>NC_048599.1:24475295-24775295 GCF_003668045.3 Cricetulus griseus | reverse complement strand
AAGAAAAAGGTGTCCTTAGTGTATAGAGAGGAAGTAAGCAAAGGGGACATTAGACTATGCAGAAGTTGTCTTAAAGAGTAAGGTCAGGTTATGTAAGATTTTGAGAGGAATGTTGTGATTAACTAGCTATCTTTAAAAAAAAAAAAATGTTCTGCATGGCGGTGGTGGCACACACTTTTTATTAATTCCAGTACTCGGTAGGCGGAGGCAGGTGGATCTCTGTGAGTTCGAAGCCAGCCTGGTCAACAGAGTGAATTCCAAGACAGCCAGGGCTATACAAAGAAACCCTGTCTCAAGAAAAGGAAAAAAATCAGGCTGGAGAGATGGCTCAGAGGTTAAGAGCACTGACTGCTCTTCCGGAGGTCCTGAGTTCAATTCCCAGCAACTACATGGTGGCTCGAAACCATCAGTTATGAGATCTGGTGCCCTCTTCTGGTGTGCAGATATACATGAAAACAGAATGTTGTGTACATAATAAATAAAATCTTTAAAAAAG
The DNA here is from genome assembly GCF_003668045.3 of Cricetulus griseus. Lineage (NCBI taxonomy): Eukaryota > Metazoa > Chordata > Mammalia > Rodentia > Cricetidae > Cricetulus > Cricetulus griseus. Next base: position 24,774,799 of record NC_048599.1, on the reverse strand, counting down.
AAAAAAGAAAAGAAAAATCCCTCTGACCGACTCCAACAGCTACTACCTCTCACTCTTTATGTAGTGTGGAATTGCAAAGAACTGTGAGAGCATTACCTTGTTCCAGTTCTCATTTATTTATTTTACAATGTAGTATTCAGTCTTAATCTGTGGGTGGCTTACTATAAGAAAATTCTCTTTTACTCTTAGGTTTACTGAGAGGTTTTATTATGACTGGTTATATTCTGTCAACATGGTATTACATTGATTTTTCAGATGCTAAACCAACCTTGTGTTCCTAGAATAAATCCCACTTTGTAGTAATGTATAATTATTTTTTTTTAATGCAGTGTTGATTTTATTTTTTAAGATTTATTTATTATGTATGCAGTGTTCTGTCTGCATGTATGCTTGCAGACCAGAAGAGGGCACCAGATCTCATTACAGATGGTTGTGAGCCACCATGTGGTTGCTGGGAATTGAACTCAGGACCTCTGGAAGAGCAGTCAGTGCTCCTAACCTCTGAGCCATCTCTCCAGCCCATGTATAATTATTTTTATGTGATATTAGATTCGATTGTATTTTTGTGATGTCTTTGTTTGGCTTTGGTATCAGAATAATAATAGTGGCCTCAAAGGCTAAACGAGAAGTAGAATCATGGTCTTTTCTGTAGTCTGAAAATTTGGAAAGAATTATATTATTTCTTTAGAAGTTTGATAGAATTTACCACTGAAGCCATGTGGACATGAAATTTTCCTAAAAATCTTAGTTACTAATTCATTATAGAAATGTTTTAGTTTTTTCTTACAGTAATGCTTAGATTTTCTATTTCCTTTTTAGTCACTTGATAATTTGTGATTTCTAGACACTTGTTTATAAGTTGATTTGTTCACTTAAAATTATTTGTAGTATTTTCTTATATTCTTTTTATATAAAATCAGCAGAGCATCTGTGTGCCTGGTTTTAGTAATTTGTAACCTCATCTTTTCTTTGTATTGGTTTATACATTTTATAATTTTTTTTCAAAAACTCAATTTGTAGTTTCATTAGTTTGTTGTTGTGAATTGATGTTCTCACTTTAATCTTTATTATTTCCCAACCTCTGTTTGCTTTATATACTTTGTTTCTCTCTTTCTGGTTCTTAAGGCTTAGGCCACTGATTTAAAATTGTATTTATTTATTATTACTATGTGTATGTGTACCCTAACCCTTTTCTTGTTTCATTAAAACTAAAAATGTTCTTTCTTACTTTCTTACTGAAACAGTGGGCAGAGACGAAGACAGCTAAGCAAGAGAGAGGTACTAATAGGTCCTATAGATCAGATCAGTTAGAGGTCACTTCTAGAAACATTGGTGGCAGGGAGTCCTGAGCCTAAGAATATTGCCAAGAAATCAGAGTCTAAGTCAGGAAATTGGAAACTTCAGTTCAGGAAACCAAGGTCTGTTAGTAGCTGTGGTGCTAGGATTATGTGATAAAGCTAGGCCTAGTGGCACAGGTTTATAATTCCAGCTACTTAGGAGGGCGAAGCAAGGGGTTCTCGGCCTGCTCTGGCTGTTGAAATGCAGTGTCAGCCTGGACACTTCCATAGACCTTTTCTCAAAAAAGAAAGAAAAAGGAAGGAAGGAAGGACGGACGGATGGAGGCACAGGTCACTTCATTTTAGCTTCAAAACTCAGTTGTGATAGACAGATTCTTGAGATTGGTAAGAGATACTGTAGGGAATTTACCTAATGGAGGTTAGGTGGAGGGAGTGGTAAAACCTATTTTAAAAGACCCCATTAACACAAAGCAGAGAGCAAAGAGCTGGGCCTAGTGGTAAAGAGCTATAGTCCTAGCTACTCCAGAGGCTGAGCCTGGAGGGGAAGGAATAGCATACAAGAGTCTCTGTGCTCCTTTGGGGGTGTGTGTGGCTGGCATTTTTGTTTTATCTTGAGTTTCTATTCTTTTACCTTTATCACCATTCCCTTATATTTCTGCAGTTAGCTGAGTCTATCAAGAGCTACCTTAGTGCCTAGGGCAAGAGACAAAAGACTCTAAAGACATCACTGTTGGGGGTAAGTTAGTGTTTCTTTCTCACTCTTCAACCCTGAAACTATATGACATTAAAGGAGTCAGATTTGTACTAAGATTTGAGTCTTTGCTGTGACGTTTATCTCCTGTGTGACTGACTTCACTGACCTGTAGTTTTCCTCATCTGCAAAGTTAGATCTTATTGTGGTTATTGTGATGCTAATGGAGGATGGAAAAATACCAGGCCTGCCTAATTGGAGGGAGTCTGTCACTGGATATACCGTCTTTAGACTGTATATCCTAGGGCCCCATATTCACTTTTTCTCTGCTTCCTGTCTGCCGTGGTGTAAACTCTGCCATATTTTCCTTTACCAAGATACCAACCTTAAATCAAAAAGCTTCTTCCTCCTTGAAAGATAAAGAAGGGAGTAGGAAGAGCCTTGGTATAGAGTAGGGTTCACCTATCAGTGACTGAAATAAATTCCCCAACCATGTGTTACATAATTAGATTTAAAAAAGGGAACCTGGTAGTTCAGGTTCTGAACTTTTAGTCTGGCCAACCTCAGGAAACCAATTCATTCCTGAGTTTCACTTTCCTCAGCTATAGGAGGAACAAAGGCAGAAAGCCCATTATCTTGTTCTTAGCTGTTTGTATTCTGGCTTTTGCCCTTGGTTGAGAGGATTTCATCTGTGAGAAGGCTTTTCTTTTCTTTGTATTTATGTGTATGTGGTGTATATGCCAGGTGGGAACTGGAGTTGTGAGCTGCCTGATGTGGGTGCTGGGAACCAAACCCAGGTCCTCTGCAAGAGCAGCAAGCACTATTTAGTACGGAATCATCTTTCTAGCCCCATGAGAAAGCTTTTCAAGAGTTGAGGTTTAGGGGCTGGAGAGATGACACTGGCTGCTTTTCAGAGGTCTTAGGCTCTCTTTGTCCTCTGCTCATATTAGGCACACAAGAGGTACGTAGATACTACATGCAGGGAAAACACCTGTATACGGGTTTTTTAAAAAAGGCTTTGTCAGCCGGACGTTGGTGCCACATGCCTTTAATCCCAGCACCCTGGAGGCAGAGGCAGGCGGATTGCTGTGAGTTCGAGGCCAGCCTCGTCTCCAGAGTGAGTGCCAGGATAGGGTCCAAACTACACAGAGAAACCCTGTCTTGAAAAACAACAAAACAAAAAAAGGCTTTGTCTAGCTGGGTGTTGGTGGCACACGCCTTTAATCCCAGCACTTGAGAGGCAGAGACAGGTCAGGTGGATCTCTGTGAGTTCGAGACTAGCCTGGTCTGCAAGAGCTAGTTCTAGGACAGCCTCCAAAGCCACAGAGAAACGCTGTTTTGAAAAACCACAAACAAATAAATAAATAAATAAATAAATAAATAAATAAATAGTAAGTCACTTGCTCAGACCAGATTCCAGATCTCTTCTGTCTCATTCCAGGGTTTTCTTTTCTAGAGTCAAACCACATATATGTAAACAAAGCATTTCAGCTTTCCTAACATCTCCATCAACAGCCTTCTTAGGTCCCCTGTGGTGTGTGTCAATAATACAGGCTGTACTTGTTTGATTTACTTTGGCTGGTACAAGATCCAGATGCTTTCAGAATAGCACAACAGATTCTCTAAATCTGCCCATTCCCAATGTGCTGCACTCTATCAACTGGCTGGGGCTTGTCCCTGAGTCCTCCCTACCTGTCATGTCAGTCACATTGTTTTCTTTTGGTAGTTTGCCCTTTCCCTCTTAAATTTTTTAAAAAATTATTTCTGTGCATAGGTGTATGCATGTTATTAGAAATAAGTTTGCAAAGAAAGAGACTACCATTCTAGTAAGAGTCTGAGCAAGGCAAAATTTTACTTTTGGTCTTTGTCATGGGAATAAACTATTTTACTTTAGCCATTGTCTTAGAACTACCACTTTGTGCAGAAAGTAAGTTGCTAGTTTTCCGCTCTTAACTCATGCTACCCCCACACTTAAAACTAGCAGCTCATTCTCCTCTCTAGTCAATGTTCAGAATTGTTTGAAGCCTGGCTCCATTCTTAACCTCCACGGAAGCAATTGGAAGAGAATTGAGATTTGAAGTTGACTATTTCTGGATTTGAGCCCTAGGAATAGCGTCTCCGTTTTCCCTAGTTAATTACCAGCTAATATTAGATAGGAGTCTTTAGGTACTCATTGCTTCGAGCATGTGACTCTACAGCTAATTCAACAGTTAATTTTTAAAAATTTCTTTATTAGCATATACTATATATTATATTGAGTTTTATGACATATCCATGCATGTATATAATCATATATTTAACCATATTCACGTCCTATCACTATTTTGTTTCCTTCCTACTTTTGCTGATCTCCTTCCTCTTCTTAAGCAGTTTTCCTACTCCAACCCCATTGTCAAATCAGAGTAGGATTACTACAGGAGCGTAGTTGAGAATACAGGCAACATAGTGTGGCTACACCACTGGAGAAACTTGGAAAAGTTGGAAGTTGGAAAACTTAAAAAGGAAGCATACACACACACACACAGAGGTACACATATAAATACATATATAATACATATAAACACATGGAGAGAAGTCCTGTAGAAGTTAGAATTCTGCATGTATCTACTGTATAATTGTTGTCTAGTCCCCCTCCCCCTCTTTGCAATGTAAATTTGAGGTCTTCTGCTTTTCTTATCAGAGCCCTAAAATTCAGCCTCATAGCCATTTGGAAACCTGATTTGATTATGACTGCTCACATCAAAACATTTCTGATGATTGAACAGTAGTAATCCAACTGGCAGTGTGCCACTTGGAGAGAGCAGGATGGGAAATGATTATCTCGATGAATGGTAACTGTTAATCCATGACTAGAAATGCTCCACAAATCAACTAAAGATTTCTAAGACAGGATTTGGGGTGGGTGGGTTTCTAATCTTATAATTTAAATTAACCCATTTCTATTAATTTACTTTCTGCCTCGTGGCTTTATTACCTTTACTCTGCCCATGTTGCTTTCCTGCTTCCTCCATGTCTGGCTGATGACTCCTCCCAACTCTGCCCTTCTTCTTCCCAGTGTTCTCTCTGCCCTGAAAGTTTTTCCTAGCTATTGGCCATTTAGATTTTTATTAAACCAATTACAATGAAATATCTTCACAGTGTAAAGGAATATTCCAAAACATAAACAGTTGCACATTTTCCCATATACTTGTATAAAAGACAGTGAATTGACAAGTGTTCAAATGTTGCTGAGGCTGCTTAGAGGCCACCTCTGCCATTCTGAACATCATTTCAAGTGTCTAAACAAGATTATTGTAATTTGATAGAACCTCTCTTCATAATTACACAGATTCCTATATGCGTGTTTACTAATTATGTTCCTAGGTTAGCACTTTCCCTCTTAAGAACATCAGTTTTTATGCCTAATAATGATAGTACTGTTTATAACTACTTTTGAGATTGTGGTAGTTTTTAGATATGAAGGTATGGTGGGGGGTCATTCCCTGCCTCCCCAGTGATTTGATGCTTTGGTTCTCTAGATGGCACTATTGAGGTGCTTAGACCATGAAGGTGATGACTTCATCAATGGGTTAAAACTACCCATAGATTCATACTAAATGGGCTTTTAGAAAGTAGGCCTGATTGGACGATGTAGGTCAATTAAGACATGATTTTGAAGGATAAATCTGGTCCCTCTGTCTTGGCTTACTCGATGCCATGAGGTGAACAGCCTCGTTGGTCTCAGGCCCATAGCAGTGGAGCTCGTTAGCCACGGACCGAAACCATAGACAAAAATAAATCTTTGTTCCCTTTAGTTGACTTTCTCAAATGATTTGTCATTGTGATAGGTAAACTAACAGATTAGTATGAGAGTTCAAAATACTTCGTAAATATCATAATCTACAAAACTTGCTTGAGTAAAGGCTAAGGCATACTGATCTGTTTTTGTTAGCTATTTGAAGACTCCAGGAGATGGCAGTAAAATCAGTTCTTCTCTAACCACCCTTATCCTAAGAAATGCTGGGTCTCATTTTCTTCCTGCCGTTTCATGGCCCAGAGGACTTGGGTAATAAAAGAGCCCCTCAGGTCATGCATGAGTAACCAGGACAGTTATCTAGCAGATACCAAGGGCAGGGCAGGTAGCTCAGGAAGCAGTAGCTGATGAACAAAAGGCTTTCTCTCTGTTCCTAATAAATTGGTCCTTGGAGATCCTAGCTTTGAAATTCTAATTGACACAGGAGGAAAAGATTCATTAGACTCTGGACTCATTAAAATGCTCTGCTGCTCACCTTCAATTTATTCTTGGCAGTTGGTCAGAAGGAATTAACTAAACTGACAGTCTGTGATGCTGCTGACAGCAGAGTCCTGTGTGCTTGGTGGTACTGGGGGCTGTGGGTGTTGGTTGTGCCTCCTATATTCTATGGAATATATAGATGGTTTGAAAAGCACATCATCCCTAGGACTTCATGAGTCTAAATCTCACATATCTTTAGCACTGAAAGGACCTTCTGAGATCATAAGGGATAACTCATTTACAGATGGTCCAGAGAATGACTAGTGCTTGCTCTAGTCTTAAGATCTTAAGATCACCAAGCAATTTAATGGTGAAATTATGGTCACATAGCCTGACTTTGGGCCAAGAATATTTTTCCCTTGGACCCATTTTGAATTTTAGAGTCAGAATGTCATTAATTCAGTTATGAAACATATTATTTTATTTATGTGTATGCACATTTTGCCTTCATGGTGCTTGAAGAGACCAGAAGAGGGCATAGAATTATAGACGGTTGGGAGCTGCCATGTGTATGCTGGAATTTGAATCCAGATCTCTGGGGGTAGGGTGGGGGGAAAATCAGTGTTTTTAACCACTTAGCCATCTCTCCAGCTCTTAAAATATAATACACATTTTGTGTGCCAAGATTCTGTGACAGAATACGCATGGGGTTGGAGGAGGATAGAAGAAGGGAGTCATGTACCTTTCCCATATTAGAAATTAGAACGACCACCACATGGACTGAAGAGATGACTCAGTTGGTAAAGTACTTGCCATGTAAGCATGAGGACCCCAAGTTTAGTTCCCCAAACCAGAGTTAAAAAAATACCTTGCTGGTTGAGGCCAGCCTGATCTACAGAGAAATTTCAGGACATCAAGGGCTACATAGAGAAACCTTGTCTCAAAAAAACAAACACCCCCCCCCCATTTAAAAAAAAAAAAGACCTTGCTGGGCATGGTGGCCATGCCTTTAATTGTGGGCAGGGGTAGGCAGATCTCTGTTAGGTCAAGGCCATCCAGGTCTACATAACAGCTTCAGGTCACTCAAGGCTACATAGTGAGACTGTCTCAAAAAGGCTATAAGTAAGTAAATAAATAAAAGTTGATTGTGGTGGCATGTCCTTATAATCTCAATGCTAGGGAAGTGGAGATGGGTAGGTCCTGTGGTTCATTGACCAACTTGGTGAGATGCCCTGTTTGAAAAAGGCAAACAAGATGGGCAGCTTTTGAAGAATGACATCTAAGATTGACTTCTGGTTGCCACACTCACCTGTGTACAACCATTTGCATACATACGTTTATTCACACCTACATGGACACATTTCACAGAAAGAATGACAAACAAAAGAAAAAGGAATGATTACTGCTAATGAGGAATTTGTTCACTAGAGAAGCATATAGGGAATATGAAGGCTATAGGCCCAGCGCAACTGGCTTCTGTATCCCAGGTTTGAGATTAGATATAGTTCCTTCATTAAGAATACAGACTTAGACTATGTCACTGTTCCCAGCTAGGGCCTAGATTCAAGAATGCTTTGCTATAGTTTTTGGCATTCGTTGCTAAAAGCATGGGAGAACAGATGGCCATCTCAGCAGTTTGGATCATGAGGGTATGATCTGAGACAGAGCTAGAAGATACATTGAGAGCTCTATACCTAGTTACTGCTGTTTAGGCCCCTCCCAAGCTGTTCTCTATCTCAGAACAAAGCAAAATTAGCTAACTCTATTTCTCATCTCTAGTCTTCCACTCCCACCCCTATCCCTTCTCCTCGTCCCATATATTTATGCTGTACTGACCTCAGTGTAAGGGCTACTGGGAGCTGCTATCCTAAATGACCCTTTGAACCTATTTCCCAGGCATGTCTCAAGATGAAGCTCATGAGTCTGGTCCCACAGCCCTTATGGCATCTACTTTATTTAGATCATTCTAGCTGTAGGCCTCCTACCAGGCTCTCTTCTCATCCACTCCCCTGTTTTCATTCCCAACTCTTAAGAATTAGATAATCTGCTTAGTATGACTGCTTAGCTTAAAGAATAATCAATACTGAGAGGAAACTGATGGTTCTTGATTATTTAAAATGCTGTTAAATTTTAGTAAGTATTAAGGTGCACATGACTTGGAATCCCTGAAAGAGTGTCATAATTTTTTTTTTTAAAGATTTATTTATTATGTGTACAGTGTTCGGCACCAAATCTCATTACAGATGGTTGTAAGCCACCATGTCGTTGCTGGGAATTGAACTCAGAACCAGGCAGTGCTCTTAACCTCTGAGCCATCTCTCCAGCCCCGAGTGTCATAAATTTTAGAAAAAGAAAAGATAACAATATTTATTTATGTCATTTCAGAAATTTCTTAATATTCTGACTTTTGTACCTGTTTTTGTCTTTGAGCTATAGAGAAACTCTGAGGGAAATAATGCAAGGATTTCTGTTTCTGCTTGGCATTTATGGAAGCCTAGGGAAGGCTAGTGACCATTTAATAATCTTAATGGCAGAGCCCAAATAGAAATAAGATGTGGAAGATAAATGGTTATAGACTTGAAACAAGGCATTCATCACTTTCTAGTCATGTGACTCTGAAGAAGTTATTAAACTTCTCTGAGCCTGTTTCTTTCTGTGTCATATGAGGAAAACATGCACTTAATATAGTTGCTTTATGTTAGCACCCTACAGAAGAAATATAAGAACTCATTATTGTTCCTATCTCAGTGGTTTTTTTCCCAGAGATTTATTCAACTTGCTTTTAATTTTGTATGTACACTTGTGCAGCAACATGTGCATGTGTGTGTGTGTGTGTGTGGGGGGGTGGCTCAAGGCTGTAAGTCTAACATGTACTGCTGAGACATCTCCAACCCCTTATGGTTTGGTTTTTTGTTTGTTTTTATTTTGTTTGTGAGACAGGGTCTCACTCAAGGTTGGCCTTGATCTTCCTTCTGGCCTCTATTTCAGTGCTTTAAATATGTATTATTTATTGATTTTTTTTGAAAATAGATTCTTTTTCTCATATGATATATTCTGATTATAATTTTCCCTCCCTCTGCTCTTCCCAGTTCCTGCCCATCTTCCCTCCCCTCCAGATCCACTCCCTTTCTGTTTCTCATTAGAAAAGAACAGGCTTCTAAGAGGTAACAACCAAATGTGACAAAATGATGTAAAAGCTATCTTATTGAAGTCAGACATGGCAACCCGAAAGGAGGAAAAGAGTCCCAAGAGCAGGAACAGGAGTCAGAGACCCACTTGTTCTCAACAGTTAGGCGTTCCTTAAAAATACTAGGCTAATATCTATAATATATATGTAGGGGACCTAGTGTAGACCCATGTAGGCTCTATGCTTGCTGCTTCACTCTCTGTGAGTTTATGTGCACCTTGCTTAGTTGATTTAGTAGAGGGCCTTGTTCTCCTGGTATCACCCATCCCCTCTGGCTCTTAAAATCTTTCCATCCCTCTTCTGCAGGATTCCCTGAGTGCTGACGGGAGGGATTTGATGGACCTCCAATTTAGGACCTTGACAACCCCCACCCCACCCCTGCTGAAGGTCTCTGCATTTGGTTCCCTTCTGCTGCCAGGGAAAGTCTCTCTGATGATGACTGGACAAGGCACCGATCTTTGAGTATAGCAGAATATTATTAGGAATCATTTTACTAATGTTTTTTGTTTTAGAGAGCCATCGTGTTTGATTTTACCCCTAGGTCTCTGGGCTATCTAGTCTCTAGTTCTTGGTTAGCCAAGCAGTGTCAGGTGTGAGTTCCTTTAGACATTGGTTGGCTACTTCCGCAAGTTCTGTGCCACCATTGCCCTAGTATATTTTGCAGGTAGGACAGATTGTAGGTCAAAGGTTTTGTGGCTGGGCTGGTATCCATGTTTCCTTTCAGTAGCCTGCAGAGTACCTTCCTACACCAGAGAATAGAACGTGGTGGTGAAGCTTCGTGTAGGCACCAGCTCAACCTACCGATGTCAGTGAGTTGTGTGGGTGGTGTTCTTGGCAGCTGACAGTTTGCTAAGAACAACCATTTGTCTTAACAACAGTTTGAGTTGTTTGAGGGTTTCCTTGGGACTCCTTTAACCACCAACTCAAGTGAATTTCAACCCAGTCCAGCCACCGAAGTCTTGCCTGACAAGAAATGGCCAGTTGAGTCCTCATCAGGATCACCTTCAGAGACTCCAGGACGTTTCCACTGCAGTAGGTTTCCACACGACCCTCCAAATGCACCCCATTTCATCTCTTCCCTGCACTTCCTCCCTCTACCCCATCTCTCCCCCTTTCCCTGATCTCCATCCCAGTCCACCTATAAAATTTATTCTATTTTCCCCTCCCAGGAGATCCATGTGTTCCCTCAGACCTCTTCTCTCTGCCCAACCACTGGGTCTATGGATTGTAGATTGGTTATCATTTCCTTAATGGCTTCTTTATCAAAAATCAGGTGTCCATGTGTGTGGATTTATGTTTAGGTCTTCAGTTCAATTCCATTGATCAACTTGTCTATTTAGCTTTGTAATACAACTTGAAATCAGGAATGGCTGAATGTCCAGCAGTTCTTTGATTGTTTATTATTGTTTTAAATATCCTGGGTTTTTTGTTTTTCCATATGAAGTTGAGAATTGTCCTTTCAAGGTCCAGAAAGAATTGTGTTGGAATTTTGATGGGGATTGCTTTGAATCTGTAGATTGCTTTAGGTAGGATGGCCATATTTACTATGTTAATCCTACTGATCTTTGAGTATGGGAGATCTTTCCAACCTCTGATATCTTCAGTTTCTTTCTTCAAAAACTTAAAATTTTTATTTTACAAATCTTTCATATGGTTGGTTAGAGTTACCCCAAGATATTACATACGATTTTAGGCTATTGTGAAAGGTGTTATTTCCCTGATTTCTTTCTCAGTCAAGTCCTTTTGTCATTTGTATAGGTAATTGATTTTTTTCTGAATTAATCTTGTATGCAGTCACTTGAAAAGTGTTTATCAGCTGTAGGAGTGTCACCTACACTTTCAGGTAGAACTTTCAGGATTGCTTATGTATACAATCATATCATCTGCAAATAGTGAAACTTTGACTTCTTCCTTTCCAATTTGTATCCCCTAACTCTCCTTCAGTTGTCTTACTGCTCTAGCTAGAACTTTGAGAACTATATTGAATAGATAAGGAGAGAGTCCTTATGAGGGAAATTGGTTTGTAAATTTCTTGTCCTGTCCCTGATTTTAGTGGAATTGCTTTGAGTTTCTCTGTATTTAATTCGATGTTGGCTATAGGCTTGCTGTAAATTGCCTTTATTATATTTAGGTATGTCCTTTATATCCGTAATTTCCTCAGAATGTTTATCATGAAGAGGTATTGGATTTTTGTCAAAGGCGTTTTCTGTATCTAATGAGATGATCATGTGATTTTACTCTTTAAGTTTGTTTATATGGTGGATTACATTTACTGATTTTTCATATTGAAAAATGAAAAATTGAACCATCCCTGCATCTCTGGGATTATGGTGAACAATCTTTTTGATGTGTTCTTGGATTCGATTTGCAAGTATTTTATTGAGTATTTTTGCATCTATGTTCATGAGGGAAATTGGTTTGTAAATTTCTTTGTTGAGTCTTTATGTGGTTTGGGTATCAGGGTAATTGTGGCCTCTTAGAGTGAATTGCGCAGCTGGGCAAGGGTGCATGCCTTTGCTCCCAGCACTCAGGAGGCAGAGGTAGGCTGATCTCTGTGAGTTCAAGGCCAGCCTGGTCTACAAAGTCAGTTCTAGGATAGTCAGGACCGTTAAGCAGACAACCTGTCTTGAGAAAAACAAAACAAAATAAACAACAAACAAAAATTATGCAGTGTTCCCTCTGTTTCTATTTTGTGTAATAATTTGAGGAGTGTTGACATTAGTTCTTCTTTCAGAGTCTTGTAAAGTTCTGCCCTAGAACATCTGGTCCTGGGGTGAATTTGTTCTTTTGTTTGTTTGTTTGAGATAGGTTTTTCCAGACTTGCCTGTCCTGGAATCTCATTCTGTAGACCAGACTAGCCTTGAACTCAAGAGATCCTCCTGCCTCTGCCTCCTAAATGCTGGGGTCAGAGGTATGTGCCAACAACATCTTGAGGTTGGGAGACTTAATGGCTGCTTCTAGGGGTTATAGCTCTATTTAAATTGTTTATCTGATCTTGAGTTATCTTTGTAAGTGATGCCTATCAAGAAAATTACCCATTTCTTTTAGATTATCTGATATGGTGGTATAGGTTTTTAAAGTATGTCCTTAATGATTTTCTGGGTTTCCTTGGTATCTGTTGTTATGTCTCCCTCTTTAACTTTTGATTTTGTTAATTTGAATATTCTCTCCCTGACTTTTAGTTTGAACAAGGATTTGTCTATTTTGTTGATTTTTCTCAAAAAAAGACACCATATTTCATTTATATGTTTTTTTTTTTTTTTGTAGTTTCGTTTCTATTTTATTGATTTCATCTCAGTTTGATTATTTCTTGAGGTCTACTCCTTTTGGGTGGCTTACTTTTTTGTTCAGGTATGCTCTAAGTTCCTGGTATGAGATATCCTTTTTTTTTTTTTTCTTTTCCAGACAGGGTTTCTCTGTGTAGCTTTGGAGCCTGTCCTGGCACTCACTCTGTAGACCAGGCTGGCCTCAAACTCACAGAGATACGCCTGCCTCTGCCTCCCGAGTGCTGGGATTAAAGGTGTGCGCCACCAACGCCCGGCTGAGGTATCCAATTTTTTTACGAGGGCATTTACAGTAAACTTTCCTACTTTCACTGTGTCCCATAAATTTGGATATGCTATATATTCATTTTCATTTCTTTATTTTTGTCTTGATCCACTTTTCATTTAGTAGAATTGTTCTGTTTCCATGAGTTTGCAAGCTTTCTGTTGTTTCTGTTGATACCTAGCTTTAATCTGTGGTGGCCTGATAGGAAGCAGGAAGTTATTTAAATTTTCTTGTATCTGTTGAGACTTCTTTGTGTCCAAATATGTGGACAGTTTTGGGGAGAGTTCCATGAGGTGCAGAGAAGAAAGTATATCCTTTTGTGTTTGGGTGAAATGTTCTGTAAATATCTGTTAGGTCCATTATTTCTCTGTTTGGCTTTTGTCCGGATGGCCTTTCTGTTGGTGGGGTGAAGGATTGAAGTCTCGCACTGGCAGTGCATGAGGCTCAATATGTGGTTTAAGGTTTAGTAGTATTTCTTGTACAAACTTGGGTGCTCTTTGTGTTTGGGCATAGATGTTAAGAATTGAAATATCATCTTGGTGGATTTTTCTTTTGAGTATATGGTGTCCCCCCCTCTCTTTTTAAAAGATTTTATTTATTTATTTCTTATGTATACAATATTCTGCTTCCATGTATATCTGCACACCAGAAGAGGGCACCAGATCTCATAACAGATGGTTGTGAGCCACCATGTGGTTGCTGGGAATTGAACTCAGGACCTCTGGAAGAGCAGTCAGTGCTCCTAACCTCTGAGCCATCTCTCCAGCCCCTCCCCATCTCTTTTGATTAGTTTTGTTTGAAGTCTGTTTTGTTAGATATTAAAATGGCAATACCAGCTTGCTTGTTAGGTTCATTTGCTTGAAATATCTTTTTCCAACCCTTTACCCTTAGGTGATAGACCCTTGATGTTGAAGTGTGTTTCTTGGATGCAGCAGAAGAATGGATCCAGTTTTTCATATCCATTGTGTCAGTCTGTGTCTTTTGGTTGGGGAATTGAGACCATTGGTATTGTAATGTATCAATGATCAATGATTGTTGAGTCCTGTTATTTTGGTGGTGGTGGTGGTGGTGGTGGTGGTATGTTGTGTGCTTCCCTTTTGATATCACTGGTGAGATTATTTCCTATGTTTTCATGGGAGTAGTTAACCTCCTTAGGTTGGAGTTCTCCTTCTAGATACTGTTTAAATTTGACTTTTCCATGGAATATATTGTTTTCTCCATCTGTAGTGATTCAAGGTTATTCTGGATAACAGTAGTCTGAGCTGGCATCTGTGGTCTCTTAGAATCTGTAGGACATCTGTCCAGGCCCTTCTGGTTTTTCTTGTAGGTTTTAATACTCTTTCTTTGTTCTGTACGTTTGGTGTTTTGATTACTATGTACTGAAGGGTCTTTCTTTCCCAGTCCAATCTATTTGGTGTTCTGCTTGCTTCTTGTACCCGTATAGGCATCTCCTTCTTAGGTTGGGCCTTTGAGTTGAATTTCTTCTCCTTCCTCTATACCTATTATTTTGGTTTGGTCTTTTCATAGTGTCCCAGACTTCATTGATGTTTTGTGTTGGGGGTTTTTAGAGTTGATACTATCTTTGACTAACATATCTATTTCCTCTATCATATCTTCAACACATGAGATTCTCTCTTCCATCTCTTGTATTCTGTTGGTGAAGCTTGCCTCTGTAGTTCTTGTTCATATTCCTACTTTTCATTTCTAGAATTCCCTCAGTTTTTTTTGTTTTTGTTTTTGTTTTGTTTTGTTTTTATCAATTCCATTCCCAATTTTGGGTCTTGGACAATTTTATTTATTTCCTTATACTGTATTTTCTTGTGTTTCTTTAAGGGATTTATTAATGTCCCCTTTAAGGAGCTCTGTCATATTTATAAAGGCTGTTTTAAGGTCTTTTTTTTTTCTGCTTCAGCCATGTTGGAATATTCAGGACCTGCTGTGGTAGGATAGCTGGGCTCTAGCAGAGACTTTATTTCCCTGGATGTTATTGTGTTTTATTTATTTATTTTTTATTTTATGTGCATTGGTGTTTTGCCAGCATGTCTGTATGAGGGTGTTGGATCCTCTGGAACTGGAGTTACACACAGTTGTGAGCTGGGAATTGAATCTGGGTCCTCTGGAAGAGCAGCCGGTGCTCATAACCACTGAGCCATCCCTCCAGCCCCTATTGATTGTGTTTTTATGTTGGTGTCTCAGTATCTGGGGTTGGAATGATTATAGGTCTGGGGATCATTTCTGGATTTGTCTTTGTTGGGTGGTTGTATTGTTCCTTGGTTTCTGCTTCTTTGGATTTTTAGAGAGTATGATGGCAGTTTGTTGCCTGTTTTCCTGGCATGCTCAGCTGGTGTATTCACAGGGAATGCCTGCTGGTGTTGGAGGATGGGATACTGGGATGAGATGGGGGAAGGAAGGTTGGAAGAGAGTTTCTGTGATCCTTTGGGAACATGCTCAGCTAGGAAAGGGAGACCACAGCAGGTTTCCTGCTAAAGAGCTGGGGATGAGACTGGGGGAATTGGATATTAGGATCCATAGGAGAGATGTGCCCTTCAGCTTACTAGTTGCCCTGTGAGAAGTGGCCTTTGGTTAGCCAGGGGTGCCTGCTGGAGTTGGGTTCCTGGACAAAGCAACACATGGAGGGGAGTGAGGGTAGGAGGGCAGTCTATGGGGTCACAGGAGATACAGGTGGTAGAGAAGGAACACCAGGGATGAGACTGGGGGAGTGGCTCTGCGGAACAGAGAAGGTCTGTGGGCAGACTACCTGGTTTTCAGGTATGACCTATGGTTTACCAGGGAGTGTCTGCTGGAGTGGGGGCTGTGATACAGCAACAAATTGGGGGAGAAAGGTTTGGAGTGGTTGAAGAAGCTGACCAGAAGTGGATGAGATGGAATGTCAATGCCTTTTTGATATTAGGCCCTTTTCTGAGGAATGGTCACTTGTGTGTTAAAGGGCATTACTTTCCATTGAAGAATTACCGTAGAACTGATCTTGTCTTGCTCCTTTGTTTTCAGGGTCAGTTGGGTAAGGTTTGCAATTGAGCTTTTAGACCCACTATTTATATAAAGATGGGGGAAGGGGGCAACTCCTGGACCGCAGCATTATTTGTACTGCATTATCCTTCTTTTTCTAACCAGCAGATGTTGAAATTATAGACATTTCTGTAGTCACTAATCAAAGCACATTGTTTGAGCATCAAGCTTTCTGTTTTGACTTGTTTGTTCCAGCAGGAAAATAAGTAAACAGCAGATTTAATGGCCACCAAATGTTTCCAAACAGTTGAAGAACTAGAGTGTCCTGGTCAAGTAATTAGCTTTGTGTCTGCAAAGTTGCATCTAACTCACAGGCTGTTTTCTCTCATCATTGTCTTGCCTCTTCTTCTGCCCTACTAAGCTGCAGAGTGAAGGACTTGGGCACATTCGGTTCTTCCTGTAAGTTTAGATTGCATCCCAGGGATCTCGGGGTTCCACCATGCAGTTCCCAATGCAGACCACTCTGGTATCAATAATTATAACACCACTAATTTGAAGAGAATCTACCAGTTTTCTGCTCCTTTGTTGTCATCTCTATCATGAAGTTTATAGGGTATGTGTTTTGGGGGTCCCATCTGCCCCAGCCCCCAGGATTTCACTGTGTAGCTCTGACTATCCTAGAGCTCTGTGTATAGACAAATTGGCCCAAACTCACAGAGATCTACCTGCATCTGCCCATCAAATGCAGGGATTAAAAGTATACACCACTATGCCCATCTGTTCTTTTGGATTTTTATCCAGCCCCCGGGAGAAGTTGCTTTGGCAGTTGGTGGGGACTGTCTTTATAGTTTTCTAAGTCTCCTAGGTTGGATTTAGTTAGCAGGTCAGTGGTGGCATACACCTTTAATCCCAGAATTTGTTTGAGACCAACCTGGTCTACAAAGTGACTTTCAGGACACCCAAGGCTACACAGAGAAACCAAAAAACCAAAACAAAATCTCCCTTATATTGTCTCTCCAAAGAAGAGACTCTTGAAAGCCTTTTTTTCCCTTTAATTTTAAATTTATTTTAATTGGTTTCCTTGCACATATGTATGTGTGAGGTTGTAGGGTTTTCTAGAACTGGAGTTACAGAGAATTGTGAGCTGCTGTATGGATGCTGGGAATTAAACTTGGACCCTTTGAAAGGGAAGTCAATACTCTCAACCACTGAGCCAGGTCTCTAGCTCCAAACCTATCTTATGTTCAAAAAAGCCCAGTGACATTGAAGTTATTATTTCCCTTGTCATAGGCCATTGAGGTGGGAAAAGGGGTGATCATTTATAGGTAGGTTTACTGTTATCACACAGTTGCTTAGTATGAGCTTGATGTGTGGTTAATGTCCAAGAAGTGGTTAGTAGTTGGAAAACCATTACAGTCTGAGGAATGAAGTTCATGCCTTTTAAAAACAATGCTTTGTATTTGTTTCTCCATGGTGGGACACTGTATAGTATATTGAAGATCACTGGGTAATACAGAGAGGAGGGCTGGGTGTCCTTCTCTTTGTTGGTTGCTGATAGATAGGTGTTTTCTGGCTCTTGCTATTCTGCTTGGTGAAGACCTTGTGCATCTTTCTACCACAGAAAAGCTCGTATCCAGAAGTCTGGTCTGAATATTCAACCTCTCTTTTTTCTTTGCTCAAAATAATGTAATGAACTCAGCTTATCCTTTTGCTCCAACTTTGTTTTCTCTCTTCACTGTCTTGTCTCCCTCTTTCCTACTGAAGGGTAAAGGACTTGAGTATATCTTAATAACTACAGCTATATATTTAACATTAAAGAATTTCTCTGTCAGGAACTGTGAGGAATCATTTATTGTAACAGGACTTGGGTAGGATTCTAAAATGAAAAGACAGGGTCTCACTTTGTAGCCCTGGCTGGCTTGAAACTCACTATGTAGAACAGACTCTTGAGCTACCAGATATATGAATGCTGGGATTAAAGACATGTACCACCATGCCCAGCTTTGGTAAGATTCTTACACTTATTTGTTGCCATAAATTTCAGAAAACACTTGCTGGTTTCATGGTAGTAGCGTTGGAGGCCAGGATTGCAGTGATGAATGCTTTTAGAGTTTAGAATTTAGTATAGGGAAGCAGATGTGTAAATACAGAAGTGCAGCAGCAGATAATGCAGCTGGAGTTCGGGAAGGAATTTCAGAATCTCAAGAATCTGCATGAGAGGAAACAAAGGTTTTTCCTTGAAGAGTTTCATCAGGACTATCAGTCACATTAAGGGATTTGTACTTGGAAAATTCCTTTGTCCTCAGCAGCTTTCGTCACCACATCTGAGATCGGCTGCAGTCCTGTTTTATAGATGCGCAGGCTCTCTTAACCCCAGTCAGTACTAATACTGTGATATTGGAGCCATCTAGTAAATGGGAGCAACAGTAATTTTTACTAAAAACAGTTGTTTTTATTTAGAA
The DNA here is from genome assembly GCF_003668045.3 of Cricetulus griseus. Lineage (NCBI taxonomy): Eukaryota > Metazoa > Chordata > Mammalia > Rodentia > Cricetidae > Cricetulus > Cricetulus griseus. The sequence goes on along the minus strand of NC_048599.1, from coordinate 24,756,432 downwards.
AATTCCCCCAATGCTTAACTTTCTTCTTTTTTTAATTAATTTATTTTCTCATTTACTTTATGTATATGGATGTTTTGTCTGCATGTATGTCTGCACAGTACATATATGCATGGTGCTCCGAGAATCTGGAAGGTGTCAGATCTCTTCAGACCGACTGGAGTTACAGACAGTTGTGAGCTGCCATGTGGTTGCTGGGGATTGAACCCAGGTGCTCTGGAAGAGCAGACAGTGCTCTTAACCTCTGAGCCATCTCTCCAGCCCCCCAATGCTTGACTTTCTAATATTTTACTAAATTCTCCCAGTGACATGTATGAGGAAGATCCTATAATATTTCCATTTTTCAGATAAGAAAACTGGACTGACAAGATGGCTTAGCAGTTAAGTCACTTGTCAAGCTTGATCTGAGTTCTGTCCTCAACGCATGGTAGAAGGAGAGAACCAACTTCTGCAAGTTGTCCTTTGACTTATGGTGTACATATGTGCTTCTTTCCCACTCTTAATAAATTAATATGTAATAAAAATAAGAAAGTTAAGGCACAGAGAGATTAAATCACTTACTTAGCATCCTAACACTTGATACCTGAGGAAGCTCATCTTGTACCCAGGTCATTGCCTTAAAACGGCCCCAAGGTGTGAGCATGGTGTAGCAAGCTACACCTGCAGTTTGAACTGCTTAGAAGGCTCAGGTTGTAGGATCATTTCCACTCACAAGTTCAAACTAGATAACACAGGCCTGCCTCAAAAAGGAAAAATAGATGCCTCTACCTCCACAAAGGACATTGAGACTGTTAGTATAATTCTTTCTTTCAAGAGTTATAAAGTCAGGGCTGGAGAGATGGCTTCATGGAAAAAAAATATTGTAAAGCTGAGAAGTTAAATATTTAACAAAGTTAAAGTGGTGTTTACCACTCTAGTGGGCAGCATGAACCTGGAAGAGCAGGGACTAAAAATGAAGTGGCCTAAAGTCTCATGCAGTAGCCAACTTTGTTTGGAACATCAGGCAGTTTATACTCTGAGAGTTAAGAAGAGTCACCCAAGGAAGGTATATAATTACTAGGATAAACCACGGGTTGCAAAAATATTTTCCCTTAGAGATATATAAACAAATAACAATAGATATCTGTAATGAATAATCTAAAGTCAAGTCACTCCTATATGCTATACTGGGAGGGGCATGAAAGCACATTCCAAGAACAAGTCCATGTTTTTGAAGAAACGGAGGTCACAAGATTCATGACTTTTTTTCTTTTTCTTTGAAATTTTCTTACAAGTATTCAGAATCCCCCCCACACACACACCCACCATTCTTGTACTGTGTTCTGACACATGATAAGCAGTAATTATTTATATTACAAGAAGTGATTCCTAAAGGCTGATATGGCTTGCTTGAACTTTTGCACAGATGTCTCCACATTTTCTCTCTCCTGCATCTTTGTTTCTTAAAAGGCAGGCATAGGGAAAGGAGAGACGTAGAGGTGATTGTGCATGGTTTTTAGCTCAGTTCAGTTCAGGAGATAGTCCTTGAGCACCTACTGTGGGTCTCTCCTGACAGGCAGTGAGGATGCTGAGATAAAATAGATGGTGTTTGCTGTTGTATTAGGATGAAGACAGGCTAGGAAGAGGTGACACTGAGACATCATTTTGATAATGGTCTCCTCAGATGGACTTCAGCCAGCACATTAGACCTACAGTCCATGCCTCATACCACAGCCAGCAAGGCATTCATATTAATTGTTAAAATAATCACCCATATCCTTGTCCTCCTTAAGGTACTGTTATTAATGTAGAAAGCAGTAATACCTTAAGGTATTATTTAAGTCTTCTCAACACTTGAATTGGTAAATTCTATTTTGATGTTAGAATGCTGGTAAGGCTGAGGAGAGAGAGTCCTTGTGCTGAGAACTGTGCTTTAGGAAAGGATTTATGTCTCCCTAGGCTTCCTGTCTGGTTATCTGATGGGCTTCTTAGTTATCACATACTTTATAGTATCTTGTACCCAAGCAATTTTTCTCCCTAATTTGGCAGAATGAACAAGAAATGGGAAGATTTCTGAGGTCAGACAATGAACTGAGTGGTTTCTAAGATTAGAGGCTATGCCAAGGCAATGAGGGCTTATTGAGTATTATTGTATGAGGAACTTGCAAATAGTCAGTCTGTGTCTGTGAGCATTAGCACCCCTGCTGTGTCTGGCAATGTGCTAAGTGAGTGGAAAATAGTAGAAAAGTTCTGTGCTGTTTGGTGAGAGAAGACTTAACTTGAGAGAAAGAGAAGTCAGCATGAGAACAGGATACTCTGCCCAGGGATTTTAATTGGTGGGTTAGACTCTGAAGAGCACTTAAGGTGTGCCTCCTTACAGAACATTGTGGCTTGTCACACAGGAATAAATACTGGCTCTCATGCAACAAAGTCTTCCTGATATACTGTCATCCAGTTCTCTGGTGTCATTTTCTGCAGCATGAATCCTTATGTATCCCAGATTATGTACTTATTATTTTCAAGCTACAAGGCAAGTTAAGCCTTAAACATTTGACTGTTTCCACTTCCCCTAGATGTGGACTGACTTCATTTTGTCCCTCTTAACAAGATTAGAATTTCTTGATGATTCCTTTAAGGAGTGCACATAGGCATTAGATACTATAGTCCTGGAGAACTATTGGGTTGTGAGCTGTCTGAGGTGGGTGCTGGGAATCAAACCTGCATTCTTTGCAAAAGAGTATAAACATTCTTAACCCCTGACTTATGTCTTGCCCCAACAAATGCTTTCTTGATAAATCAGTAAATAAATCTTTTTGTTGTTCCTTTGTCTGAGAAACTATAATTATTTCCTTGTAGCATTCAAAACTCTGTGAAGAAAAAAAGCCGGTAAACAAAATCAGAAGACTATTCATTTTCACCTGGGCAGAACAACAGATGAGAATTTGTTTTCCCCTAATTCACACAGTTATACATAAGCACAATATAATATATGATCCTGTTTGCCATGAAAGTGGCAGTCATTCAAGATAGCACTGTAAATTGTTACAGCCATTTGGGAAAGCAATTAGGCTGCATATCTCAAACTGTAAAAATGTTCATACATATGACCAGTAATTCTGCTTCTGGCAATCTATCCCAAGAAAATATATAGTATCTAGAATAAACTTTCCCTCAGATGATATTATTTATATATTTATAATAATAATATGAGAAGTTAGAAAAAGCTGCAAAGAATACCAGTCTAGACTATTAAAAAATTCATTTAGTTATTAAAGCAGTAGTTCTACAGACTGATACTTATTGAAAACTATGAACAAATAAAGATGCTATTATATATACTGTCTAATTATGTTAATTTGGAAAAAGGTTATACTGGGCATAGTTTGTTTATGCATGTAGTCTAGCATTCATGAGAGCAAGGCAAGAAGATTGAGTTTAGTGCCATCTTGGGTGACAGTGCAAGACCATGTCTCAAAATAGAACAAATTAAACAAATGATCTAACTCTGTAATACACAAGAAGAAAAACACTGGAAAGAAATAATAGCACATTAATATACTATAAGAAAAGTGGGGGTTTATATGGTTTTGGGGGTGCAGGTTGTATGGTAATTTAAAATAATAGTCATTAAATGAAGCAAATTCTCACTCAAATGGCCATATAGGCATTTAAAAATAATAAAGTACATTTTTAAAATCTTGATTTCTATCTTAAACAAGAAACAATGTGGTAATACTTTTAGTGGCAATAGAGGATTAATTTTAATAATTAATAATAGAGGTGGTAATGGCGGTGGCGCATGCCTTGGGAGGCAGAGGCAGGCAGATCTCTGACTTTGAGACCAGTCTAGTTGACCTACAGAGCATGTTCTAGGACAGCCAAGACTACACAAAGAAACCCTGTCTTGAGATTCCCCCCACCCGACTCCCCCAAAAAAAGCAAACAAAAAATGGAAGGCAAATTACAAAAGAACTATTACTTAGGCAGGTGGTAGTGTTCACACCTTTAATCACAGCACTCAGGAGCCAGAGGCAGGTGGATCTCTGTAAGTTCGAGGCCTAAAGACAACCATAGCAGAGTCCTAAATTACATTTGAGTCATCACCCATATATCCGCCTGAATGTGGGAAATAAAAAAAGCCATAGCCAGTGAGTGCATTTGTTGTCTTTAGAATCAAGCCTTTTGTGAGGGATGGTGGTCAGAATTTTCAAGGAGAAGGATTGTTGTAATGAGGAAAATATAGATTCTACTTGAAAGGATTTTGATCAGCCCGTATACTTGAGAGGCAACACACTTGGTTTGCAATGCCAATTTGTACTATCCTGTTCTTCCGACTGATTATCTGCCTGTGAAGATTTTCCACCCTTAGGGGGTCTTCTTTCGTGCAGCTACATAGCAAACTCAGGTAACACAGCATGAAATCTCCCTCTATCTTCACAACACCTATATTGCACAGGGACAGGACAGAAATTTTATTTCTCCTTTACAGGGGGGAACCTTGAGATTTTTGTTGTTTTGAGACAAGGTCACACAGTGTAGCTGGGTCTGGTAATCTGCCTGGCTTAGTCTTGAGAGGGTAGGATAGGGATGGGGGCACATTGGGATTAGAGGTCTGCACTACCCCACCTGCTGGGGAACCTTGTGCTTTGAAGAAGTAAAATACCTTTCCAAGGTCTCTCAGCTAGTAGAGTTGGGATTAACTTTCAGCCCGATAAGGGATGGGCTAAACACCCTCTCTGTTATTCTTTATTTTCTCTAGTATAGATCCAAAAAGGGTAATATGTGCACAACCGTGGCACAGCTCTATGCAGTGATTGGAGTAGCCACAGACTATAGAGATTCCAGCAGATGCAGTATACTGAATGAACAGGGATGACTTAACAGTTTCAGCCCTCAAGGCTTACTTGTCCATATAGAGATTAATCTGTGTGTCTGGTTCTCACGGCATAAGGAAGCTTTTTGGGGGACCTTGCCTTAAGGGTTCTTTTTCTGTTCTCCTCACCTTGGATTCTTTGTATGTTCAATAGACTGCTTTTTTATTCCAGATACCCATTCATTATTTATTTATTGAGCACTTGATGGACACCCAGTCCTGTGACCTTCAGAATCATCCCTGTGGAGTTAAAAGACAAGTCTTTACTAGAATTTGGTGACCCATTTGAAGAGTCTTGATTGTATCCAGTGATTGTACTGTTCTCTTCATCATAGTTTGACTCTAGGTTATTGTCAAAGTAGAGCTGACCACCTGTCTCATTATAACCTCAAGGAAAAATTTTTTAAGTTCTAGCAGTAATAATCATGGTAGGAGGAGCTAATATATGCATGCTTTGTTTGCATTTGAGTGCCAGGATTAGAGGCCTGTTCTACCCAACCTAACCTTATTTGCGTGCTTTGGAATGTTTTAGAAGTGTACATGAATTTAGTTGTTTTATCTTCCAATAACCCTATTGATATGAATAGCTGCCCTGTTTTAAGATGAGATATCTTCACAAATGATGTATTTTGGAGGCTAGAAAGATAGCTCAGTGGTTTAGAACACTTGTTGCTCTTGGACAGGACCAGGGTTGAGTTCCCAGTACCCCCATTGTGGCTCACAACTATATGTAACTCTAGTTCCAGGGGACTCAATACCATCTTCTGACTTCTGAAGGCATCAGGAGGTACATGGTACACATACATACATACATACATACATACATACATACATACACACACACACACACACACACACACACACACACACACACACACACCCCACTAATACATATAAAACAAATCTAAATAAAAAATTTAAAAAGATAGAGTTAGCATATTTCATGAAGGTTACATCACACAACTAGTTCAGTAATGGGATGAAAGGATGTGGTTTCAAAGATTATTTATTCTCATGACTACAGTTCATGGTTCCTTACAAGGGAAAGATATTCAAGTGCTGACTTTTGCTTGATGGCAAGCTGTATGGGTTTTTTGTGTTGTTTGTTTGAAATAGGATCTCTCCACTTAGCCTGGCTGTCTTGGAACTCAATATGTAGATCAGACTCACCTCAAACTCACAGAGGTCTGCTTGCCTCTGCTTCCTGCTTTGCTTGACTTAAAGGTATACACCACTGTGGCCAACTTATTTTGTTTTTTAAAGTGTATTTTTTTTTAAAGATTTATTTTATGTGTTTTGCCTGCCCTTTGAGGCCAGAAGAAGACATTGGGTCTCTTGGAACTGGAGTTAACAGTTGTTAGCTGCCTTGTGGGTACTGGAAATTGAACCCAGGTCCTCTGGTAGAGGAACCAATACTCTTAACTGCTGAGTCAGTGCAACTCAGGCCATGCATTTAATGCCAACTCACAGCAAGTTGTTTCTTTCTCTGTAATGCGTATTGTTAGTTCTGCTTGTACTAAAAATAACACTAGGTATTCTCTTTTCGGGGTAGGGGCAAGGTATAGTTGTGAGTACCAGGACAGCCAGGGTTACATAAAGGGATCCTATCTTTAAAAAGGGGGGTGGGGTGGTTAAAATAGAAAGAAGTTTGTACACTGAAAATTTAGCTGTGCATAAATAAGGTACAAAAACGTCAGGCGTTGGTGGCACACGCTTTTAATCCCAGCACTGGGAAGGCAGGCGGATCTCTGTGAGTTCGAGGCCAGCAGAGCAAGTTCTCAAAAGCAATACAGAGAAACCCTGTCTCAAAAAACAAACAAACAAACAAATAAATAAATAAATAAATAAATAAAGTACAAGGTATACAAGTAGCTCTTGTATGCATTCTCAGCTAGCCACAGTCTTAGGTATGTAGTCTTTTGGGGGAATGAATTTGTTATTTCTGTTACTCTTAACTTCCTAGATGAAAAGAGAGGCTGATGTATAAACAGCTACAATACAAGACTGAACATAATAAGAGGGGTTAGAGATGTTTCAGTGGTTAAAATACTTACTGTGCAAGCACAGGCATCTTGTGTTTGGATCACTGATGTCCACCATGCCAGATGCAGCATTCCATGTTTGTTACCTTGGTTCTTGGGCAGGGGCCTGACATAGGCAGATCCTGAAATCATTATAGCAGACCTGGGTTTAGTCTCAAAAAAACTAAGGTAGCCAGCAATAGAGAAAGCTACCTGAAGTTGACCTCCACCCTCCACACATAAACACATGCACAAGCACTCATGCACACACATGTACACTCACACAAATAGTAACAAATGTAGGACATGGCTTTTCTTTTCATTTTGTTTGTTTGTTTGTTTTGTTTTGTTTTTTTGAGACAGGGTTTCTCTGTGGCTTTAGAGGCTGTCCTGGAACTAGCTCTTGTAGACCAGGCTGGTCTCGAACTCAAAGAGATCTGCCTGCCTCTGCCTCCCGAGTGCTGGGATTACAGGTGTGCGCCACCACTGCCTGGCCTCTCTTCTTTCTTTTTTCTTTTTTGGTTGAATTTCTTTATTTTTTGTCTTTTTTTATTTTTTATTTTAATTAGATTATTATTTTACATGTCAACCCCAGGTCCCTCTCCCTCCCCTCCTCCCCTGCTCCCCCAATTAATACCCTACCTATCCTATAACCTTTCCACTCCCCAGGGAGGGTGAGGCCTTATGTAGGGGGTCTTCAGAGTCTATCATATCCTTTGGGATAGGGCCTAGGCCCACCCCCTTATGTCTAGGCTCAGGGAGTATTCCTCCATGTGGGATGGGCTCCCAAAGTCCATTCCTATGCTAGGGATAAGTACTGATCCACTACAAGGGGCCATAGGTTTCTGAGGTCTTCTCACTGGCACTCACATTCAGGGGATCTGGATCAGTCCCATGCTGGTTTCCCAACTGGGGAGGTCAGCTGTTTCTGTGGGTTTCACCAGCCTGGTATGGACCCCTTGCTCATCAGTCCTCCTTCTCTGCAACTGGATTTCAGTTCAGTTCAAGGTTTAGCTGTGGGTGTCTGCTTCTACTTCCACCAGCTGCTGGATGAAGGCTATAGGATGGCATATAAATTAGTCATCAGTCTTATTATCAGGGGAGGGCATTTAAAGTAGCCTCTCCTCTGTTGCTTAGCTTGTAAGTTGGTATCATCTTTGTAGCTCTCCGACATTTCCCTAGTGCCAGATTTCTCTTTAAATCTATAATGTGTCCCTCTATTATAGTATCTCTTACCTTGCTTTCTTCTGTTTTTCCCCCAACTCAACCTCCCTGCCCCGTCATGTCCTCCTCACCCCTCCTCTTCTCCCCTTCTCATTCTCCTAGATCCCTCTCCCCCCTACCCCCATGCTCCCAATTTGCTCAGATCTTGTCTCTTTGCCCTTCTCCAGGGGACCATGTGTGTCTCTCAGGGTCTGGATATGGCTTTTCAATCCTGCTTGGTTTCCTTTTTCTTTTGGTGTATAGAAAGACAAACCAGGAATATCATTCTTCTGGAATATGTCCTCTTCTTAGGCCTCTGGCACCAGAAGTTTGTTCTAGTTCTTGTTAAACCTAAATCATCTTCCCTTGTACATGATCTACAGAGTAGATAACCAAGATAAATTACCCCTAGAAGAACATATCCTTGGCCTGCCTATTCTCTTTGCTCTTAAAAGGATGGTGGTGGCAATTTTTAGAAAGTAGTCTTGACATCAAAGTCTAAAAAATTCAAGCTAAATGACTTAATGACTTGAAAGAAATGAAATTAATTGTTTTGTTTTCTAGTGTTTGATAGGGCAGGGCCTGGAACCTATCTGTTATTGCTAGTTCACTCTAAGTATGAAAAATTGAGAGTAAATATTTAGAAACCTTGGTTGCTTGGCATTTTCTTCTATCAGGACTTAGGTGTGATAAATTAGAATTTTGCACTCGGGAGGCAGAGGCAGGCGGATCTCTGTGAGATTGAGGACAGCCTCCAAAGAGAAACCCTGTCTCCAAAAACCAGAAAAAAATATAATAGATTAGAATTTTAAAAAACAAAAAACTAATCCTTCATGAATAGTTTTGAGAAATACTGGCTTACTTGGTTATTATTAGTATGATAAAATAGAAAAGAACTTCAGTCTTCTGGTCTATTAAACAATCAATACCTACCTCAAAGAATTGCTTTATTGATGATTTGATGGTAGATATTTGGGTTACTTAATATACTTGTTCACATCACTTAATCCTCACCACCACACTAAAGCACATTTTTTCTGAGACTGGGTACGTTATAGGGCTGTAAGTGAATTTGGATCTGCATGGAGCTATGCTGTTTTCTGCATAGAGTGTGCAAAAGAACTCTTCCTTGTCCCGTAGTGTAGGGGATGCTGTAGCCACGCCTGCTTAGGGGCTGGCTTTTCTACCATGGTAGCTGGGTACACTAATGGCGTACGAGAAGCAACCTTAGAAGAATAGTCATGATAGCTGGGTGGAGTAGGTGCCTCAGATTGGAGTGATTCTGCCTCTGAGGCATCCCAATGATCTTTAAGCCTAGTAATGGCATCCTTATGAAAAGTTTCAATCTCCTTAATCATAAAAGATTCCAAGCATGTTAGTGAATCTGTAAATTGCTCTAACTGCTCCTCTACACATTTTTCTAGGTCTTTAATACGGTAGTCCTTAGGCAACATCTGGATAGTATGGAAACTGCCTTCTAGGTATTTGAGTCTAGATTCGAGGTCATGATTTGCTGATTTTGAGTCCTCAGCAATCGACCATATGGACCTATCTAATCTGTCAGTCCTGTACTGTAGTAAATTATCTTCTAAACATTCAAATATAGACTCAAATTTGTGATCTGCTACCTTAGATGCTTCAATAATTGATGGAATGGCATTGTCCAGTTCTTCAACCCTATCCTGGGTATTTTGCACCTTTGCATCTAGTTTTTGGGTAACAGTGTCTATCTGAGTTTCTAGCTGGCTACAGATATTCTTTAGTTCACATGGTCCTCTGACACCCTAGCCTCTAACGCCTCAGACATGGAGGATCTCTCTGTGTTTATCTTATCATTAATATGCTGCATCTCATCTTGGGTAACAGACAACTCTGTCTTTAGCGTATTGGACACAGAGCCAAGCTTATCATCCAATTTCTGTTCCACTTGCTGCACAATTGTGATCTGACCTAATCTGTTCTCCAAAACCTCATTGCGTAAAGCTGTTATTTCTTGCAAGCAGGTGGTGAGGTTATCTTTGTCCCTGTTCCTGAGCCCTCTGGCTAGTAATATTACTTGTATCAGCAAGCTAACTGCCATTACGGCATAAGTCTGGTAATTGGCAGATTAGCATCCTCCTCAAACACTGAATTCACGTAATAAGCAAAAATATTATCAATTTTAGCAAATGATAAATATTCTGCCATAATTTTACCTGATTTCTACTCCAGATGCAGTAACTATCTTTGACCAGCAGGTGGTGCAGGCATTCAGCTACTCAGCACCGCTTTTGGCAGTGGTCGGTCAGGCAAGATGGTCACAAAGGTGGAAAGAGGTCACAAAAGTGGCTATGCTTATCTTAGAGAGTATATGGCGTTGGAGCCGCAACCTCTGAAAGAGATGTGGCTTTAAAGCAGCAGCAAGGGGAAGAGAGGGTGGGGGGCTGCTGAAAGCCAAGGCCTACTTCCGAGGCCTCTCGGCTAAGGGCAGGAAGCCTCCGGGCATGGGTAGGCTGCAGTCCGAGCTGTTCTGGTGGCTGCAGCTAGAAACTTCGACAGTAACCATGGGGAGGTCTGTGGAAATTTCCTAGCTGGGCTGTCGGTTCTCAGCAGCTTATCAGCAGCCAGAAAGCGCTTGTGTGGTGCGGCGGGTAGGCTGGGAGCACCTGTGGAAGGAGGGATCTTTCCCTGCCTAGGCCGCAGTCCAGGTGGGACCTGCAGGCTGTCCCAAATGGAGGCTAGATTTACAATATCCCACTTCTGACACCAGATAATGTGGGAAATTACCAATATGGAGCCAGGTAGAAATACAAGGGATTTTAATAGGGAAAAGGCCTTACTTACAGAGTGACCTAGCCAGCTGGTGGGCAGCAATCTGTACAGCAAGCTAAAAGTGAAACCGAAAGCAGGCTACCACGAAAGTGTCCCTCACTCTACATCACCCTCACCATGCCCTCACAGGCGTGGTCAGGCACACCTTTAGCTAGGCCCTAAGCAGGTGTGGCTACAGCATCCCCTATAATTGCTTAGGGGCTGGCTACAGCATCCCCTACACAGTAGAGTTCCAATTCTGTCACTAACCTAACTTAGTTTTTGACCTTAAGCAAGTCACTTTGTCTGGTTCTTAATTTTCTCATTTACTTGCCATGATTGAGTGACCATATTTTATCATCTTACATTCCTTAGTATCTAGCATGATCAGGGCTTAGCGTGTTAATGGGTATTGAATACTGTGGCCACTGATTGTAATAGAGGTTTTCAGTTTGTTTTATCTGAACATCCTAGGTATTTTATCTTATGCCTTTCCTCTAGAGGATCATGTTTCATATTATTTACGTGTGTGTGTGTGTGTGTGTGTGTGTGTGTGTGTGTGTGTGTGAGAGAGAGAGAGAGAGAGAGAGAGAGAGAGAGAGAGAGAGAGAGAGAGAGAGAGAGAGAGAGAGAGAGAGGAGAGTTCTACCTGCATGTATCGTGCAGGCCAGAGGAGGGCACCAGATTTCATTATGGATGGTTGTGAGCCACTGTGGTTGCTGGGAATTGAACTCTCAGGACTTCTGGAAAAGTAGCCAGTGCTCTTAACCACTGAGCCACCCATCTCTCCAGCCCCCATGAATGAATGAATACATACATACATACATACATACATACATACATACATACATACATACATACATACATACGAATAATGTTACTTCCTCATGTCTATTTTAGGCAATCTCTAACCTGAATACTTTGAGATAACCAATATGGCACTATGGGATGTGTCTAAAGTAAACAACCAGGGTTATTATAAGGTAAAGGTAGAAGGGGCCGGCTCAAAAGTCAGAAAAAGTACTCTTGTCTATTGTTACTCTATGGGGCTTGGGCCTGGGGCAGCCCTGCCAGGCCTGAGTAATGGCTGCAGCCTGGAGCAAGGTTTTCTGTGCACTGTATTGGGGTCTCCAGTAATTGGAACATGGCACTTTCCAACTTATAATGGATAGCAGAACAAGAGGGGCATTTGTCACTGCCTGACTTCCCTACAGGAAAAAAGCTCATAAGTCACAGCTGACAAACCCTTTGATGATTTTTAAACTTCATTTACAGCAAAGAATAGCTATAATCAAGCAACAGCAAGCAGTGACTAATCTTGCTACATTATCACTGTGAGGAGCCAGCCTCGTGAGGTATGAGAAGTGGGAGGGGTCTGTTTTGCAGTTTCATAGTAATTGTGGATTGGCTCTTGGGCTTGTGAGTGTGCTCTAGGAAAGACCACATGAATTTGCCTGAAGGATCAGAAGCTGACCAACCGTAGACTCAGCATTGAAGCCATTGAACTAACTCTTGTCTGGTCTCACTCAGATTTGTGCCACCTCTGGCTTCAGTGGGACACCATCATCTGCTTCAGTAAGAGGCTTAAAAGATAAAATAGTTGAGGTAGATAGTAAGGACTCTTTATGATTGCCCATGTATACAGACCTGGAAGGGTCTTTTGTTGTCTAAAATCTAATGTTTTGTGTTCCAGAGGATGACCTATGGCAGCCATATTTTGGGTTTTGAACAAATGAGCTAAGTATATAGCACCCAAAATAAAAGAATAAATATCGGCCGGGCAGGAGTGGTGCACCAACCTGGTCTACAAAGAGAGTTCTAGGACAGGCTCCAAAGCTGTAGAGATACCCTGTCTTCAAAAACCAAACAAACAAACCAAAAAAAAAAAAAAAAAAAAAAAGAATAAATATCAAATGATAGATAGATACACAGATAGATGATAGATAGGCAAGCAAAGCATCATATCAAGTTCTTAAAACATCCAGCAGAAATTCACTGGGGGAAGCCTCTTTAAGTCAGTCAAATCAGCTAGAGTTCCCAATAGTGAGTCCCTAGTAGTGTCCCCCTTGAGTGAGGGTCCCAAGTAAAAGAACAAATAGCATAGTACCCAATTTGATATTTTCTCCATGGCTGGACTTTGAGCTTTTCTTTACCACTGTAGGTAGTTTTATATTGTGGGAAAAATGATAGCATTTTTACCTTTTAGCTATTCTCAAATCAAATAGCTTTACTTTGGGGTTATTTTGTTGTACTTTTTCTCCTTGTCAGAGATTTGACAAGACAAATTTGAAAGACACCACCCAGTTAAGAGGACCAATTTATCTTTAGATAAGGGGCCTTGGAGGATACTTTTGAGACAAACATGCTTGGGTCTGAAAACAGCAAGGGAACCCTGATTCGAGGACTAGTTTCTCAGTGAGTTCAAGTAGCACAAGGCAGTTTACCAGTATAATGTATATTGTATAGATTATATGGACATTACTGGTAAAGGCAGGATCATTCTTATGGATGGAGAAATCACTGAGAGTGATCTCATGGAGAAGGAAGAACATAAATGATCAAAGTTGCATTAGTCTTCTCACTCTAATCAGACTAATTACTGTGGCTCTCTGAGACTCGGTTGCTTGTTAGTTTTTTAAATTTCCTCCTTTGTGGTACAGAGGAGAGAACCCAGGACTTCATGCATGCTAAGCAAGTACTCTACTACTGAGCTACATCCCCAGCCAGAGACTTGGCTTTTTAATCTGTAGAATGATGTGGATACTAATTTCATTAGGTTGATCAGGATCCTAAGGAATCCTGTGTATAAAGCTTCCATGCCTCTCCGTTAAAGGTGCTGTGTATTGTGTTCTCCTTCAGGACAAGAATAAGTGTGCATCTATCAAAGGAATAGAAGGCCATAACTGAGGTGTTGTCCCATTTCAAACTTTTGCCAGCCTACTCTGTAGGTCCATTTACAGAAGCAGGTGAGGCAGACAAGATACGAGCTTCCATGTGGACACTGAGAATTGGATTTGGGTCCACCAGAAGAGCAGTCAGTACTCTTTAACTGCTGAGCCATCTCAGGCTTGGTGGCAAGTGCCATTATCAGCTGAGCCATCTCACTGGCCCCCTGCAAACTATCTCTGGCCATAGCAGAATAGCTTTAATTCTGCTTGCCAGTTGAGGATTCTGAAGCCTAGCAAGTGCTAGGGCTGAGCTCATAAGTTGACAGGACTAGATTTGGAACTCAGTCCTACCTGATTCTAAAGTTTATGCTGTTTTTGCTATTTCATCGTGTTTGGGGGTGGGGTGGGAAACTAACAACAGTAACAAACTGGATTCCCAAAAATGCCTTTTTTTTTTTTTTTCTTTTCTTTTCTTTTTTTTATTTTGAGACAGGATCTTAACTATGTAGCCCTGGCTGGCCTGAAACTATTTAGACTACCCTGGCCTGGACTTGCAGAAATACACCTGCTTTTGCCTTCCAAGTTCTGGGATTAAAGGCCTGTGCCACTATGTCTGTCGAAAGAGAGCTTCTTGACAACCAAGAGAGCAGTCTCTACTTGGTTTCTCAGCAAGGCCAGTATTGGAAACACTCAAAAGTGGTTGTTGAATGTGAGGGATAGTAATTGGGCAGTAAGAGAAATAGGTATAATCCTATATCTTTTCATTAATTTGTTGCAGATACAACAGAGCACTTTCACATTGGTTAGCTCATTTGATCACTGAAAAGATAGAGGGAGATGCTTTCTGTTTTCAGAATAAGGGTGTTGTTGTTTGTAGAAATCACATGACTTGTTTCAGGTGGTATGAACAGCCAAGCCAAAGTGGAGCCTTATGCGTCTATAGCCAGTTCAGCTTGTACTTTCATGTCTCTAGAAAGCCTTCTGTGGTTGGCTAGTTGAGAGCTGGGGTTTCTCATGGGAGTGGAAATGTCAGTGCTACTTGGGAAATTAGTTCTGTCTGGCCAGTGATGATCATTTGGGCAGTGTTAATGAGTAGGGGCCTGAAGAGTTTAATGAGATTAATAGATGTTTTGTCACCCATGGCTGCCTGGTAACTAGGTTCTCTGGACTGAGGAGTTCCTAAACACTGATCCATCTAATTGCTTGGCTTCCTCCAGGGATAGTCTCCTATCACTGACAGCTCTTTACTACTTGCTGCCCTAGGGTTATCTGAGGGTGTAAAGGCAGGAAAAAAACCAAAAGTAACCCAACGTGATTGGCTAAAACTAAGCAGCATTGGGGCAACAAGACCAAGAGAAGCAGCTCCTCTTTGGAAGTAAACATTCCATGAGGAACAGGTCCAGTCCTAGGCAGGTTTAAACACGACTTAATTCAATCTGAGAGGCAGGATTGGAAGCCTAATGAGGGAGGCATGACAAAGTTAGAGTCAGGTTTACAGTGGATAAGTCTAGACTGTGTAATGTCAGGTCCCCTCAATAGCTGTTTGACCTTACATAAATCATATAACTTCAAAAAATCTTCAGCCTTTAAAAGGGATAGGGGGATGACCAGCAATGATATTATTTTAGCCCTTTTTGATTCTATGACAAAATTGCTGTTTTATTAGCAATAAATTTATTTATTCAAGTTCTAGAGTTCAAAATGAAGGCATCTGGTTAAGTGTGCCCATGGTTCCAGGACAGGTCTTTTTTGTTGTGTTCCTACATTGTAGAAAGAAAAAGATAGTTCTGAAGAGGCTCTTTATTTTTATTTATTTTTTTATTATGTATACAGTCTTCTGCCTGTATGCCAGCAGGGGGCACCAGATTTCATTCAAGGTGGTTGTGAGCTACCATGTGGTTGCCGGGAATTGAACTCAGGACCTTTGGAAGAACAGTCAGTGCTCTTAACCCCTGAGCCATCTCTCCAGCCCTCAAGAGGCTCTTTATATTATAAAGGTACTAACACCCATTTATGCAGAGTTGGTTCTTATGACCTAATCACCTTCTAAAGACTCTGTTGCCTTTTGCCCTTAGATACCCTGGGGGATATCTGAGTGGTTTGGAAAGAATGTTGCTATCAAAGATAAAGACAACCATTTCTGGAGAAGCTAACCAGTTTCCCCAAAGTATCTACTACCTCCTTGGTTCACCTGCTCTTGGTTACCAGGCAGCTAGGGATGGACAGAAGGCCTGTTGATCTCTAAGCTCAGGCTAATACGTGTTCATGTTGGAAATTAGGTTTCAACGTAGAATTTGACGGAAGAATGCAGAGCCTGACAGAGATCCATGGCATTCATAAAAGTCCTGTGCAAATTGAAGAATTGTAGAAAGGGGAAGGACAAGGAGGGTGTGTGTGTTTGACACAGATGAGTATCTTGCCCTAGAAACTATTACCTTGGGAATTTTTGCACACACAATCTGGCCCCTGTGGATGCCTGTATTTGTTTGTTTTGTTTTGTTTTGAGACAGACTTGAATTCCATTTGTGGCTTTGCTTTATTAACTTATTACTTTGTCTCATCTTCCTATTTAAAGTAAATCCTTATGTGAAGATTAATGGGAAGAGATGCAGGAAGCACTGGTACTCAGAATCAGAGGCTCTTTTTACTGTAAGAGGTTTTTGGGAAGATTCTCAATTACCCAAAATTTAGGAGTTGGGAGGTACCTTTTAAGACTTTTACATTTGCAAAGCTCTTTGGTTTTTTTTCTTTCTTTCTAGTGTTGGCTTTTGTGTTCTAGATCATAATTTCTATATGAAATGTTTGAATTTGGGAAAATGGTTTGTGTTTTGCCAAATTTCTTACTAACTTGGAGAAGTTGGCCCATCCCTTCCAGCTGTAATTACATTTCAAAGCTTTTGTCCCTGGTGGGGTTTAATTAGTTTAAGGCTCCAGCTTTTTAGCAGTTGTTTATCTAGCAAGTGCAAGTGAAGACATTGGCCTAGGAGGCAGCCTCCTGTAGTTTTTCTCCAGCATAGCAGTGTTTTTGAGATGCTGTCTTTGTTTTCTGCTCCATGTTTTCCTGGATGCCCATCTCACTTAAAGGAAAAAATATAATACAAAAATCCTGATTTTGTAGGGTGTGATAGCCTAGGCCTGTCATTTTACTTGGGAAGTGGAAGTAGGGAGATGAATTAAAGGCCAGCTTGAGCTACATGAAACTCTTGTGTTTAAAGAGAGAGGTTGGGAGAGTGTGGGGGGATGGAGAGGGAGAGAGGATACTGAAGGGCAAAGGCAAAAAACAACAACAGAAAACCTAGATTAGAGCTAGAGGACACCTCAAACCCTGAGGTTTATGGACCATGGTATCCTGGCCAGGTTCTGCTCCTCTTTTTTTTTGGGGGGGGGTCTCAGTAAGAACATATCACCAAAGACCCTGCTAATCTGACGTTACAGATATCTCTAACAACACATGTGGTTGCTGTATGACCTCTGCCCTCCCCAGGCCTACCACCCACCTCTCCTCAGCTTATTGTTAAGCATAAAAACCTCTGGAGTTGTTGGTACCTTGCTCTTAGTTACACAATTTATAAAGCAAAGTTTGGCTGGTAGTGGGGACTAGCTTATCAAGTTAGATAGTTTTTGCTGAAAAGGATATTGATATTTTAGGACCCCCACTCTTGAAAAATTCAGAAAGAGGCTAGATGTGGTAGCACATGCTGATAATCCCAGCAGTTGAAAAGCAGGAGGATCAGGAGCTTAAGATCATCATCCTTCAGGCCAGTCTTAGTTATGTGCTACTTTGCCTTTTTCTAAATGGGGGAAACAAAATGGGGTGTTTATTAAGTTGGGGGTGTTGGTTTGTGAGGGTGGGCATTTGGATCAGACTAGAAAACCAGGCCTGAAAGCTAGTCAGTATGGCATACACCTCTGTAGCACCATTTGAGGGTTCCACAACTCCCTAGACGTGCGTCTCTCTTCCTGGGCTTAGGGAGTCTACAGAGTAACATACAGCCTATATGCTAAAGCATCATGCAAGACTTAAAAGATCAACTGGGAGGATATAGATTGGGGGTTTGGGATTTGGACACCAGAGCATGTTCCATTTAGCAGGCACGTGCATATACTTGGTCTTCTCTATAGATCAGAACAGGGTGACAAGGTTGACTCTTCTTGGTATCCTAAGAATGTGCTCCAGTCTGATCATGACTCTAATCTAGAGTGGTCCCACTACTGGTGGTATTAATAGAAGAGACAAATACATAGAATTATACTAATAGTGGATCTTGTAAAGGCCTCCACAGTTTGCAAAGTTCTTTTATATTTATTGTCCCAAAGCTCAAGTGAGGAGAGAAATGATTGGCAGAGCCAAACCTGAAAGACTGTTCTCCAGCAAGCCAGTGAGTGCTGATCCCTACACAGTACTACACAAAGGAGCTCAGTGAATGCTTCCTACTCAGTTGTGTTAGAGGCTCCTAACAGTCTGAGGGAATCCACTACTGCCCTGTCTTTGTCATATAAATGGCAGAGCCAGCAGCCTGGTTGGTTCCCTCCTGCTGAACAAAATGGCATCTTTCTGTACAGTTTTGAGCAGGATCAGTCATCTAGTGTCATGTAGGCACCTTAAAAAGTTTCTTTCTATTAGTGAATGAACAAGGAATTAACCATTGAATGAATCCAGATAGGAGGATTTTTGTAACTGAAAAATGGGGAGCATTAAATATTTCCTATGCTTATGGAGAGTATATTGGCTGTGTTCCTGGGTATCTCCTTGTGTCCTTCACTGCTTTATAAATGTTGGTGTAAGAGTAAACCTACTAACAAGAACCTGTCTTGTCCAAGTTAGTTCTAAAGCTCATATCAGCCTCTTCATTAGTAGCAGCAAGTTAAACTCTGAGCCCTTGCTTTATGGTAGTACAAAAAGATAACACATTTCTCCAACTTGCATTCTTACTTATTTCTCTGAAATGAAACCCCCAACCCCCAGCCCTGTATTAGGTAGAATAAACATGCAGGTTGATGAAGGTTTTTATACCTTCTGCTTGGAGGTTATTTAATACCTTCTGAAACTGCCCTAGGAGATAAGATTCAAGTTGCACTCCGAACACGGGCCTAGTAAGTACAAATGCCACAACCAGACTGCAAACCTTGCCTGCTGGAATTAAACATCCTCTTTCCTTTCTCTTGGGGCTTATGCCAAGGTACAACTGTTCTGCAGAGAGACTCTGTAGGATAAAATGCCTTTTTTTTTTTTTTTTTTTTTTTCTTTTCTTCTAAAGCCAGAGTCTACCTGGCTGACCTGAAGAATTTACTATGTAGACCAGGTTGGTCTTGAACTCACCTGCCTCTACATCCTGAGTGCTGGGATTAAAGGCATGCTCCATTGTGGCCAACAGAACATATATTTTAAAAAGCCAAGTATAGGGGCATGCACTTGTAATACCAGTGCTAGAGAAATCATGGGTAGGCTTGCTGGCTATCCATGCCTGCTTACTGGACAAAAGAACAAGCGGGTGGACTTGGTACTTCTACTGATCTGCGTATAGACACACATAACAAGAGTAGTTGCAAACTTGTTTATAAGCCGAATAGATTTTGAGTCTGTATAAAGTTAATAACTAATAAATTAAATTACTAACGACCATTCTCAGGTAAATTCATTATCTTAACTATTTAAATTGGCTTTAACTCTAGGAAGCAGTGATGAAGCTGACAGAAATGGGCTTTAAAAGTGTTTAAATGCCTCTTATTAGCAAGTTAACAATCTTAACAAAAAACAATTAGCAGAGTCTCAGTTTCTGGTAAAATAATCTGTATTCATCCACGAGTTCTTGGGATCATTCAATATTATATGCTACTCTTAGCCTACAGTGAGTACCTGGTAAGTCTATGTAAGCACACGTTTTTGCAGAGTGGCTGGCACAGTAAAGACTTTACTGGCTGGGTTAGTAAAGATGAAGTATATCTAGATCAGACAAAGCAATTTTTATAATAGGGGACTGTTCTTGAAATTACCATGTGTTCTCCTTGTTATGGTTCTGCGTTGAAGGAACAGAAAGAAAAGCTGTAGAAAATTATTTAGTTTTAAAATGGGGTAACATTGTGATTTTTTTTCTTTTTTTTTTCTTTTTTCTTTTTCTTTTTTTTTTTTTTTTTTTTTTTTTGAGACAGGGTTTCTCTGTGACTTTGGAGGCTGTTCTGGAACTCGCTCTAGGCTGGCCTCAAACTCACAGAGATCCGCCTGCCTCTGCCTCCCGAATGCTAGATTAAAGGCATGCGCCACCAATGCCCGGCTCATTTGTGATATATTTTTAAAGATATAAGGTTAAAAAAAAATGCAATCGAGGCTGGAGAGATAGCTCAGCAGTTAAAGAGCCCTGGGTGTTCTTCCAGGGGACCTGGATTCTATCCCCAGCACCCTCATGGTGACTCACAACTCTCTGTGACTTCTAGTTTCCCACTGAAAAAACACCAATACACATGAAATAAAAATAAATATTTTTTAAAACTGGAGTTAAGAGACTGGTTAATCCCAGCCTTGCTGTTGACTAGCATTGTGACTTTCCAGTGTAGGGTTTTCCTGTGTACAGTATCGTGAGTACCAAATGAGGGAATGTTGTAAAGCACCTAGTGTAAGATTAGCAGCCAGGAAGTGGCAACTCTTGATAATGTCACCAGAAAACAGGATGCCAGAACAGGGAGAATGGGTACCATAGGGTTGAGAATGTGTACAAAGGCAAGGAGCAATCCAGGTTAGTCAGGGTATCTATTGGCCATGAACATTCCCCGAGCCTGGCCTGGGAACCCAGCTTCACATTGGCGTTATCTTTTCAGGTGGACACCATGTCCTTGAAGATTCAGACCAGCAATGTAACCAATAAGAATGACCCCAAGTCCATCAATTCTCGGGTCTTCATTGGAAACCTAAACACAGCTGTGGTAAAAAAGTCAGATGTGGAAACCATCTTTTCCAAGTATGGCCGTGTGGCCGGATGTTCTGTGCACAAAGGCTATGCCTTTGTCCAATATGCCAACGAACGCCATGCCCGGGCAGCTGTACTAGGAGAGAATGGACGGGTGCTGGCTGGACAGACTCTGGGTAAGTTAACCTCTTCTGAGTAGCTACTGCCTGGAATTTTATGATTTCAACAGATAAAAATTATATTTGTAATTCTTAAATGAGTGCCAAGAGGAGAACACATGGTTATAGAGGGCCCCTTTCTCCTGTCCTTGCTTTCCCAATTCCTCTATTAAAAAAAAAAAATTATTTGTTTCTGGGCTTGATGGCATGTGCTATTAATCCTAGCACTTGGGAGGCAAGTGGATCTCTGTGAGTTCAGGGCCAGCCTGGTCTACAGAGCGAGTTCCAGGACACCTAGGGCTACACAAGGGGGCTCCTGTCTCAAAAGAAAAAAAAGTGTTTGCATACATATATATGTGTATATGTCAACCATGGTTCCTGTGTAGAGGTCAGAGGGCTAGAGTTGGTTCTCTTTCCACCTTTATGTGGGTTCTTAAGAATTAAACTCGTGTCATCAAGCTTATGAGGCAAACACCTTTCCCCCCCGATCTTCATAGCCTCCTCCCCCCACCCCCTTAAATTAAAAAAATTCTTAAATACAATATATTTTGAATATTTTTTTCTTCCCTAACTCCTCCCAGATCTTACCTACCCATCTAATTTTGTTTTCCCCCCTCCTTCTCAAAAAAAAGAGAAATGAATAAAAACAAGGAAAATTAAATAAGAAAGAAAAAAAAAAGATAAAAGTGCCAAACAAAAGCCCCCCCCCCAAAAAAAAAAAAAAAACATGGGTTTGGTTTTTGCTGGCCAACTGCTCCTGGTATGTGGTTGATAGACCCACTGGCACCCCATTGGAGAAAACTGATTGTCCTTTTGCCTACAGATGTCGGTTGCAAATAGCTTCTTGTTTAGGGGTAGGACCCTTTGTCCACTTAACTCCTTTTAGTGCTGCAACCCAGTTAGTCTTGAACCTGTGTTGGTCCTGTGTGCGCTGCCACAGCCTCTGAGTTCATATATGCATTAGTCTTGTGTCTGGAAGACACCATTTCTTTGTAGTGTTCATCACCACCTCTGGCTCTTACAGTTTTTTCCTCCTCCTCTTCTGCATAGATCCCTGTGCCTTGAGGGGAGTGGTTTGATGAAGACATTTAGAACTGATTGCTACAAAGTATCACAATGTTCAGTTCTGGGTCTCTGTTAATTCCTGTCTATTGCAAGGATCAGCTTCTCGGATGTGGGTTGAGCAGTGCACTCACTGATCTACCCCCATAGCCTCTTAATAACAAGCTTTATGGTTCCAGCTAAAATCCAGGTTCTCCGTAGAAAGGGAACAAAATGAACTAATATAGCCTGTTACCCCAATCTACAGAAGATATGAGTTAGAACCCTTTCTAAAAGCTATGAGGAGCTGTGAATACAAGGACTAAAGGGAAGATGCGTGCTCTTGGCATTATTGATTACATACATATGAAATGACTGTTGGTGTCTACCTTACAGTGTGTGTGTATGTGTGTGTGCATGTGCTTGATTGCTCATATACGTCTTTGTATGTGTTTTAGAAGGTATATCTATATGTATGTATTAGTGAATATAAGATATGCAGATGTGATTGCATTTGTGAGTGTGGGAGCAGATGTGCTTGCTTTTTTACTTAATAGTCCTTGATCTTATAGGCTATGTATATATGAGGGTATAGATGTGTTCATATATACCCGATTTATATGAATTTACTTGAAAATATGTATTTATATGGTATGTGAAGACTTGTGTATATATCTGAATGTATATGAATATACAACTAGGCAGATCCATATGATGTCCTGGTATTCTTGTAATGTTTGAAAATTAAATGTTTAAAGACCTTTGGCTACCTCAGTCCCATGTGTACACTGTGTAAATACACAGAGGCATGATGGTGATGTGTGTTGGCATACTGCTGTCATGTTAGCATTCCAACTCTGCGTCTTCCCTCCACACAGACATCAACATGGCTGGAGAGCCCAAGCCCAATAGACCCAAGGGGCTAAAGAGAGCAGCAACTGCTATATACAGGTGAGGCTCTGTGTTTTTTTTTTTTTGTTTTTTGTTTTTTGTTTTTGTTTGTTTTGTTTTTGTTTTGTTTTGTTTTGTTTTGTTTTTTTGGTCTGCATTGGTTGGGTCCCTCTTTTCACAGAGGGAGTAAATGCTGATAGTGACAGTGTACCAAGCTTAGAATTTAGGAAGATTTTGGAGATGAGGACCTGTGGAGAAGTGGGCTGAGTAGCCATCTCCCTTTGTTTTCCCAGTGGCTACAGCTTTGACTATGATTACTATCAAGACTACTTCTATTCGAGGTGAGCAGGGAAGGGGCATGTCAAGGCATTAAATAGCCAAACTGGAAGGGTCTTAAGAGATTGCTGGTGTGGCTCATAAAGTCCTCCAATTGGGAACTGAAACACAGAGATGTGAGTGAGTCTTTGCTTCAGGGTTGCTTCACAAATCAGGGACAGTGCTAGGACTAGGATCCCATTTTGTAAGTGCTCAGGCCAGAGCTCTTACTGTCACACCAAACTCTCACATTCTGACTACCTTGCTTCTTCTTAGTTCTATAGCGTAGGGGAGTGTATAGCTAAAGGGTGAACACACCTGGGCACAGTGCTTTCACAGGTAGTGCCCATAAACTCTGTTCAGTCTTTGTCTCTGTAAGGTGCTCACTCAGCCAAAAAAGTCAGACCTACAGATAGTTTGGTCTGACTCTTATGACTAAGAAGTCCTAGTTATTTGGAAGCCTGCGTTAGTCCATGATGAGTTGTGATCTGCCTTCTATCTCCAATCCTACCTACACTTCAACCTTGAAGTCTTCTAGAGGCCCCAGCCACATTTGTTTGTTGAGAAGTTTTAAAAACTCATTATCCTCCTATATCTGCCTGTTGAGTGCAGGGATTACAAGACTAAACACAATGCCAGCTCCTGGTCATGTGCTTGACTAGAAGTTGTGGTGACGATTAAATCAAAAGGTCTCCTTCCTTGTCCAGACAGCCCAGGGAAAAGAATTCTTCTGAACCATTTTCTCTGCTGTAAGTGTTAAGTGTCATAATCTGGAAATTCAGGAGACTGGATGCTAATCTCGGCCGTGACACTGAATAGGTGTATCTATCCTTGGGCAAATTCTCCTACTCCTAGTCAGTGACATAGGCTTATACCAAATGATCTCTCGGGACTTCTGAAGTTCTTGAGATTCCAGGGTCAGAGCCATCATCTCCCCTTGTGGGTCAAACTGAAGGATCGGGGATTGCATTCATTCCCAGAGACTGATCACTAGTTGCCACCACCTGCAGGACTCTTTGAACAGGAGTACCAAGAAGCAGGACCTTGAGTATCCTAGTGGTGGCAGGTACCGTGACTCATCAAAAAAGTAGTTGTAGAGTATATCCCTGATCAAGGCTGTGCTTCCCTTCAGAACCATGGTCATTGCACAGGTGGTGGGAGAGTTCCCTGCTCAGCCTTGGGTCTAATTTAGCTGCCCATCCTCGAAATAATGTTGAGCACTTGGCCTATATATCTCTGGAGAAAAAGAAAGGTGTTGAAATGGTCCAAAAGAAAAAAGGAGCTTAGAAGTCTGAGGCCATGGGTTCCTCATGAGTGCTTCAGTGCCCTAGTACCCAGCTTTTGTTTGTCAAACCTTCTTAAGTGTTTTTAGTGAGGTTCTCATGCTCTACCCTTCCTGCATACTCAGGTAGTCAGTGAACTTGGACAGCCCTCTTCATTAAGTAGATGGGAAAACTAAGGTTCAAGGGTTGGCCACCCATTTTCAAACCTCTCTGTTTCCAGGTGGAGACTTTCACTGTTTTGATTTTTACAGTATGATCAGATGAAGGTGGGGTGATTATCTGAGTAGAAGGCGGTGCCTTCAGGAAAGGCTCCTTTTAAGACTGGGCTGTTTGTCCTTATACTGTTTCTCCTAGCATGGCTGGGGATAAATCTGTAGGTGCAAACAGTAAGGTTTTCTTTCATTAGCCTTTAGGATCTGGAAAACCCCTTTCATCATACCAGGGCTTGTTGGAATCATTCACTTCTTCCCTGGCCCTTTCCGGTCACACAGGTGAAGTTAGTATTGTAGTGCCTCCTGGTGGTCACAGGCCATGCTGCAGCCTCTGGTCTGTTTGCCTTTGCAGGCTGTTTGATTATAGAGGCCGCCTTTCTCCAGTGCCTGTGCCCAGGGCAGTCCCAGTGAAGAGACCCCGTGTCACAGTCCCTTTGGTTCGCCGTGTCAAAACTACAATACCTGTCAAGCTCTTTGCCCGTTCTACAGCCATCACTACTGGCTCAGCCAAGATCAAGTGTGAGTGACTTTTGTTGTTGTTGGTTTTTGTTTTTTGAGACAGGGTTCCACTGTATATCTTTAGCTGGCCTGGAATGCACTATGTAAATCAGACTGATGTAAAATTCACAAAAATTCTTCTACCTCTGCCTCCTGGGTGCTAGAATTAAAGATGTGTATGCCACTACATCCTGATGACGTCTTTCAATCTTTCTAGATTTTTGAACCCCTTTGGGGTTGGATATCAGATATTTACAATTCATAACAATAGCAAAATTGCAGTTAAAAAAGCAGCAACAAAATAAACTTATCGTTGGGGGTCACCACACCACGAGGGTCGCAGCATTTGGAAGGTTGAAAAACCACTGTTCCAGATGGTTTGTTTTTTATTATCACTAAAATGATAGAATCACATTTTTTAACAACTGATTTTTAAAATGTTAATCTTTGTTTTTATTTTAAGTATGTGGTGTTTGCCTGCATATGTCTCTGCACCGGGTATATGCAGTGCCAGTGGAGGTTAGAAGTTACAGTTTTGAGCTGTCAATGTCTGTGCTTGGGATCAAACTCGGGTCTTCTGCAAGGGTAACCAGTGCTCTTAGCCTCTAAGCCATCTCTGTAGCCTCCAGAATCATACTTTATTAACACTGAGAAAGGAGTAAATCTGTAGTTGAAGTTACTCTTAATAATCAAGTGTTTGGATGCATTTCTAAAGAAAGTCCAGTGCTGTGGTATGATAGTGTTTTTTCTCTAGTAAGGATAAGTTCAGATTTATTCTGGTCTTTGTATACTGCAGTCAGACACCCAGGAAATCTAATTGCAGAAGACCTTTTTTGTACCTTTAAAAACATACCACATCCTGTAACACAGCTAAAAAGACACTCCATTACTTAGGTGTTCCCAGAACACACCACAGACCTACATTGTTTTTCTTTTTGAGACAGGCTCTCAGAATTTAAACCAGATTAACTTTGAACTCACAGTATCCCTGCATTAGCCTTCCAAGTGCTGGGATTGTAAATGTATGACCCACATGGCCCAGTCCTATATTCCTGTGTATTTGCAGTCCCTATAGGATGGGAGCTCTAGGGCAAATGACAAGGATCGGATTATGAACTGGTCACCCCTGGGGCCCGTTGGTTCTCTCAAGAAGAGACCCTTTTCCTTGGCAGGAAAAGAACCAAAAAGGAATGGCTTCCCTAGTTGATAGAATGAAGCTGGGGTTTTGTTTGCATTGTACCCCTAAGTGATAACCCTGTCTCCCCTCTACTCCCAGTGAAGAGCAGCGAACTACAGACCATCAAAACAGAGCTGACACAGATCAAGTCCAACATCGATGCCCTGTTGGGTCGATTGGAACAGATCGCTGAGGAACAAAAGGCCAACCCAGGTCAGCTTTGAGGGCAGCCCTTGGGAAGATAGTGTGCCCCAAGGGCTAGGGATTTGAAGCTCCAGGCCCTGAGACTTGATATGTAGTGAAAGCCCAACTTTCACGAAGGTGTGCTGCATAGCTGCTCCAGCTGATTTCTAGTCCTTTCTACTTCTTTTACCCTCAAGATGGCAAGAAGAAGGGTGACAGCAGCAGTGGTGGAGGAGGCGGCGGCAGTGGTGGTGGCGGCGGCAGTGGCAATGCTGGTGGCAGCAGCGGCAGCGGTGGCAGCAGTGGTGGTGGCAGTGGCAGCTGCAGCAGCAGCCGGCCTCTGGCCCCCCAGGAAGACACGGCTTCTGAGGCAGGCACACCCCAAGGAGAAGTCCAAACTCGAGATGATGGCGATGAGGAAGGACTGTTAACACATAGTGAGGAGGAACTGGTAAGGGCCTGGCTAGCTATGTGACTCGGAAGGGCTAGAGCTGTCCCCCTCTGAGCTCCTTCCTTTCTGCTTTCCAGAGTGCCAGTCCTATGAGGAGTAGGGAAGAATGAGCAGCGTATAGTTCATTGTTTGAGCTGCTGGTCCGAAGTCCCACTCAATACTAGACAGACCTCAGCAAAGCCCAGGGCCCAGTGCACCTTCTACTCTGGGTGTATTAAAGAGGAGGAGAATTACGCCTAAGAGTTGCACACACAACCTCTCAGGAATGGTTGGTGTTGATGATGAAAGCCATGAGAAGATGGGAATTTTAATTTCACATGAGAATTTTCTAAAAGCCATTGCCTTTCAAGCATCTAGCAGGCTGTCTCTTAAAGGAGTAAACTCCTGTATATATGGGAAGTATTCAGGGTGAGGTTAGGAGCCATGAGAGGGCCTAAATTGAGTGAAAAGGTCTGATTTCTTTCAACACTCAAGATGCCTGCTACAGTGTTTGCTGCTTGTTTAGTGAACACTTGAGTTGAATATCACACTTTAACCTTAACAATAGATTAGATTAGAATGGCCACATTTACCTTGAAGAAGCTGAAGCTCAAAGTTACCAGGTACCTTGCTCAGACTTGGTCTGTGATAGGTGTAAGTCCTCCTATGCCACACTTGTTTTTCTTTTCTTTCTTTTTTAAAGCCTAGCCTGGTACTTCATCTTATTCTCTTAGGCATAGTACTCTCAGTAAAAGCTCTAAAGACTCTGAGTTGGGCAGACCACTGATCTATATGGCTTTAAGCTTTGCTGTAGTCCATGGTCTTTCCATGCATAGAATGTGTCCCTGTTACACTAGCAAATCCCAGGACTGGTCCCTTAACTTTGGGATCTTCAGATAACCCTCTCAGGATTCTAAGCCAGTTTTATTGGTTGGTTCCCTTTAGTTGGACCTCCTTTCCAGCAGTCCTCTGAGCCACAGGACATTCCTGAACAGATAGCGCAGGGTAGAACTTGTGACCTACGGTGAATGATTTGTGCTTGTCTTCCTCCTCTCAGGACCACAGCCAGGACACAGATGCAGAAGATGGGGCCTTGCAGTAAGCAGGTATGGGGTGCCTAGGGAGCACAGGAAATCAATGAAGTGATTTCCTGCAATTTCTTCCTGATGTGGGTCTAGGGAGCCATACTGTGCCGAGGCTGAAGGTCCTTACATGCAGCCTTACTGCAGTGTAGTCACACAAATCAGGAACACTCAGAGAGTGTTCTCTTGGGAGCAGGATGACAAGGAAGGAAAAGTGTGAACTGGAGTGGTGGAAGAAATGCTGTGCAGCTTAGTCTGCCTCTTAGTGAGGGAGAAGCATTCCATAGGGGGAGAGAACAGACAGCCTTATTGGAGCACAGCATTGTGACAGTCTTTAAGGACAAGAGCTGTCTGTTCTGTAGCCCAGCCCTGCAAGGTAGGGGAAAGGTGCCATTTGTTTTAAGAGGGGATGACTAGAAGTGTCTCATTCCCCCCTTCCCTCGTTAGGTGTTCAACTTGATCCTGTTAAGGGGAGGAGACGCCCTGCAAGCTTTTATGGCAGGAGCTGTTAATCTGATCTCTTCTACCCTGCAAGATTAGGATTGTGTGTATATCCTAGAAGTGGGAATGCAGATGTTGAAGGGTAGAATGAAACATCAGCATGTCTCATGAGATTCCAAGATAGTAATTGACGCTTAAATTTGAATTCAGTAACATGCAGCCCCAAAGCCTCCACTCTGGCCACTGTCTGTTATCCTGTTATTCCCTACCCTAGAGGAGTTTACAGGTGACAGAGAGGTGCTTTGGTAGATAACACATTTGTAATATAGGATCTCTATTAGTTAGAGCTTCCAGATTAGTTCAGAAATTTCCTCATGTAAGTCTTCCCTCTTGAAACTTAATTTATTTTTACCCAGAAGACTATTTATATATTGTGCAGCTAGTTCATGTTAGGTTTTAAAGGCTCAGGTGGGGAGATCGCTCCGTCCAGGGGTTGAGCCTTTCCCACAATTAATTACATGATCAGAAAATTGGGAAAGGTGCAGACATAGCACCGCACCCCTTTTCCTTACCCCTATGATCAGAGTTTGTCTCAGCCTTAGTTTCTTCTTTGCCTTGACAGGAAAAATGGCCACCAGCAGAAGAAGGGCATCACTGTCTCAGGCCTCAAGTCAGGCACCCATCTCTGGATGCCAGTTTGTAGTGGGTACCAGAGGAAAGCTGCCAGCAGGCACTCCTTTCCCCGTGCATCCCAGCCAGTGAGTGCTACGTCCTTTGCAAGTGGAGTTACTGGCCTACCCTTACCCCATGCACTCTTCCTGTCTGCACTGCCTGGGCCAAGGGGCAGAACACATTCTGCCCTTCTTCCCCAGGGAATTCCCAGGCTTGGATTTTTCTATAGGTTTGAGGGGGGTGGGGGTGGGGGTGGGGTTGGTGGGTGAGGGGAACCTGACAATAAAGAGATTGGATCCAAATATGGTCAGATGGAATGGTTTGCTTATTTGGCTGGTTTTATTTACATTGTTATTGTGCATGTATGGTGTGGGGTGGGATACATTTGCATGTCACACCATTTGTGGAGGTCAAAGACAACTTCATGGAGACAGGCTTTCGAAGGAAACACTTTACCCACTGAGCCTTCTCACTGTCTCTACTTCTATGATAAAACACTATGACCAAAAGCAAGTTGGGGGAAGAAAGGGTTAATTTTATCTTCTACTTCCAGGTAATAGTCCATCATTTGGGGAAGTCAGGGCAGGAACCTGGAGGCAGGAACTGATACACAGGCCATGGAGGATTGCTGCTTACAGGTTTGCTCCTCATGGTTTGCTCAGCCTGCTTTCTTACAGTGCCCACATTGGACTTGACCTTCCCACATCAACCTGCAAATCAAGAAAAGGCAGCATAGCCCAGTCTGATGGGGAAATTTTCTCATAATTAAGCAGCCAGCACACAGGCCTGTGGTTTTTCTCACAGTGGTATTTTAGCCTTCTGCCTATCAAAAAGCTGGTATGCTCAACCCTTCTGTTCTCCCATCTCCAGGAAACACTGTCTCCAGTGTCCAATACTGATCCATTTGCACCAGCACTCCTCTGCTAAAATGATTAAAGTTAGGTGTGATGGCACATGCCTATCATCCAAGCACTTAGGGAAGTGGAAGCAGAAATACCAGTTCATGACTGGTCAGGACTCCATGAGACCTTATTTTATCTCAAACAACAAAAAACAAAAGCCCACAAATGTATCTGCCATTTTTGGAGTACCTATGCAAACACTAGAATCTAAATCGCTTTAAGCAAGAAGTAGCTTTATTCCTTTCCTAATAGTATGTTTGTAGGAATTTTAAATTTTAAGCTTTTCCTTTTTTTGGTAAACTTAAGCCATCTGTTCTACCCTATTACTGCCGTTTTTGGGTTGTTAAAATGTTAAAATGACACTCAAGTCGCTGCTTTGACCTGGCTCCTTTTTCCGTTTTTGGAAATGCAGCCTTGATTCAGCTGCTGTTCTGGTCATTTCAGGGATGTTTCAGTACTAGTTGATTGTTCTTAAAGAACTAACTGTTACCTTCTTGGAAAGGCCTCACCTCAGGACACAAGACCATCATCTAAAAGGGTGGGGGCCTGGGTTCTTACTTCGTTTGCAACCCTGCCCTACTGGATTCCTTATTGAACGCTACCAGTTCTAGCCACCAGTCATACAGCAGCTTCTGCCTGGGTTTTGACTCCCAAGTTTTGGTAGAGGCCAGGTGCTGAAGGTGGGACAGTGCTCAGGCCCCCCTGGATATGGAAACCCCTAGAAAGTGGCTCACATCCCAGCAACACTTGTATGAGTGGGGCTTTTTAGGTTGTCTTTGTCATGTAGCCCATGCTGTGCTTGAAGTCCTGCAGTCAGCCTGAATGCTGGGATTACAGGAATGTGCCTCACTTTTGTTTCAGCTATACTCTTTTGCAGTATTGGCTATTTAGAGGGTGTTTGTTGAAGGGAGGATAGAGATTTCACAGGTGTTCTGCTAAATTCTTTTTTGTTTTTCAAGACAGGGTTTCTCTGTGACTCTGGAGGCTGTCCTGGAACTAGGTCTTGTAGACTAGGCTGGTCTTAAACTCACAGAGATCTGCCTGCCTCTGCCTCCCCAGTGCTAGGATTAAAGGTGTGCGCCACCACCATCTGGCTCTGCTAAATTCTATAAAAGGTATTGTTTATCCCCTACAGTCTCCTAGAAGTGGTGATAGATCATCCTGTTAACCTACTGGAAACTGACATATTTGTCCAAACTCATGTCACTTGAATTATGCAAATCTCCACTTGCAATTTGACTCTGAAGTACTGCTCCTGGATTTTGAGTCTCTTGGGCTTTCCTCTTCTGTACATTGCCAGTGTTCTTTGACTTCCTCTAATGCCCGTGCCTCTACCCTTTTCCTTTATGGAACCTAGCATATGGCATCACCATACTCTGCAGCAGCTCCACTGTACTATCTTCAGTGACCAGAGTCATCCTACCCTGTCCAGCCCCATTTGGTCTTTTTCTTCATGAATCCTAACCTGGACAATGGCCATCATTCCCTACCCTGCCAATTTAGTCCACATCTTCTACTCCTAATTTTTCCATAGTAGTCTGAACTTTAACTCAGATATGTTCAACTTCTTGACATTCTAACAAGAGGTTACCATCTATAAAGAACTATGTGATTAAGTTACATAAAGGGAAATAATCATGTTTTTAAAGTAAGCTTGTAATTTTGTTGTACCACATTCACAGCCATCTTTGACTGGCTGCTTGCTGGCCCTTTTTCATATTACTTTGATTTTTAAAAAGTTTCATGGTTACTATAACAAATATACAGTCTCTGAGGACAAAAGAGGGCATTGGGAACTGGAGTTAGATAGTTGTGCGCTGCCATGTGAGTACTGGGAATCAAACTTGAGTCTTTTCTAAACTACTGAGCCACCTTACCTTTTCAGCCCTAGACTCTACATTAATCTGGTCTCTTTCATATTATGCACCAGGGCTTTGCTGTTCTGCCTTCCTCCCATTTTTTGAGATGGGTCTGTCTTAAAATCAATCTGTCTTTATCTATTTAATCTATACCATCTATACCCAGGCTGGCTATGGGCTCTTGATGGTATTGCTTAGGTCTCCAAAGTATTGGAGGTTACAGGTATGTGCTATCACACTCAGTTCCCCAATGTTCACCAATATGAAGTTGAAAACTATCGTTTAAATCACTAGCAGATACCAACCAGTCATCAAAATTGCCCCATACCATCCCCTAAGGAGGCCCACCAAGAAAAGAATTGGACAGAACATACATAAACACACAAAAGTAATGGAGCACTAGTTACACAAGAGGCACTGATCCTTGCTTTATTCATGAAATAATAACCAACATTGGGAATTAGGGGCAGAGGTACAAAAGAATGAAAAAAAGAAAAAGAAAAAATTGCAGTCATAACAGTTGTGATCAACATGGCAGTGAGTGGTGGCAGGCAGTTCAGCCAGCGTATGGCACGTCTCTTGACCTACTTGGTCAAGGGGAAGTGCCCTCTACCATTTCACAGCCAAGTTACTTGGTAACACCTGGCCTTACTTGAACCAGGGTCACAGTAATTAAAAATAACATTGTCTTGGCTGAGTGGCTGTTCTTGGGATGTTTAGCAAGATTAACAGTCTGATGGCAGGAAAGTGAGGAGCATCATGTATGTCCTTATCCTGGTGGGTGCAAGTAAGGCAGATTATAGCACAGACCCACAAGGTGGACCCTCCTGTGCACCGATGGAGAATACCTCGCTAGCTCAGTCCTCAGAAGCAGAGCTGGAGGTAACAGCAAGACCACACACGCAGCAGCATCTCTTGGTTTCACAGCCACATTCAAGTTAGTTTAGTACAGAAAAGCATTTGAGGGGGGTCTTTTACTGACCTAGAACACAGGTTGGAGAAGCTTCCTTAGGTGCTGCTACTTAGACCCTAAGATTTCTCTGTACTACACAAGCTTTCTCAACAAACTAACATTAGTATGTCAGGTATAGGATATACTGGCCTGTAACAAGAATTCCAAAGACAGGGAACCTAGCACCTGGTAGTTCCCTTGAGTGACAACAGCTGAAGTTTCAGCTGAAGTCGGTCTCAACTGTTGTCACAGGAGGGAAATGAGGAATCGGCAGTGAGGTAGTAACAACCCTCACAAAAGGAAAGAAAACTTTCATTCTAAAAACAGGCTGATCTTCCAGCCACTCAAGTCATATCTGCTCTAGCCATGTAACTCAAGAGAAGTTGAAAGGGAAAATGGCTGCCCAGTTCCAGTATTTGCCAATACTCAGTTTCTGAGGACAGGGAGAACTTGCCAAAGTCCAGGAACCAAGTTGGTTGTTTTGTATTTTGCTAAATTCAACGAGCATTTTTATTATAGAAAAAAAAAACTGAAGGACAGATCAAATTGAAAGAATCAGTTATAATAACTTTAATTTATCTTGCACTTTACAGAAGTCTATGAACGATTTTAAAAAGCACCTCCTTACCCCATCACGTTTGACAGTTGTTAAAGTGGGCAATGAGTATGTCAACAGCTTGAGTGTCGGCATCTTGCAAGGGTTTCAGATCAATCACTTGCCAAAGAACTTGGCAGCTTTTCTATCTTGTGTTTCAACTCAGTGGTACGTCCACTCTGATGGTAACCTGTCCAGCCAAATCTCCACCACACATTTTGGAAAAATCAATGGTGATTAGCAAATTAGTTAGCTTTGGCACGGAGCTGTGCTCGCTTGCCCGTGACAGCCTGGAAGCCAGTTTTGATGCTGGCAACAGAGCATCGAGAATGACAAGTTTCACACTGTAAGAAATAGAGTCGGGTGTCCTTCTGTAGGATTGTGTCCGGTGATCGGCATGTGTGACAAGTGACGTATTCCTCTGCAAGAAAAACAACACAGCATTATCTGCTAGATACAGTAAGGCAGAGGCTCCTGCTTGCCCACAGAAATGCACCTGTCTCCAAGTAATAGCTCAGAGGACAGTTTACCCTAGCCAGGCAGGGAAGCCTAGCTAAACAGCTATTCTAGGGGTAAGAAAATGCAAACTAAGCTGTCTGCCATGTTTTTTGGCAGTATGATACAAGTTGAAAGGACTTCAAATGCTCCAATTAGGGAAGTTTGCCAGATGCCCATTCTTGGTGCTATCTATGGATAATCCACTTAAGCCTTAGGTGAGAACAGGCAAGGCATGCCAATTTTAAATGTTTTGATAACAAAAGAGGCTGAGGCAGGCCATGCCATAACCAGAGGCAGGTCTTTAGCCCCAGAATCAGTCAGCAGAGGCTGCATCATCTTGGCTTTCTGCCTCCTCCTCACTATCATTTTCTGTCTTTCCCTCCAGGGTTTCTTTATGTAGACCAGGCTGGCGTCAAACTCAGATCTCTTAAGTATTGGGACTAAATATGTGTGCTACCAGGTGCAGCCCCATTGCTTTCCCAGGTTCATTACAATTGGACCTCCTCAAAATACCAGTCTCAAGAGAACATTCAGAATGATACGATAAAATTCAATTATACACTTACTGATATATCTTCTCAAGACATTTTCTATTTGTTTCTGTTGGAATCTTCCTTTGATTACAAGCTGGTTATTACCATCTATAGAACCACTATGAAAGAAAACAAATAAACCCATTACACTTTGGTTCATTTTCCTGAAGGAGCCCAATTCCAGCACCTTCATACTTAATGAACTTAAAACATGTTCAATTGTGTAGGATAATTTCTGGGGTGTGTTTCTGGTTCTTCAAATTTTATTTCTATTTTTTAGCGACAGGAATTGGTGTGTCCTAGGCTGGCCTCTGCCTTCCAAGTGTTAACATTACTTGAGTGAGCTGCTATACTTGGCCTCAAATTTTTTTAAATATTTCTATCTTTTGCAAAGATTTTATTCTTAATTATGTGTGTGTTATCTGTATAGAGTTATGTATGTGCATGGGAGTGCTGGTATCTTCTCTTAACTGCTGAGCCATTTCTCCAGACACTCAAAATTATTGAGATTGGATTTCCTTGAGTAGTCATGGCTGTCCTGGAACTCACTCAGTATTCTCAAATTGGCCTCAGAGATCCACCTGCCTCTGCCTCCTGAGTGTTGTCACTATCAGGCTTCTCAAAATTTCTTACTTTAATGACGTACTCATACTTCTTTTTTTGGGGGGGAGGGGGCAGCTTCGAGACAGGATTTCTCTGTGTAGCTTTGCAGACTAGGCTGTCCTTGAACTCTCAGAGATCTACCTGCCTCTGCCTCCCAAGTGCTGGCATTAAAGGCGTGCGCCACCGCCGCCGCCACCACTACCACCACCTCCACCCAGCTGATTTACTCAGGTTTCTTAATATTTAGTCCAACTTTAGACTTGTAATTGACTTTATGTCCAAAGCAAACTGATCCCTTAACTGTGTAGGTTTGATTGCCTGTTCAACTTAAAAAAAAAAAAAGAAACTTATTGAATGCATACCAACTGCAAATATGAGGGAGGTATAAACATAAAAAAGTTGTACATTATTTTTAAAATTCTGAAGCCAAGCATGGTGGTGCATACCTGTAATCCTGGCATGTAGGAGGCAGAAACAGGAGGACTGCCACTGGTTTACTGGTTTAAGGCAAGCCTGAACTACATAGTGAGACCCTTTCTCAAAAATCAATATATAAATAAATAACCTAAGCCAGACACAGTGGTGTGAACCAATAATCCCAGCCATCAAGTAGCTCAGACAAGAGAGCACTACATGAGCCGAGCCTATGAGTTTAGAGCCTGGTTGGGTAACATAGTAAGACCCTATCACAAAATAACTTAAAATTAAAGCACTACAGTTTGATAGTCACATACAAAGGCACAGCTGAAAATATACTCAAATTGTGAGCTGTATGTCAAAAAACTGTTACCCAAAAAAGTAAAACTGAAATTCATGGTACAAACTGTCAGTGATAAACTCAATGATTAAAGCAGCTGACAAACACTTGGGAAAGTAAAGTTAGACATTGTTTGTTAAAAATGATAAATCAAGCAAAACAAAAAAAGATAAATCACAACGTAAAACAAAATTAAGTCTTACAGTTGAATTTATATTTGTTCCTATCTTAACATAAAGTGGATTTTTGCAGAAACTGATTTTCCTGAGGATTTACTATCACATACCATGAATTGTAATCCTTGATCCCTCCCTATCTAGGCTACCCTGACTCCAATGTAGGACATTTTTCACTGTCCATTAAGAAATGGGAATTTTGCCCAACTTTAAAATATTTAACCCACTGACCTTTTGTTCACCCTAGTCACAACCTGCTAGAATTACCACACCTCTACACCAAGTGCAGGTTATTCTGAGAAGTAAAGAAAGACTTGGCTAGCTTTTCTTATGCTTAAACAATGAGTATAATTAAAAACCATTACTGTAACAATCCTCTGATAATTAAGATGAATTTTTTTCCTGACACAAAAGTAGTTCTTCTGAAGTGTCAAATATTACTCTTTTTGCACACAGTTTCTTACCTTGTACCCAATTCTGCCAATAAAAATGCGAGGAGATGTTTGGGTTGACGATGTAATCTAAAAAGAAAATCAAATACTTAAAATCTTTCTTAGAAATCCTAAAACAAAGCAGAAACCATGCTGTTCATTATTTCACTGTGATTACTCAGTTATTAGGAGTCTCAGTGAATAGCTCACTTGTGCATAGAAATAAGTAGCACTGGCTATAATTTCAACACCCAAGAGACTGAAGCAGGACGATCAACCTTAATTTCAAACCCAGCCTAGGGCAGTGAGTGCCAGTTTCAAAAACAAACAGGCTGGAGAAACAGCTCAGTAGTTAAGAAAATTAGCTGGAAAAAAAAGAGAAAAAAAATTTGCTGTTCTTCCAGAAGATGAAGTAGGTTTGATTCCCAGCACACACAAGGCAGCTCATTCATCTATAACTTCAGATCCAGGGGAATCTGATTCCCTCTTCTGGCCTTGTAATCAACCATGCATGTTGTACACATATATACAGACAAAACACCTTTACACATTAAAAAAATAAAAACCAAAAAAATAATATATGCTACTTTGTAGTTTGGTACTCATAAACTATTTATTACATGCTATTTCTGTTTTTGTTTTTTTGAGACAGGGTTTCTCTGTGGCTTTGGAGGCTGTCCTGGAACTAGCTCTTGTAACCAGGCTGGTCTCAAACTCGGACTAAAGGCATGTGCTGCTCCCCCCCCCCCCCGGGCTATTTCTAAACACACCTACCAAGTAAATATCTAAAATCGTGAAAGCATAACTTTAAGATCATAGTTAAGCTATGATTATCTACCTAAGTGAATTTACATATAACCTTTCATTTTTGTACTGTATCTTTTCTAATTTCTAGTGAATATATACTATTGCTGCCATCAAAAAAGTAAAGTATGCTGAGTAATAAAAATGGATTACCTAGCCGGGCGTTGGTGGTGCACACCTTTAGTCCCAGCACTCGGGAGGCAGAGACAGGTGGATCTCTGTGAGTTTGAGACCAGCCTGGTCTACAAGAGCTAGTTCCAGGACAGCCTCCAAAGCCACAGAGAAACCCTGTCTTGAAAAACCAAAAGAAAAGAAAATGGATTACCTGTTCTGTAACAAGCAAGTATGATTTATGAAATTGAAAAACCAACAATAGGATAAAGTGGGTGGCTGGAGAAAACTTGCCAGAAAGGGCAGTAACCCCAGCCCAGGGTGCAATGGTGAATAAAAACTAAAAATCTCATCCACTGGGTCCTAACAATCCAGGAAGCTTCAATTCAGCTTAGAGTTCACTGCTTACTTGGCAGGACAACCCCTGGCTTGAGAATTATATCCAGTCTCTTCATTCCTGACTCTGCTTAGGAGCTACTCCATCCCCAACCCACCATGTGTGTTCAGGTGTTTTGCCTGCATATCATATTCCCTGGAACTAGAGTTATAGACAGCTGTGAGTTGCCATGTGGGTGCCAGAGTCATCTCTCCAGCCCCTAGGATCTACTCTCATTATTCAGTATTGACTTACCTTTAGATGCCAATATAAAATGAGCTCTGATAGGCAGACATGAACTGTGACTTCCCTCAATCTATGCCCTATGTACTTTTATGTACTTTTTCAACCTACAGAAAAAATGACCATAAAAAAGAAAATGTGGTATTCGAAATGAATGGTCTCCACTAGCTCACTTACAGTTTACAGATATCTGTAAAATTGACAAAAGAAGTTTTCTTGGTTCCTACTCGGACAACCTGTGGAGGTTTCATAACAAATTTCCTCTTCTCTCCAGCAACCATATCCGGATTCTTTTCTCTCATGATGTTGAACACTCGGTTCAGCAACTATAAGGAATGGGAATTCAATCACATCCTTAGTAATAGCAAGAGCATAAAACTTCTATTTGGGTCAATTTGCCTTAATAAAGCTATTGAAAGCAGCAGTTCATTACTTACTAAGATCTGGCCTTTATGGATGATGCTCAGTTACTCTACTGATTTTACAGGAAAGCATGTGACACAGGGGAAAAACTGAAGAAACCACAAATGAGCAAACTCCAGACTACCCTGACCTCAAAGTGGACACTTGTCACCAAGGTCCCACTGATTCCCAGAGGGCTCCATACTATAGTGACAGCCACACTCTGAGCAGGCTGCCCCATAAGTTGGTATCAGGAATTGCCATGCACTGGCCACATGGCCTACTATAATCTGGTTTATCTCCAATCTGTATCTCAGTGGCTCTTCCAATGCAGGGGGATCTATACCTACTTTTCTCTGAGCTCAAATGATAGCCAAAAAGAAAAAGAAAAAAAAAAAAAAGATTTTGTCTCACCTCCTCATATGTATAGTCTCTTTCTGAGCCTGCCCAAGCAGGCCCAGTCTGGTTACTGAATGAAATGCCATCGTCTTTTTTGCTGTCTTCATCTTCTAAAGCTAGAGATAACAAAGAGTACGAATGAGCAGTGGGCTTTGATCCAACAAGGGGGAGTTCAGAACTAGAGAATGAAAGCTACAGAAACTTCCCTTCCCTTTCAAAGTGATAGCTGCAGTAGCTTCAAGTACAAAGGGACCACACAGAGAAGCCACTTTCCTTTATAGACAAAAATATTACACTTCACACAAGATCTTTAATGAGACATCCATGATAACAGTGAAATGTTTCTTGACAAATACAAGACAAGACATTAAGTACTTAAAGGAGAGTCCAATTGTTTTCAAACCTTTGAGAAAATTGTATATATAAAACCCATCTGTTTAACTATGCTAAAAAAAAACTTTTTAAAAACCTATAGCATATAAAACTATAAACATTAAAAATTTTAAATACTTAAAACTCAATTACACTAATTTTCCTGTGTGAATCAGATGATTTTTCTGTATCATTTTTATCATACTTTAATAAAATGAAATTGTTTTTGTCTAGCATTATCAAGTTAAGACACTCTTGTCAGATTTCATTATCATGCAGTGGAAATAAAAGGCAAGACAAGTATTTTCTAAAAGCTCCTCAAGCTAGTCAAGGAGACCCAGATCAAAGGCTTATGTAACTTAAAAACAGGATGTTGAGTTCCCAACATTACCTTCGTCTTTTTCTAGTATTTCATCTTCATCTGGGAATTTGACATTCTTCTTTTTCTTCTTTTTATTGCCAAGCATAATATCCAGGTCATCCTCTGGCTCAGCTGGCTCTGGAGCATCACTTTCAATCTTAAGATCCTAAGAAATTAAAGTACGTCTCAATATTTTGATAGTAGATTTTTTGTTGTTGTTTTTTGAGACAGGGTTTCTCTGTGTAGTTTTGGAGCCTATCCTGACACTCGCTCTGGAGACCAGGTTGGCCTCTAACTCACAGAGATCCGCCTGCCTCTGCCTCCCAAGGGCTGGGATTAAAGGCGTGTACCACCAATGCCTGGCTTCCATCCTGTATTTTATTCATACTAAATGTTTAGAATAGGTAAATCTACAGAGGCAGTAGATTAGCAGTAGCTGAGGCTAAGGTTGGGGTAACTGAGAAGAACTAGAAAGTGACAAAGATCATGGGCTTTGTTTTCCAGAGGATGTAAGTCTTCAAATTTATGACAGTTACAGAACTCTGAATCTGCTAAAAATCATTTACTTTAAATGGATGAATTATATGGTAAGTGAATTATACCTTAATAAACTTTCTTGCTTCAAAGTGGTGGTTTCACCACTGCATTTGCAGGTATACTTGTTTTGCCCTCAACCGTTCTCCATCCCTTTAAATTTCTAAATATGACAGTGAATGGAAGCAATTTTCCTGACACCAAATATATAATTATTTTTTTGCACATTTCTCTAACTCTGAAATACAAAGTAGGTATAATACTTATTACTTGGAATAATTAATCAGATACCCTATGTTTAAAACTTGGCTTTATAGTTTAAGGGCTTTCACTTCAGACACTAGTAGTTTCACCTACACTTTTGCTAAGCTATAAATTCA
The DNA here is from genome assembly GCF_003668045.3 of Cricetulus griseus. Classification (NCBI taxonomy): domain Eukaryota; kingdom Metazoa; phylum Chordata; class Mammalia; order Rodentia; family Cricetidae; genus Cricetulus; species Cricetulus griseus. Next base: position 24,716,108 of record NC_048599.1, on the reverse strand, counting down.
AAGACCTTCAGCCTATATTGAGTAATTTGCTAAAACTCACAGCTCTCAGCAAAGTTTTATTGATATATATATATATATATTGAGGAATAGCCAAATGAAAATAATGCATAGATGAAGCTATGAGGAGTAGGGAGTTGAGAAGGAATCAAGAAAAGCCAAGTATCTAAACACGCTACCCTATCATCACTTCTGTGGGGTTACCAACCTGGAAGTTTTGTCCACATTGTCCATCCACAGAAGTAGCAGGGGCCATTCAAAGTTCCAAACCTTAATAATGGATCTTCCTAGTGTCTAACCATCCCGAGAGACTATACGGACACCAGATTTCTCAAGAGCAAAAGATATGTATTACCTTTGAAGACTGCAAGGTTTTCAGAATTGAACGTGGGGTACCAGAGCTAAAGACCTAATTACTTTTTATTATATTTATCACATCAGCTTAGAACCAAACTATGAAGAAGTTACCGGGCATCAGTTCAATAGATGATATCATGAAAGAGGGAAAGACACAACTCATGGGGAATCAGTGCCATGTGACGAACGGATAGACATGATACAGCCTGACTCCAAGGTTACTTGCTTACTTGCTGTAGGCTTGAATGTGAAAAAGGCACATTAAGTCCTAAGAGATGAATCATAAGCTCCACAAAAGAACAGAGGCTCAGCCTGTTTCTTGGCTTCTAGTTTCTGACCAGCTTATCCTGCTCCCTAACCCAACATGATCACAATTACATTTTTTGTGTGTCTATGTCTTGAATGATTATTTACAATGGCTATAGTAATAATTTCACAGATCTTAGCAGATAAACTCAAATAGACAGGGATAAGTAAAACTCAAACATGATATCTTAAATCTAGCTGTGTAGTTTTAGTGCCATATTAATTAACTACACGATACTGTATAGGAGATCAAACAGTGACCTAGTCTCTGTGATGATGATCAGTAAATACATACATCAGCAAGGCTGTAGTCATTCACACTGTCTAACTAGGATACTTGTAACATCCTTTTAGGGTATAACCCCAGAAGCAGAGAAAAGAGTATCACAGCATTTAACAGAAATAGGAACCCATCAGTAACCTTTTGGGACAAAAGCTACTGGAGGAAATCAACCAACAAAAGTATTAACCAAGATTACAATCATTTAACACCAATTCTAGGAGAGTGGATGCCCTCTTCCAGCCTCTGAAGACACTGCATGAATGTGGTACACTATCACATCAAACACCCATACATACAAATAAAATAATCCCCCCAAAATATTTTTTAAATAGTCTAAATTATCCTTGAAATACACCTCTGGGGGAAAAATAAAACAAACAAAAACCACCAATAAAAAAATCTTACTCATTTCAATGCAAAGTAAGCACACAGACTCAATTTGCTGAATGGATTGTCATCTAAACTACGACCTTGTTTCCAAACAGATTACTGAGTAAATTACTTATTACATGCAGGCAATACTTCACTTACTTGGGTTTGAGCATCTACCAAAGAAAAACTTCAGTACATACAGTAAAACAGAGCCCTTGATATGTGACTGTTTTCTTTTCAATATGAACATATTTTGTGAATACACAGACACATATACACACAAAATTACTATATGCTCATTTTATAAATAAATGTGTGGGCTTTGTTAAAGTGATTTCTGCATAGAGCCTCTGTGTATGTGTGTGTATATACATGTATGTATCAGTATACACTTGTCCATGTTTGTGTGTAGAGAGAGGCCCGAGGTTGACTTTTGGATATTTTCCTCAATTGCTTCCCCATGTTATTTTTTTGACTGTCTGGACTAACAGTCAGTGAGTCCAGGGAACTACCCCTTTCCACTCTGCCCAGGGTCAGGGTTACAGGTGCATGCTGGCAGGCAGGGTTTTATGACGGTCCTGGTGATCCCTCATGGTTGCCCAGTATCTTTAAAATGGTAGCTCTTGAGCAAAGAAGAACCATCTTTCAGCTACTTTGTTTATCCATCTACCCTCCTATTCACCTTCCTACTTAACTACCTACATTTTATTCAAATAATTTTCAGATTTTGTATTGGAAATCAATCTAAGAGGATGACAATCACAGGGAATCAAGTCCTTACAAGATCATATCAGAGCACTCTCCACAGAATTTCCCAGAGAAGCCTAATTTTCTTATTGAATCTCTGCCATCAGCTACCAACTTCTGCACTGGGGGACATTCTTTGCTGGTACTAAAATTTCTCAGTCACAGAGACACCTTTCCTTAGCTCAACAATTTTAACATGGTTAAAAACAATGTGCATTTTCTGAGTCCATTTTAATGACACAATACAATAAGACCTAAATCCCTCTGAACACAGACACGCACGCACGCACGCTTTTTTTCAAAACAGGGCTTCTCTGTGTAGCCCTGGCTGTCCTGGAACTCAATCTGTAGACCAGGCTGGCCTCAAACTCAGAGATCAGCCTGCATCTGCCTCCCAAGTGATGGTGAAGGATTAAAGGCATGTGCCACCACTGCCTGGCTCCTATTATAATCTTTTATACCATGTAGTCAGATACATTCCTAGGAAAATTACCTTAATAGTGGCTAAATGCTAAACAACCAAAGCAAAGCTACTAAGAGATGAGATGAAGGAGGAAACAGCTATTAGCAGCCTTTCTAGAATTCCAATTTTACCTTCAATAAGAAAGCTACACTACCTTTACACCTTCTTCAGCTTCATCAATGTCAAATATCTTTTTTGTTTTTTTCTTCTTTTTCTTTTGATTAAAGAAGTTCAAGTCATCCAAGTCATCAGATGCATCTAAAAATAGATTAAACAGATTTCCAGTTATTAACAATTAGAAAGCAAGGCACCAAATTATGAGTCACACCAACTCTTTTCATGTATTCTTATGGTGTCCTACTGCTACCACCAAAGTTATGGTTCTGAAAACAATGACAAATCAACTCAAAGCTTTCTAGAAAAATTGTTAGGGGCCTTGGCTGAGAACATCAAACTCAATAATCTGACCATGTAATGACAGAAAGTGCTCTCTGGCACAATCTCCAGACTATCCAACTGTATCTCTTTACTTCCCTCTGTTCTCACCCTCCTTCTATCCCTCAATCTCTGGCTCCAGCTCTACCAAAGCAGTGGAGGAACTAAGGCTTCCACAACAACTGTGACTGACACAACTACTCACCCTTTTTCCTACTGTCTTCTTCATCAGCTTCCACATCTTTGTCTTCAGTTGGTTCTGGCTCCACTTCTTTTGTTTCTGAGGGCTGGGTTTCTTCTGTCTGGGCATCACCTTCTTCATCTAACATAAAAGGCTTCTTCTTCTTCTTTTTCTTTTTGCTCATAGTAGGATCAAAAATCATCTGTTTAAATTAAAAAAGACCAAGGGATTATTTTCAATGATGCTCACATTCCAAATATGCTTTATTCTTTTTCTTCTTCCTTTTTTCCCCCCCAAGACAGGGTTTCCTGGTGTAGCTTTGGAGCTTGTTCTAGAACTAGCTCTTGTAGACCAGAGATCTGCCTGCCTCTGCCTCCCAAGTGCTGGGATTAAAGGCATGTGCCACCACCGTCCAGCTATATGCTTTATTCTTAAAAAACTGGATACATTAAAATCCCAAAAGGGGGTGCTGGGAAGATGCCTTAAATTATAAAGCCACTTGCCCCCAACCACTTGCTTGTTTGCACACTTTCTAATTCAATAAAAGACAAATACAGATAAAAGACAAATACAGACAACAAAAATACAAAACAAAATAGATTTACAAAAAGTCCATCTACCCTCTTTTACATTATTAGACATGGGGAGTACCTCACACATGTCTTCTAATTTATAAGTCAGCACAAGCTATAAATAACTTCATTTTTATTTTCATGAGCAAATTTGGACCTGAATGAATCATGAAGTTTAGGGAAAGGACCTTAGCAATAACCTATGTTGCATTTCTGATTGATGGGTGAGATCAACAATGTCTAGGCAGATAATCTAGAGTGACTAAGACCAGGTGACCTGAGTCTTAGTTTTTAAAATTTTTATCTGCTGAGTAGTGTTTGGAGGAGCTGGAGGTAAATACAATCAAGATATATTGTAACATATATGAAATTGTCAGAGAGTCTAGCAGTGGTGGCACACTCCTTTAATCTCATTACTCAAGAGGCAGATCTATGTGAGTTTGAGGGCAGTCTGCAGAGTCTACAGAGTGAGTTACAGAACAGCCAGGACTACACAATGAAACCCTGTCTCAAAAAACAAAAAGGAGGGGATGGAGAGATGGCTCAGTGGTTAAGAGCACTGGCTGCTCCTCCAGAGGTCCTGAGTTCAATTCCCCACAACTACATGGTGGCTCACAACCATCTATAATGAGATCTGGTGCCCTCTTCTGGTGTATATTCATATATGCAGGCAGAGCACTGTGTACATAATAAAGCTTAAAAACAAACAAACAAACAAAAAGGAATCAAAGAGTAAATAAAATATTGAAGTTCACTGCAATTTTAACTTTTAAGAAAACCTAAAAACACCAGGCAGTGGTGGCGCACACCTTTAATCCCAGCACTCTGGAGGCAGAGGCAGGCAGGCGGGTCTCTGTGAGCTCGAGTACAGCCTGATCTACAAGAGCTAGTTCCAGGACAGCCTCCAAAGCCACAGAGAAACCGTATCTTGAAAAACCAAAAGAAAAAAAGAAAAAGAAAACCTAAAAGTAAGAAAAATTTATCAAATTCTAATAACTTTCTACTTGTAAGAAAATTTCCTTTATTGTTTTTGTTATGGAATGTGAAATGTTCACAAGCTATAGAACAAGTGAAAAATTAATTTCTAACCAGTAGATTGTTTGCAATGATCCCTTGAAAGAGTTTGAACATATAGGGCATATTCCTGCTATTGAAGAAAGCAAAGTCTTTAAACAGAACTGAATTTGAATACAATTTTTTTTTTCCCTTCCATGCTTAAACTTAGCAGTTTGTTCATCGTGTAGTGGCCAAAAGCACAGGTCTGGAGCCTCATTACCTTGAGTCCAATCTTGTCTCAAAACAGTAAAACTTTAAAATTTTTGGCTTGAACATTTCTGAATTCCTGACACCATTAGGGAATCTTCCCCTTCTCATCAAGGAACATTCACATTCCTGTGACATTTTAAAGGTAATGCTTTTGCTAGGCTAAAAGGAATCATGTTTTACTGAGTTTGGGGCTTAATTTCCCTGTGTTTTTTTTTAATGTGTTTACTTTATATCAAGAAATCATTTAAAGAAAAGCTACTTTTTAAAATAGACTCTTATTCTCTATCCTGCCTACCAGTCAGAATAATCCATTCTAATGAGATTTATAAGTCACTTCCAAGTACAGATTTTCAGTTAATCCTTAAGTTGGCAGTCATAAGGGGTTTGCCTGTGACACTTCTCTAGTCAAAGCACTAGGTAAACCAGAATCACATCCCATGTTCATCCCCCCTCTCTATCAGTAAATTCCACCTGAGAATAAAGCCAAAGGAAAGGGTTCTGGTACCCTTCAATTTACTGCATGGCCTAACCTCCTTGGGCCCTAATTTTTAATTTATAAGTCTAAGGATCAAGCTACATACTTTAGATTTTTCAAGAGACTGCTGCTGGTATGAAAGCTGTTTCCACCATCTCTGCTTGATCAAATCATGTTCATTCTCTAGAAATGAATTCTTACCCCACACCTTTCAAAAGATCTCATTATACCAAAAAAATGACCTCTCAACCCCCCCTTCATCACTACAGGTGTTAGCTATTACCTCTTCCTACATACACCACAAGCACTTTGCCATAGATCGAATACAGCAGTTTACAGGCAGTTATTTTTAAGTTATTAAGTTTGGAACATGAGTAGAAAGAAAACAAGGGTGAAACACTTCCTCTCAGAACTTTTCTAATGCATACATAATACAGCAGCTAAGAGCAATGTCTACTATCTCTTTCAAGCAAGAATCATCTATCATCTCCTTCAGACTGAACTACTTAGTAAGCTTGTGAGAGCCTCCTGGTCCATTTACATGGAGGCAGTATCGCACAGATCTGGGATTGTACTACTGGCTCAGCCACTTGGAATTTGATTATAGGCATCGTACAACTCTAGTTTTCTCATTTCTAAAATGGACCTTATTTAAAGGAACTGTAAAAATCAATAAAAAATAGGATTTCGTTTCCTCCAGAATCAATCTCAAATTCCTCAATGCAGTTTTCTAAGCCCTCCATGAACTAGCCTGTGTCTGTTTCAACCAACCTGGTGAATACTTCACTTTCTTTAAGTACTTTTTCCTTTCTTGACCATAAATGCCTTGTAATCCATTTTCTCACTGGTTGAGAAAATCCTGATCCTCTCTAGAGTCTACTCAAAAGCCAACTCTGTAGCGAGCCCCCAACTGTTCCTCTTGCCCCTCCAACTGTAACCCCTTTTTAAGTCGTTTAATTTTATGTGAACTAGGATAAATCTTGGAGGGCAAAAAGTTAAAACAGGAAAGGGGGCTTGATTCAAGCCCGGTGGAGAAAAACCCAGTCAGCTTCGAAGCCGGACTTCCCTGCTCGCTTCGCGTGTTAAAGGAAACTTAGGGACTCGCGCCCGGAAACTTTCCTGGAAGGGTGGTCACCTTTTAAGACTAAAATATCTTTTCCTCTGGCCCTCACACCGTGTCTAAGAATTAAAGTCTCGAGCGAGGAAAGGGAACGAGATTCGCCCGGAAAGGCCAGCCGACAAAGTTTTTAACCACGGTACTCCACCGGAACCAAGGGAAGCTTCTCAGGGCACCTGAGCACTGGGCAATGAGAGCTGCGGCGGCAGTGTCTGAAAAGATGCCGGGGCCGCCGGCCCTAACTGGGTTTAATCGTGGAAACTAACTCGGAATCCAAACCCTTTCAGAGAGGGCGACTCAACGTGCTTCCCATTCCGAAACGCCGATCACCGTAGGAGGCCGGCCTCGACGCTCTCGCCCTGAGGAGAGCTGGGTGCGGCCAAGGCCGAGGATCCGGAGTCCTCGTCGGCTCCACAGCTCCGGGCCGCTTAGGCCCGGCTGCTCCTCCACATGGCGGCCGCCCACCGCTAGGCCGCAGGCCCGGCTTCCCACACCGGTGTGGGTTCGGCTTCCTGCCTCAGTCCTCAGCTCTAGCTCGGTGCTCAGGCTCTCACCTCGTCCCCGGACATGGCTGCGGTTCTAGTGGGTTCGGCAAGGGTGGGACGTCAGACCGGTCAGCTTCAGACCCCGGACTCGGCGAAGCTCCTACCGACAGCTCTCCCAGGCCCGCGCTAGGCTCTTGCATCAGCGAAAGGGAACGACACCCCGCCCTCCTCCCAAACGTTGTAAGTGCGCCTGCGCAGAACTCGCCAACGCGCAGGCGTGCGGCAGAGAGAACCTCGCGTGTTGCTTGTGGCGCGAGTTACCAGGCGACATCCCGGCGCCGGGCATGCTGGGACTTGTAGTTTGCCTAGAAGAAAAGGGCGCTTGAGCTACAGCAGTTTCCGAGGCCGTGAGCGACTGTTTTAGCGCCAGTCAGGAGGTGCGGGTTCTTGTGCCGCTGGTTACCTCAGCGGTTCGGGAAGCGCTGAATTGCTTGTAGAGTGGATTTGGGGCCATTCTTCCGGAGTTAGGTTAGTGAGACTCTGTAATGTGAACCCGTGGGACTTATTGCCCACATGCCCCTGGGGTGTTCTGGCATTCGAGGAATTCTAAGGGAGCTGGAGGCATGCACCTCATTAAAGGCGTTTTTACGTCGTGAGCAGTTTTATGTTGCTGGCTTTTTACTTCAGAAGTATCTTCCCTGGTTCCCCTGAAGTAAACCGAGAAACAGCCCTGTCAGTCTGCCAGGAAGCTTCGAAATACGTCATAACTCGCTTAAGGAAGGGATATGTTGAGAAATGTGTAGAGTAGGTAATTAACTTGTTGATGAACCTCACACCACACAAGGAAAAACACTACAATGTCCTGGTAGATATAATCTGGGACCGTGGTTTTATGTTCTTTTTGGCAAAAGCTTCTTGGTTTTGTTTTTTGGTTTTTTGTTGTTGTTGTTGTTTTTCGAGACAGGGTTTCTCTGTGTAGTTTTGGAGCCTATCCTGGCACTCGCTCTGGAGACCAGGCTGGCTTCGAACTCACAGAGATCCGCCTGCCTCTGCCTCCCGAGTTCTGGGATTAAAGGTGTGTGCCACCAACGCCCGGCCAAAAGCTTCTTTACATGCATGACTACTTGTTTATGAAGTCTTTGCTAGACAATTCTGGATGCATCACCCAATTTCCCTGGGGAGATACAGCTGCCACTTAGAGAGGTCTCATTATCTCCAGTGCCATCCAGTCAAAGATCATGGAGGGCCAGGCAATGGTGGCGTATGCCTTTAATCCCAGCACTCAGGAGGCAGAGGCAGGCGGATCTCTGAGTTCAAGGCCTGCCTGGTCTACATCTCAAGTTCGAGGCCAAACAGAACTGTTACACAGAGGAAACCCTGTCTCAAAAACCAAAGATCACAGAGACTACCCTTGTAGTTAGACAAATCAGGCTTGTGATCACAAGAAACACCAAAGCATCACTGTCTGAAAGAATGCAGTCTGGACTTCTCAGGTGATTGAGGGGATTTAAGCAAGCAGATGCTATCAAGAGGTGGGAGTAATTGTTGGGGTTTTAATGCTTCTGCATAAGAGTCAAGAGAGGATTGGTGAAAACCCCTCATAGTACACGGGGAATATTTAGTTATTTTTGTGGTTGGCCCTAATATTCTTGGTTTTATTTCTGTATTCATACATGATTACAGGGTTTGTTCGTCTCTCTCTCTTTTTTAGAGATTTATTTATGTATACAGTATTCTGCCTGCATGTATGTCTTCAGGCCAGAAGAGGGCACCAGATCTCATTATAGATGGTTGTGAGCTACCATGTGGTTGCTGGGAATTGAACTCAGGACCTCAGGAAAAGCAGCCAGTGCTCTTAAGCACTGAACCACCTCTCCAGCCCTTGTCTTTTTTTTTTTTTTTTTTAATCTACTGAAATCATAGAGTGGTCTGTCTAAGTTTGGCATGGTAGCACTTACCGTCGTCGCACTTGGGAGATAAAGGCAGGAATGACTCTGCATGACCAGCAGAGAGAGAGAGACAGACAGACAGACAGAGACAGAAACAGAGACAGAGAGAGACAGAAGAAAAAGAGAAGAATAAGAAAAAGATCTTCTTAGTGTCTTTTACAAATCACTTTGCTATGCACTAAACTTATCCTAAAAATAAACTGAATTGAAACAGTGTTCTATGAAATTATTTAATTCAGCACACCCTAGATGATAATATCAGCATTCCCCCCCCCCACTATCCAAGGCTATTCTCTTTTTCGTTATGATCCATAATGCTTTGGGCTTTAAAATAACTGAAATAACCCACAAATATTTAGTGCCCCCTAAGCATAGCATGTCCTTGCCTCAGAAGAGCTATAATTTAGTGAGAGAGATATTTTATTAGTTTCCTTTTTTGGATGAAGAAACTGCTTGGATAGCATAGGAAAAATTATCCACACTTATATATACAGACAACAAAAAAGAGAACCCAGGACAATTTGATACTGGTGGCTGCTCATTTACCTTGAGGATTTGAGTTGCTGCTGCCATAGCATAGTCTTCTTTAGCTACCAGCATCTATGTGTGCCAGGATTTCTTACCAGCAACACTATTAGCACTTTGGACCAGACAACTCTGTTATAGGTTGATGTTCTCCTCACTGAGGACATTCAGTGCCTGGTCTATATTCATAGATCCTAGTAGCACACTCCTTCCAGTCATGGCATTGCCAAATGCCAAATGCCACCTCCTGGGAGGTGGGGTAAACATCACCCCTGATTGAGAGCTACTCACATCTTGTCTCTTCCTGGGTTGTTGAGCTAGAACAAGTATTCTTGGCTAGTCCTCAACAGAGTTGGGAGGCCATGAAGAAGAGAGAAGCAAACTGGACTAAGTTTCTGAAAAGCCTGTTCATTCAATGATAAAAACTGAAAGGGGAAACGAAAGGAAAGATGATAGAAATGGAGAAAGGTAATTTACAGGAAGTCACCCTTTCATGATTTAGTTCATGAAAGTTAGTTGATCCTAAAAAATATACTAAGGTGGTTGTGCTATCCAGTTTAAGGTCAACTTGACCCAAGCTAGAATCATCTGAGAGGAAGGAACCCAACTGAGTAAATACTCCTAAGATTAGGCTGCTAGGCAAGCCTGCAGAGATTTTCTTAATTAGTGATTGTTGTGGGAGGGCCCAAACCATTGTGGGTGTCACCCTTGGGCTGGTGGTCCTGGGTTCTATAAGAAAGCAGATTGAGGGCTGGAGAGATGGCTCAGAGGTTAAGAGCACTGACTGCTCTTCCAGAGGTCCTGAGTTCAATTCCCAGCAACCACATGGTGGCTCACAACCATCTGTTATGAGATCTGGTGCCCTCTTCTGGTGTGCAGATATACATGGAAGCAGAATGTTGTATACATAATAAATAAAATCTTAAAAAAAAAAAAAAAAGAAAGAAAGCAGATTGAGCAAGCCCACATAGAGCAAAGCAGTAAGCAGCACTCCCCTACGGCCTCTGCATCAGCTCCTACCTCAAGGTTCCCAGCCTGTTTGAGTTCCCATCCTGACTTCCTCAGTGATGAACTATGATGTGGAGGTGTAAAACAAATAAGCCCATTTCTCCCCTAGTGGCTTTGGTCATGTTTTTTCATCATAGCAACCATAGTACTAAGTATGGCAGCAGTCTTCATCAGGCCTTCTTGTCCCTCCACTCCCTATTTGGGAGATATTGGTATACATAGCAAATAGTCAAATCACTTTGTGAAAAAGATTTTCTTTTCAGCATGATACCCAGTGTAACTATCCTCACATGTCCACTTGAAGGAAATCTTGCTTCAGAGATTTCATCTTTCTTCCAAGGAGTTTGCTTTCCAAGAAAAGCCAGGATCCCCTGGTGAACTAGCCAAAGTCACCAAGCAATGATACCTAAGCTTTTCCAGTTTTCTAAGAGATAGAACCCATTTGGCATCAACACAAATAATCATTGTAATTTTATAGCTTGTTTTATTTAGCAATCACTATAAAACGTATAAAACACAGCCGGGCATTGGTGGTGCACACCTTTAATCCCAGCACTCGGGATGCAGAGGCAGGCAGATCTCTGTGAGTTCGAGGCCAGCCTGGTCTCCAGAGCGAGTGCCAGGATGGGGTCCAAAACTACACAGAGAAACCCTGTCTCGGAAAAAAAAAAAAAAAAAAACAACATATAAAACACTTGGTAATTTTCAATTCATACCTATGAGGGAAATCACTATAGATTTTCTACTTTCTAAATAGAGAAGCCAAATTATGGACTCTACAAAAGTAGTGAGAAGTCTTGAAGTAGTCTACTGGGCTCTTTACTCTGGACCACTCTTTATGCCTAGTGTCAACCCAGTTCTTCAGCTACTGAATGGTAAGTTAATGGTGATATTTAATCAACCCTATACTAAAGTATGTTTTTAATGCCCTTGGAACAGTCCTTATATTATTCCAGATCTTGGGGTACCCCCCAAACCACCATGGAGTCTGTACTCATATGCAAAAGCAAAGAGCCTTTGTTCAAGCTCAAGGTTGGACTCTCTGTCTGTCCAATGTCGTGGTTGAGAGCAGAAAGTGCCCAGCCCAGGCTGGGTAAGGTGTTTATGATAGTAGAAGTTGAGGGTGAGGTGATTGGGTTCAAGGCCCTGATTGGCTGACAATTGTCTAGGGGTGTCTTGGTGAAAGGGGAATAGGTGTGTGCTGGGCTTGAGAACATTTGGTGATCTTATCTAATGGTTGGGATGTTTGGATGCTGACCCTCTCTTGATGGTGTCAGCTTATGCCTTTTCCTGGAACCTGGTGCTGCCTGCCAGTAAACTGAAACTCATGCCTACTTTTCAGCTCACTTTTATTAAGCATGCCATGACAGCAATGTGCCCAAGCTCATTGGGCTGTTCTGGGCTCCACACTTATTCTCTTGAGTTGACCGGTGTAGTATAGCTATTTTCTCCAACCTGAAACATGCCCTTGTAGATGAGTGAGTGCAAGAAGCTCATAGGACTTGAGGAGTTCAGGAAAAATACAAGTCTCTGATAGCACTACAAGGTACAAAGCCCCTCCCACAAAGTTATAAAAGCAAGGAATCATTTCTGGGGAGAGGAAACTTACTGTGACTCCAAGCTCTTCAGGGAGCTCCAAGGATATAGCTTTTGTGAGTGCACACCCATGTTTTGGTAGTCTTTTCAGTGACACAGCTGCCTATGAGTCAACTACATTCTTGTAAGGAACGTCAATCAACTTATTGGTTCAACAAACCAATAAGTGTGTGATCATTTCTTTGTTCTGTCATTGGAGCCCATTTGGATTGAATAGACATTGTTCATGTCTCTCCAGGAAAAGTTACCCAACACACTCACAAAAATAGCAGGTCTGTAGAGACTATGACTTCAAATTGTGACAGTATTTGAATTAGAACCAAGATCTTGGGAAGCTTGCTGGGTGTGGTGGTTTGAATAAGAATGATCCCTAGCAGGGTAGTGGTGGTACAGCCTTTACTCCCAGCAGGGTGGTGGTGGTGCAGCCTTTACTCACAGCAGGGTGGTGGTGTAAGCCTTTACTCACAGCACTTGGGAGTAAGTAGATCACTGAGGGTGATCTGGCCTACAGAGTGAGTTCTAGGACAACCAGGGCTACAGGGAAACCTTGTCTCAAAAAAGCAAACAAAACAACGAAAAAGAATGCCCCCCCCATAGGCTAATAATAGTCATTAGGGAGTGGAATTGTTTGGAAGGATTATAAGGATTAGGAGATGGTGGCTTTTGTGGAGTAGGGTAGCCTTTGGAGGAAATGTATCACTGGGGATGGGTTTGAGGTTTCAAAAGTCCATGCCAGGCCCAGTCTCTCTCTCTCCTCTCTCTCTCTCTCTCTCTCTCTCTCTCTCTCTCTCTGTGTGTGTGTGTGTGTGTGTGTGTGTATGTCTGACTCTATGTCTCTCTGTCTTTTTCTGTCTGTCTCTCTCTTTGTCTCTCTCTCTGCCTATGGATTAGTCTGTAACTCTCAGCTACTGTTCGAGCACCTTCCTGCATGCCACCATGCTCCCCACCATGATGATAATGGACTAAACCTTTGAAATTGTAAACAAGCCCCTAATTAAATGCTCTCTCTTATAATAGTTGTCTTGGTCATGGTGTCTCCTGATAACAACAGAACAGTGACTAAGTCATTGGGCAAACTAATCACCTGAGTTCAAGCCTGGAACTGACTCCTAAGACTAGTCCTCTGACAAAAAGTGCACTATGGCACATGGGTGACCCCCCACAATAATAGTAAATAATAATAAATTAATTTAAAACATGGTTTTTAGTCTATCTTTTGCTTAGTAAGTAAAAAGGTTTTTGGTTTTGGTTTTGGTTTTTTGGTTGTTGTTTGTTTTTTTTTTTCTCTGAGACAGGGTTTCTCTGTGGCTTTGGAGGCTGTCCTGGAACTAGCTCTTGTAGACCAGGCTGGTCTCAAACTCACAGAGATCCACCTGCCTCTGCCTCCCGAGTGCTGGGACTAAAGGCATGCGTCACCAATGCCCAGCAGTAAGTAAAAAGTTAAATATCACCCACACATCTTAGAAATAATGGCAAACATAAGGTAGTGATTCTACCCCACATAGAAATCTAGGCCTATTTACCTCATTTTCATTGTGAATACTGCATTGTATGGGGACTTTAAAAGTTAGTGTTGGTGAGAAAAGAGGAAAGTCACTGAAACATGAATGGAAAACATCTTGTAACTACAAGATTAAATTAATCTTTGGGTTGATCTTGACAGAAGAAAAAGTGAGGCTCCTCACAAGAAGCCTTGGATAAGGTTATTTTATTTTTATTATCTATCTATCTATCTATCTATCTATCTATCTATCTATCTATCTATCTATCATCTATCCATTCATTCATTCTGGTGTTTTGAGACAGGCTTTCTCTATGTAGCCCTGGATGACCTATAACTGTTCTGTAGACCAGGCTGGCTTTGAACTTGGGGATTCACCTGCCTCTGCTTCTGGAGTGCTGGAATTAAACCATGTACCACCATGCCTGGCATGAATGGGATTACCCTGAGAGAAACACATGAATAGGAATTAATTCTTGTTGCTTACTTTGGCTTGTTTGTTTATTGATACAGGGTTTTACTATGTTTCCTAAAATAGCCTCAAACCCATGATCCTTCAGCTTTTACCTTGAATTATTTTTAAACATGTTTACATTTATTCACTTACTGTGTGTGGGGGTGTGAGTACATGCCATACATATGTGCATAGAGGTCAAAGGAAACTTATTTCCAAGGAGGGGATAAAAATCCATTCTTCTATTACTCTATCGCAGCCCTTATCTTATGATGGTGTACCTATCTTTGAGGTCTTGGAGGACAGGATCTGTGTACTACTCATTTTCCTTTGTTTTCCCATAGACAGCACATATATGTGAATGAAAAACTCTAATGAGGTGATAGATATGAGGACTCATAACTAAATCACCAGGACTCTTAGATTCTTGAACACAGACTAATTTCTAAGACGCAGTGGGGAGCTTCCAGCTGCGTTCTATTTGGAATAATTGAGTGTGAATGTAGTCAAGAAGAAAGTGTGTTTTACATCCTCCCTTCATGACTCATTGGAAAAGGGACTGATAACATTCGTAACAGACCAGTGGGCTCTGGAAGGAGTGGTTCAGTTTACCTTGTACACACTCGGCACCTTAGATTGTCACTGTTCATAGCTCACATAGCTCCCTTGCTTTTGATTGGCAACCCCCAGACTCTACACACTGCCCAGTATGTATTAGGAATTCAGTGAGTGGAACTGAAAGAATGTTCAAATTAATAAGTGGAATAAAGAATTTCACTTTCTCTTATCTTAGGTCATTTAAGCCTACCCTCTCAAAATGATTTTAGGCACTAGTTCCTTTTATAGCTCTTTCCTTATCAACCCAGCCTACCACAATTTCACCCTTTTCTGTTATGATTTAATATTCATCAATATTATTGGATAGGCATTTTAATTCTTTTTGCAATTTTTTTTAAAGAGGCTCTGTCTGTGTAGCTCTGGCTGGCCTAGAACCCACTATGTAGAGTGGGCTGGCCTTGAACTCATGGATAATCCTCCCAAGTACTGGAATTATAGGCATGTACCACAATGCCTAACCAATGCATTATTATTTTAGACTCATCTGTCTCTTCTTTCCAACAAGGTTATAAAATTCTCTTATTTTCTTCTTTAGTTTTTTGAGGTAGAGTTTCATGTGTCAAAAGTATGCCCCCTGAAGTGTCTTAAATCTAGTAGGATTGCAATGTTATAAATAGTTGGTAGTATCCAGGGCTACTTAAAGTTTTGCTATCTTAGCAGATGATTTTTTTGTTTGTTTGTTTGTTTGTTTGTTTTTGAAACAGGGTTCCTCTGTGTAGCTTTGGAGCCTGTCCTGGAACTCACTCTGTAGACCAGGCTGGCCTCGGACTCACAGAGATCCACCTGCCTCTGCCTCCTGAATGCTGGGATTAAAGATATGTGCCACCCCCCCCACCCCACCCTCTTCCATCTTAGCAGATGATTTGGGTTTTTTGGGGGGGGAGTTCGAGACAGGGTTTCTCTGTGGCTTTGGAGGCTGTCCTGGAACTAGCTCTTGTATACCAGTCTAGTCTCGAACTCACAGAGATCTATCTGCCTGCCTCTACTTCCCAAGTGCTGGGATTAAAGGCATGTGCCACCACCGCCCAGCCAGCAGATGATTTTTTAATAAAACACAATAAGATTCTCCCTTATAGTCATTAGAATGGTCACTATGAAAATGAAACTGAAAGACTCACACACCAAAAAATGACAAGTGCTAGCGATAATATGGAGAAACTGGAAGCCTTGTACACTGTTGATAGGAAGGCAAAATGCCGAGTCTACTATGGAAAACAGTAAGGCTATTCCTCAAAAAAAAAAAATTAAATAGAAGTACCACAGGGTTCAGCAATTCTGCTTGTTTATATGTATCCAAGAGAACCAAAAGCAGAGTCTACACCCATGTTCATAGCAACACTATTTACAATAGTCAAAAGAATGAAACAGACATTCCATCACCAGACAAATAGACAAGCAACAATGTGGTGTATGCTTATAGTGGAATATCACTGAGCTTTCAAAAGGAAGGAAATTGTGCTGTATGTGACAACATGGATAACCTTGAGGACAGTCTGCTAAAGGACACAAGCCAGTTATAAAAAGACAAATACTGGGGTGCTGGAGAGATGGCTCAGCAGTTCAAAGCATAGACTGCCCTTGCAGAGGACCTGAGTTCGTTTCCCAGCCCCCATGTCAGGTGGCTCAGGACTATAGATAACTCCAGCTCCATGGCATCTGGTGCCCTTTTCTGGACACACACACACACACACACACACACACACACACACACACACACGCGCGCGCGCGCACACACTAAATCTTTTTAAATGATTTTTTGAAATTATATTATAATTACATAATTTCCCCCTTCTATTTCCTCCCTCCAAACCTGCCCATATGCTACCATCCCCACTCTGCTAGCTCTCAAATTTATGGTTTCTTTTTCTTTAATTGTTACATTATTATGTGTGCATGTTTCCTAAATACATAAGTACAGCTTGCTCATTCAGTATAATGTTATTTGTATGTATATGTTTTCAAGGCTGACCATTTGGCATTGGATAACTAATTGGTATGCTCTTCTCTGGAGAAGACCTGTTTTCCTGCTTTCAGTATTTCCTAGTTGCCTGTAATTCTTTGTCTAGGATTGAGATTTCACCACCCACATTAGCTTGTCCATTGGTGCCCTCCTTATTCAGGTCATGTTTAAACGGTCATATTGGTGAGACTTCATGGATGTAACTTCTGATTAGATATAGATATAGATATAGATATAGATATAGATATAGATATAGATATATAAGAGATACAATATCACAACAAATTCCCTGTTCCTCTGGTTCTTACAATCTTTCTCACTTCTCAATGATTTCTGAACTTCAGGTACAGGAGTTGTGTGGTAGATATATCAGTTGAGACTGGGGCTCCACAACCCTGCATTTTGATCAGTTGGGGTTTTCTGTAATGGTCTCTGCTTGTTGAAAAAGGGAAGTTTCCTTAAAGAGGGGCGAGGACTACATTTATCTGTGGGTATAAGTAATGCAGTTAGGGATTATGCAGGTTCAGTAAAGTGGTTGTAGGTTCTTCAAGATCCATGACTCGATAGTCCTAGGTAGTTGGCCAACTTTCCAGTACCAGGCATGATTTCTTTCTTGTTGAGTGTGTCTTAAGTGAAACCAGAGGGCTGTAGTTTAACTGCCAAGGCATGAATGCCACTATCGTACCCTTAGACACAGTGCCCAGAGTCCCCCAAGCTGGATATGACACGATAGCTTTCTCAAGGACTGACTAGCTTTCATGTTACCAAAAGGTACCATGCAAGTTTCCAAAGGAGAGAAGCAACCAACAGTCCTACCCAGCTATGACAACTATGAACCATAACAATGACGAGCACAGTGTGATAACAATAAATCTTTTAAAAGGACAAATATCTTCTTGAACCTTTTATATGAGTTACCCACAGTAATAAAGTTCATATTGGTTGCCAGGGCTTGATAGGATAGGAACAGTGCTAGTTAAGATACATAGAATTTCAGTATGTAGGATGAAAAGAGTTCTAGAATTTTGGATAAGAAAACTTAACTGTGCACTTGAAAATGGACAAGATGATATAGTATGGGTATTGTAAAACATTAAAAAATCAAATTTATTTTATCATTGTATTATTGTATATCCATGTATGATGTGTGTGAATTGTGTAAATTCAGGCATGGATGTGCCAGAGCAGGCATGTGACAGAGGACAATTTTCAGGAGTTGGCTATCTCCTTCCATCTTTATGTGGGTTCTGGGGATTGAACTTAGGTTATTAGGCTTGTATGGCAAGTACCTTTACACACTGAGCCATCTTGCTGACCCTTAACACTCTCAAAAGGGCACAGAACAAGAGGCTGGAAAGATTGCTCAGTTTTTAAGAGCATTTGCTTCTCCTGCAGAGGACCAGAGTTCAGTTCCCAGCACCTACATTAAGTAGCTTACAGTTGCCTGTAAGTCCAGCTCCCAGGGATCTGTGAGTGTCCAGCACGGACACAATGTGTGCATACACACAGAGGAATGAATTATATATGTATATATAAAATTATATACATGTTATACATATAATTTTAAAAGGACACATAACAGGATGTCAAAAAACCACAGTTTCAGTTCTTGGTTATTCCCTTCTCTTTACTCAGTGTGCCTGTTGCTTCACTTAAAATCAGGATAATATGCCTGACAGTTCTGGTTTTTATAAAGATCATATAAAAACAAACAAAAACAACTCTTATGGCAATGTTTTGATTAGTAGTTTTTACAGCATTCCAGCATTTCTAGTCTTACACTCAAGACAAGTTTCGCGTCTTATTTCATAATGCAATGTTCCTAAGGGTGCCTCAGCCAAAGTTTATGACCACTTCAAAGAATATGCATGCCCAACCCCCTCAATTTGGGCTATACACCTTATAATTTGGCTCTAGGACAGCAAATAAACAGCTTTTATGAAGACCATTGATGATCTAAGATACTAATTATCAATGTGGTTTAGCATTAATTGAGGAAATATAAATCCAGGATTCTCATGTTAATGTTCAAAGAGCTAGCCCCAAATTAGGAGGCTAAGAGAAAGAATTAACATCTGTTGAATGGCAGTTAAGTGTCAGGCCCCAGAGCAGGTATGCTACCTGTGCTATTTCCTTTAGTAGCCACTATAATCTTTTCAGGTTGGTAAAACAGGGAACATAAAGTTGAGAGAGGTTGTCACTAACTCAACAATGAACAAGAGGCAGAGATGGACTTAGGATTTAGGTCCAAATGACTGAAGCCTGCACTCTTTCTACTATCTTACACTGCCTCTCAAAATATATTTCTCTATCCTTAGTTACATAGAGTTCATGATAAATGATATGTATTTGTTACACATTTATGTCAATTATCTGACTTGGTCAAACAAGTAAACTAGACTGTGGGGGTTGATTAGCACTGCTTTAGAGGTGAGGACACAGGCAGTCAGGCAAGCAGTAAGCAATCAGAACTTTCCTTCTCTGAATCAGCCTCCTGGGAGCAGAATTTCATTTCTGTGTTTCACTCTAGTTTTTTAATAGGCATGAAGTCTAAGTGTCTTGAAAGCCTTGCACTCTTACGGTGTGTGGGCAGAACAACACACAAACTGCTTCTTGCTTATACTCCCAAATCATTAAAATAGCTGTGAATGAATATAGTTTTTTTTAATATTTAGTTTTTAGCCATGTGGTGGTGGTACAGTTACTTATAAGATAGTGGTAATAAGAGTTGGAACTTGCTATGGAGACCAGACTAGCATCGGACTTACAAAGATCTACTCACTTTTGCTTCCTGAGTGCTGATATTAAAGGTGTGGGACACTATGACAGCCCATTTTTAATTTTTTTTTTTTGAGACAGGGTTTCTCTGTGGCTTTGGAGGCTGTCCTGGAACTCACTCTGGAGACCAGGTTGGTCTCAAACTCACAGAGATCCGCCTGTCTCTGCCTCCCGAGTGCTGGGATTAAAGGCGTGCTCCACCAACGCCCGGCCATTTTTAAGTTTTTTAATAATGAGTATATGTGTGTCTGAGTGTAGGTTTGTCCACTCTAGTGCAGTACCTGAAGAGGCCAGAAAGGCATTGGATCCCCTGGATCTGGAGGTGAGGGTGGTTGTGAACTGCTTGGATGTGGGAGCTGGGACCAGAACTCCGGTCCTCTGAAGAGCAGTACAGCTTCTTTACTGCTGAGCCATCTCTCCAGCCCCAAGAGTTGTGTATTTCTTAACAGTGATATTGGTCACCAGGAGACAATGAAGCAAGTATTTTCATAATTTTGAGAGGAAAATTGTATTTTTAACCTAGAACTTTGCTCAGCCATATGATCAGTCAAGTCTGGGGAATAAAGATCTTTTCAGGCATGCAATGACTTTAAAAAGTGTCTCCTCCACATACATATAACTTTTCTTTGGGTACTGCTGAATGATGCATTTCACTAAAACAAGATAGGAAGGTAAAGACCTCAGGGAACAGGATGAACCTAGGGAAGAATGAAAAAGCAAGTCCCTAAGATGACATCCTCACGGGGACAGTACAGTCAGCCTGGAGGATGAACACCCCTGGGGAAGCATTTTGATTGAACCCTATGGAATATCTGTAATACTTGACTGTATTGAAAATAGCTTAAGCATTTTTTTTGCTTAAGCATTTTTACATTTCTCTTTCAGAGTCTGAAAGAATTAATGATTAATAACATTAAAAAATGGCAAATCAAAAACTGGGGTATTTATTCTAAGAACAACAGAGTAGGAAATATAATTTGTAATGTGAATAATTCATGTAAAATAAGCCACACTTATAAAGTCATAGGCTAGAAATATCAGCTTAATAAAAACATTAAATATTAATATTGGGAGGCTAAAGGGAAGGAAATACAAAATTGACTTCTCTGTTAGGTCTTATTTAACATTTGAAAATCCATAAATTGCAGTATAAGAAATTTTCTTGAGACAGAATTTCTTGTATTCTAGGCTCACATCAAACTTTCTATGTAGCTGAGGATGACCTTGAACTCCTGGCCCTCCTGCTTCCCTTTCCCAAATGCTAGGGTTACAGTCACGCATCACCACACCTGGTTTATGTGGCAATGGGGATCAACCCTGGGGCTTGCTCTGTGCTAGGGAAGCACTTTACTAAACCACAATAGTCCCTATAACTTTAATTCATAGGAAAATGAACAGAAGCAAGGAAGCATTTCAGAGGACACTTCAGGCTTTGGGAGCCCCTCCTCTGCCCTCAACCTCCCCCCATTCCCCAACCTCATCCCTGCTTTAAAAAAATCATTATGAGCATGAACACGGTAGTTGTTCTACAAGCGCTTTGTATGTTGATAAACATTTAACATATCAAAGAAACAGGAGAGAGAATGAATGCCTTGAGTATCTTTCTAGACCTATGATATATAATGTGATGATATGTATATGTATGAATTATATATCATCACATTTATATATACACATGTATGTCATCACATCACATATACCTCAGCTATCAGAAAATAATACAGTACTAACTAGACTGTTTTATTTGAGGCATCACAAATAAAATTTGTGTTTGGCTTACCACAAGCATTGACATCCCAGAGAAGGTGGTCTGGAAAGTGCCAGTCCCTCCTCAGTCTCTTGACTCATGTTCTAAAACTGTGAACTACATCAATGTCATAGAGGCTCTGGAACCTCAATAGGATGTTATCTTGAGGTCAGTGTCCTAAGACTATCTTCTATGTGGAATTAAGAAATTTAGGCTCCTTTCTTTTACTTACTGGCCAGGTGTCTCCAGCCTCCCATTTCTTCTATTTATCACAGACGTCATTATATAGTGAATAATATCCAAAATGAACTGCCTCCGATTAAATGCCTCTCAGTTGCAGGTACGTCCCAGTGTACTTATTAGGAATGATTCCATCTTTTATTAAACTATAAAAACTTTAAAAGCACCAACTTTGTTTTTCTGAAGTTTCCCACACACTGTGACTGCTGTGCTCTACTTTTAGTGGCTACTACATAAGTGATGCTTATTTGTTGATTGGTATCGTGGCAAGGATGTCATTATATATTCTTGAAATTCCCTTTTTAGAAATGACGAAAATTCCTTATTCTCCAGGAAGATACTATTTTGATAGAAAATTTATAATTAATTAGGACAATGAAGAAAGTTTTCTTCCTGAGTGGTTCCTTAATGATTTACAGTTCTATAAAAAGTTAAGATTTTCTTTGTGAGACAGGTTTCACTATGTAGATCAGGGTGGCCTTGAAATCACAGAGACCCTCCTGCCTCTGGCTCTTGTCTTAGTTGGAGTTACTATTGCTGTGATAAAAAAAAAAAAAAAAAGACCAAAAGCAACTTGAGGAGGAAAGGGCTTATTTGGCTTATACTTCCAAATCATCATTTATTATAGGAAGTCAGGAACTCAAGCATAGCGGGAGCCTGGAGGCAGAAGCTGATGCAAAGGCCACAGAGCTGCTTACTACTGGTTTGCTCATCATGGCTTGCTCAGTCTGCTTCTTATAGAACCCAGAGCTTACAGCCTAGGAGGCAGCACCACCCACAATTATCGCTAGGAAAATTTCCAACAAATTGTGCTGTGCTTAAACACCTTTCGGTGGGGGGTGGGTGGGTGGGTGAAACAGTGTCAGACTCCTGTGGTTTGAATCAACACTAGCTACTTAGTTGTATTGAACTGCACTGCCTTCTTGCTTCCATGGATTGTTTCTCTGCTGGCCATGGTGTTTACACACACACACACACACACACACACACACACACACACACACACACTCACACACGGGTTCCTGTACACACACACACACACACACACACACACACACACACACACACACACGTTCCTGTAGAGGCCAGAGGTGTGGAATCCCTGGAGCTGGAGTTACAGCTGACTGTTGTTAGATTTCTGAGGCAGCATAAAAACACAGAAGGCAGAAAAGAGATAAGGGTCTGACTTCCAACAGACAGAATTGTGCTTATTAGCAGACATAGTGAGGGGCAGACTCACTCCCAAGGGAAGTGGAGGGGTCTGCTGGGGAAAAAAGCTGGCTGCAACCCTTTAGAGGGGAGGATGACGGGCTCAGGAATAAGGAAAGTGCTGTGCCTTTCCTGAGTCTCTCTTTCCTAAAATTGTTTGCCCAAGGTAAGACAGGCTGTTCCAACAGACATTCCCTTCAAAGACAACGAATAAGGATGGGCAAAGAGTCTTATAGGAACCCTGTTTTACCACCAAGGCCCTCTATCAGTTGTGAGCCACCAGACCTGGGTGCTGGAAACCGAGCTAGGATCCTCTGCCACAGCAGTACGTGCTGTTAACTGCGGAGCCATTTCTCCACCCTGTAGTCATCAAAAATAAAAACTCTTGTCCTCTAAGCCAGTTCCTTTTATAAATGTTACTGTCTTAGTTAGGCTTACTAGTGGCTATGATGAATAAAAACACATTAACTAAAAGCAAGTTGGGGAGGAAAGGGCTTGTTTGGCTTACACCTCCACATCATAGTCCATCACTGAAGAAAATCAGGGCCAGAACTCAAACAAGGCAGGAACTGATGCAGAGACTATGAGGAGTGCTGCTTGCTGGCTTGCTTCCCCATGGCCTGCACAGCCTGCTTCTTATAGAACCCAGGACCTCAACAGGAATGGCACCACCCATAATGGGCTAGGGCCTCCCTCATCCATCACTAATTAAGAAAATGCCTTACAACCAGATGTTATAAAGGCATTTTCTCAACTGAAGATTTCTCCTCTCAGATGACTGTGTCAAGCTGATATAAAACTAGCCAGCATAGTTACTAAGAGCAGAGTAATATTTTAAAGAAAATCTTGTTGCTGTAGGCACAGAGAATTGGATTCTAGTTTTACATTATTTTAACCCTAGATAATCCCTTAGGTAAATTTACATTTTGAAACATCTATTAAGAAAGAAAAAGAAGCCACCTCAAGTATGTTTGTAAAAATAGCATAAGGCATCAGCCATCTACAAGCAGCCAGAAGGTTGGGATGAGGGAGCTGGGTCACTCAAGTCCATTTGCCTTCACATTGTCAGACAGAGAGGCCCTTAGTGTTAGGGCTTTACAGGAGCCTGAGCATCTTTGGGAGCTAGAGCAGGAACAGGAACAAGAGCTCAAGCCTGGGCCTGGGCCTGGGCCTGGGCCTGAGATAAAGCTGCAGCACTGGTCTTGTTTTGGGCCTTTGTCTTGGGCTGGCAGAGCCTTTCACTTTTGGTATTGCAGGCGTAAACACAATTCCCAGACTTGGGGTGGGCAATGAAAACAACTCCATGGTGTAGAGTGACCAACCAGCAGTCAATAGGGTCAAGATCTCTTTATTCGGATACACCAGCGCAGGCCAAAGTGAGGAGGAAGGAGCCGGGACCAGGGCCAAAAGAAGGGATCATCCACGTGTCGGAGGTCCCTTAAGAAGCTTCCTAAGGTCACCTTAGACTTCCCCTCACCACGCCCTCACGGGTGTGTTCTGGCACACCTGTCCGGGCTACTAGGAAGCGGAGCTACAGTGTCTCCCTACACCGTGGAGCTTGTAATCATGCCATTTGTGATCTTAGGTTTAACCTCAGACTGTACAAGGACCTCAGCATGGGTGCTCATGGCCTTCACATTGCTTTTCTGAACTCTCTCAGGCTCCTTGTGCAGTACTTGGAAAAAAAATGATATTTTTCTGAGGAATACTTGGGGTTGAACCCCTTAAGAAATTAATATCTTTGTGATCAGGGTTTCTTGATGCCATTTCTGTACTGTACATTTGCAGAACTGGTTGTATGTACTTTGGTTCTTGAATTTGACCATGTTTACATGGAACCCACAGCTTTTCCTAGAGGGAAAGAGCTATTTTGAAACATCTTTACAAAATTTTTGAAAATAGCATCAATGCCCATTAACAGACTTGTGACCAGGTGTGTATATGTATTTCAATTGACCATTAAAAGATATCAGCCTGCCAGGTTGGTGTCATATGCCTTTAAACCCAGCACTTGGGAGGCAAAGGCAGGTGGATCTCTGTGAGTTCAAGGCCAGCCTGGTCTACAAAGCGAGTGTCAGGGCTCCCAAAGCTATATAGTAAGACCTGTTATGATAAATCTTTCTGCCATAAGCCGCCGAGCCCCACTATCACATGTGCGCTTTATGCCAGCCGCCCGCCCGAGTTAGGCCCAAATGAATACACAGAAACTTGTATTAGGTTCAATGCTGCTTGGCCAATGACTAGGATTCCTCATCTGTTAGCTCAGTCTTAATTATCATAAATCTATATATTTTATAAGACTTATCTTATCGGACGTCTTATTGGCATCCCTCCTTGCTGGTGGATCACATTGTGCTGCTGGAGGAGCAAGGGGAAAAGGGGACCCTTCCTGTTTCTCCTTCTTTAAATATGAGTCTCCCTGCTATGTCACTTCCTGCCTGGATCACCACTTCTCTACTACATTTCCCAGAATCTTCTTTGACTCCTAGTCCCGTCTAACTTGTTGTCTCATTGGCTAAAACAGTATTTTATTTAACCATCAATAAGATAAACATACACAGTACATTCCCCATCATCTCCTCTTTTCTGTCTAAATAAAAGGGTAACTTGTCTTTGATAATAACTGAAGAAAACTATAACCATAACTATCTGTCTTCAACTCTATCAAAGACCGTAGAAGGACAATATATAAACTCTAGAATTGACAGGACATCTAGCTACCTGGACAGTCATCCAAAGTCCCTCTGTAACGTTGGGGCATCCATCTTCAGCCTATAGGCCACAGTGTGTCTAGCACACTTCTCCATTTCAACAGGAACCCTTCAGTACTGTCTTGTTTTGTAAATTCAGCAGTTACTTTCTTGTGGGTCCTGCATGTCCAGTTTATACAGCAACAAACGGTCCAGGCAAGAGCAGTTTCTTGCCCAAATGGCTAATCTTGCCATGTTGAAAGCAAACTCCATAACGAGTTTCTTTGATGCCCATCCTCCTTTCTGACGTAATTGGTGTGCCAGGAGCAGCTGTGTCTCACTGCCAAGAAAAACCCTAAACCATTTAAATGCCATATTTCTGTAGGTCTTTGAAAGGTTTGAAGAATACCTATCTCAAATACATCTCTATATCTAGAAAACCTAACTAACCTAATTATAAGTTCTGACTATTATAGTAAAAGATCTGTAAAAATACAATACTTAAACAAGAGGAGACATATACATATCACAAAATTGACCTTAAAGTTGTATCAATAAATGAAAATCTATACCAATGTAAAGTGTTCATTCCTATATCCTATTCCGCTTTTCTTTCTTTAAAAAGAGATTGACTATGCTCATTATCATTTATAACCTACTCCATTTAAATGAAAACAAACATTTATAAACAATATTTGGGGATTTGGGCGTCATTCCCTCTAAACTGCTTCCTGATGATTGGGGGCGATGTTCATATACCATGGGGATCATGATAAAACATAGAAATCTGACCAAGTCCTTGTTTTCGTAGTCTGAAAGGCTGTATCGTCTCAGCTTTAGGGGGTCTTGCTTGATCAAACCACATTAGTCTGGAAGGAATCAACAGCTTTTGATTTTCTGTGGAAATACAAGCAAAACCTTTATTTCTAAGTAGCCTGTCATTAGACTTAAATTTTGAAGTCAAAGCATTTTGACTTCAAATGTGTAAGTTGGATTAATTTAGCAGCATTTATAATCAAATGTATGGCATATAGTATCCAGATTCTCTGTGTATTTTCCATCTTTATGTGGCTTTTTATTACTTTATTTTTACTTTCTTTTGTTTCTTTTTTCCTGAGACAGGGTTTCTCTATGGAAATCCGCCTGCCTCTGCTTCCTTCTCTCACAAGCCCATATATATTTTTAAACGCAGTGTAAACCTTTAGAGGTTTCTTTATCTGGATCTGTCTTTATCATCTCAGAAATGCTGAGTCTAAACCCCAGAAGCGCCGGGATGGCGCAAGCATATGGAAGCTGCTCCGATGCCTCTCAGCAGCCCAACAGTGCCCTGTTGGGCTGTGGCAGCAGGTTTCCCTCTTTCTCTGGGAAACTTGGGGCGTGGCAGTCATCCCACTCCTGACACCATTCTGTTACGATAAATCTTTCTGCCATAAGCCGCTGAGCCCCACTGCCACATGTGTGCTTTACGCCAGCCGCCCGCCCGAGTTAGGCCCAAATGAATACACAGAAACTTGTATTAGGTTCAATGCTGCTTGGCCAATGACTAGGATTCCTCATCTGTTAGCTCAGTCTTAATTATCATAAATCTATATATTTTATAAGACTTATCTTATCGGACGTCTTATTGGCATCCCTCCTTGCTGGTGGATCACATTGTGCTGCTGGAGGAGCAAGGGGAAAAGGGGACCCTTCCTGTTTCTCCTCCTTTAAATATGAGTCTCCTTGTTATGTCACTTCCTGCCTGGATCACCACTTCTCTATTACATTTCCCAGAATCTTCTTTGACTCCTAGTCCCGTCTAACTTGCTGTCTCATTGGCTAAACAGTATTTTATTTAACCATCAATAAGATAAACATACACAGTACATTCCCCATCAAAGACCCTATCTCCCTAAATGAGCCCTGATTCTGTTAAAAGCCTAGCAAAATTAACAGGAAACAGAACACATTAAATTATTATTTTTTAATGCTAGCCCTCTTTAAATTTTATTAAAAGCAGTTCAATATTCTTAGAAAGTCTAATTGCTCTGAATATAAAGTATTAAAAATATTAACAGCATTTTTATTAAAGTCACTTTAATTACATATAAATAAATCTTTTTGTCTGGTATATTTCTCTGTAAACCTCAAAAATTATGGATAGCATTTATAGAGGTGATCACTATGTATTTATTAAAAACATAAGTGGGTCCTGGTAGGCACAGGCCTGTAATCCCAACTGCTTGGGTGGTTGAGGTAGCAGGGTCACAAGTTCAAGGCCTTCCTGCTCATACAGTGAGTTCAAGTTTAGCTTGAGCAACTCAGTGAGACTTGTCTCCAAAAGTTTTTTTAAGATGTATTTTATGTTTATGCATATGTTTGTGTGTCTCTGTGTGCATATCATATGTGCAGTGCCCATGGAGGCCAGAAGAGGGTGTTGGATTCCCTGGAAGTGGAGTTACAGATGTTTGTGAGCCACCCAGCATGGGTGTTGGAAACCAAACTCAGGTCCTCTGCAAAAGCAGTTATTGCTGTTAACCACTGAGCCATCTCACTAGCCCCTCAAAAAGTTTTAAAAGATTATGGTGCTAGGGAGATAGCTCAATCGAAAAAGTGCTTGCCTGAGTTCAATGACCAGAGCCTATATGTAAAAAGGTGCCAGTTGTGGTGGTGTGTGTTTATAACACAACACTGGAGACAAGGGGACAGGTGAATCTCTGGGGTCTGTGGGCTACTTAACAAGCTGCAGGCCAGTAGGAAACACTATGTCAAAAAGAAAAATAGGCTGGCTCACACCTTTAATCCCAGTACTGGGGAGGCCAGCCTGGTCTACATAGAGTTCCAGGCTAAACAAGGCTATGTAGTAAGACCCTGTCTCAAACAAAAACCAGAGTGGATGGTGCCTGAGAAATGCTATCTGAGGTTGACCTCTGCTTCCACACACGTATGTACATGTGCACCTGCATGCACACATGTGAACATTACCTCTCATACATGAAGAGGTTTTGGAATCTAGTGTGGTGGTGCAGCATTTATATAGTATGCTGAAAAAGAAAGAAGAGAAAAATAACAAAAAAGAACACTCATTTGAAAAACCATACAAAATAAAGTCTCCAATATTTTCATCATGTTGCATCTGTCAGTGACTTAGACATCATTATTCCATGTAGCATATCACAAGAACACTTTTTGTTACAACACAAATGTTGTGTCTAATGGCCCAATGAACAGAGAGATATAGCTCAAACTTTCTTTTTGTTAGCAATTCTGGGTTCACCTTGATAATTTCACAATGTACATACATACCAATTTAAAAACTATTCAATAGTCTTGCATTACAAAATGTACTATCTCCTGGTAATGAATTAATATTGAGGGACAACTTTATTATTTCAAGAGTTAAATCAGTCCATCTCAACACTGAAAAAGAATTGTAATTTCACATGGAACAAATCCCAGAAACCATGCAAAAGTTTCTGTATTTATAAGCTACTCCTAAATTCATTTCTTAAAATTATATTTTATTTGCTTGATAAAAAAATTGGGAGCATCTCTGAATTTTTCTTCTCTTTTGAACAAGCCTTGATTTTCATCATGCGGCCTCAGATTCTTGGCTCTCTGACTCTGCGTGTGCCTCCAACACTTCCCTGTGATTTCTGCTTCTCAAGAAGGAACATGCTCAACCCTGCACACACAGCACTATTGCAAGCCCTCCCGACTGCTTCTCTGTTTCAGACAGCCTCACAGGGACTTTACAAAACCATCCAAGTCTGCCTGGGCACACACCACATGCAGATTTTCATGCTTCCCCCACAACCTTCTTTTTATAAAGGTAAAACTATCCTCTTGCCAGGGGTTCAAGACACCTAGTTTTGCTAGAGGTTGAATTGTAGGAAAACCTACAACAGTATGTCGAACGTAGGACCATCCCAAGTGCCTCTAAGCACTGTCCCTGGAAGACAAAATTTCTGAACTTTTAACAAAAGAGATTTTATTTTTATTCGCATGTAAATATGTGTGAGTGTGCAATTGTGGATTCGAATGCAGTACCCCCAGATGCCAGTAGAGGGTGTCAGATCCCCTGGAGCTGGAGTTATGAGCCACTTGCTCTGGTCATGGGACCTGAACTCCCGTCTTCTGAAAGAGTGGTATATGCTTTTAACCATTGAGCCACCTCTCCAGCCCCATATTTTAATAATTTAATCACCCTTTAAGTGCAAGATCTTGGCAAGCTTTCTTTTTTATAAGACTTTATAGCATAGTCCTTTTTCTAATACACACAGGGTAAGTTCACCTAGATCCTGAATGTTACCCATTGTGCAGAATGAATCTCCTATAATTTCCAATATGAAAAGAAAATTTAGGATAAACATCATATCTGACAAAATATCTATAATTGTATATGTATCACAGCCTTAATTTTAAAATTTCATGTTTATGAATATTTGTTGATATATTATTCCCAGGAGACAAACACATAGGAATAATCTAATAAGAGGTTTTTAATGTCCATTAGAAGTATTTTGGTTAATATAAAACATGTCATATCATCTCATTTTCTTTTAAATTTGACAACTTAGAAATAAAAATTAACCTCTTTCTAGAATTTGTTTTTCAAGAAAATGCTAATCAAAATAAATGTAGCCAATACAGAATTAGTAGCTAATAGGCTGTGGATGATGGTTCATGCTGTAATTCCAATTAGGAAGTAGAATTTAAGTCTATCCTCAGATACACAGAGAGTCAAAGGGTAGCTTAGACTATATGAGGCCCTATCTCAGCACAAGAAAAACAGCAAATTGTATGACTTAACAAAACTTTTATCTTATAATCCTGAGTAATGCTATTTTATATAAACAAATTGAACTTTCAGTCAAGCATTTTAGCATTGTCCCTTTAAAACACTTGTTTTAGGGGCTGGAAAGATGACTTAGCAGTTAGGAGTGCTTGCTGCTCAGTCATGAGGACCAACAAGAGTTTAGACTGGCAAATGCTTCTAACTCCAGCTCTGGGGAATCTTAACACCTTCTTCTAGGCTACTGGTGTGCACCTGCACACACACACACAAACACACACACACACACACACACACACACACACACACACACACACACACACAGGAATCTGTCTGTCTCTACCTCCTAGGCATGAAGTTATAGGTGTGTGCTACTGTGCCTGAGAATCCAAACTCAGGTCTTCTTTTTTTTTTTTTTTTTTTTTTTTTTTTTTTTTTTTTTTTTTTGGTTTTTCGAGACAGGGTTTCTCTGTGTAGCTTTGGAGCCTATCCTGGCACTTGCTCTGGACACCAGGCTGGCCTCAAACTCACAGAGATCTGCCTGCCTCTGCCTCCCGAGTGCTGGGATTAAAGGCATGTGCCACCAATGCCCGGCCTCAGGTCTTCATTCTTGCATAAGGAAGTATTTTACTCCCTGAACCGTCCCCATAGTCTGTCTTCACGCTGTGTTTCAAGAAACATCAATAGACCCTAGCTTCCCTTTTAATAGATTTCAAAGAAATTAAGATTAAATAGACTTATAAGTCAGTATATAGATTTATCAGTGTTTAAACACTCAGTTAAGTCTGAACTATGTTTATGACTAATTAAGATCATCTTATTTTATTTTAAATCTTTGTTATAAGTCATTTTACTCCTTGTAAATCTTGTAGCAGTTATTTTTTTTATCAGCTTCAGTTTTTAGAATTAATATTTGAAAGCACGGAATCAAAACAAGCCCAGCACCAGACCAGGAACATTCAGCCAGGAAACTCAAAATTAATCTTTTTATATCTACATTTTGGTCTTTCCCCAGCCATCTGCCATGGTGGGTGGATGAAAGGCCCGAGCTAACTTGGGGTTAGCTTGTTAAACAACTGCAATAAAACCTCTTGCTGTGCTGTTTGCATCAAAAAAAAAAAAAATCTACATTTTAGTTAGGCCTGAATGAGACAAAGTCCTGGAACCACTAGTTTTTCTTTCTTTTTTTTTCTGTCCCAAATTCTATAGTTAATGCCTACATTTTTTTTTAAGCTAACCACCTTTTCAAAGGAAGAGAGGAAAAACAAACAGACATGAACAGCTCTTCTGCGTTAATAGAGCCTCCAAATCATCCCTAACACACACACACACACACACACACACACACACACACACACACACACACACAGAGGAGAGAGAGAGACAGACAGAGAGAGAGAGAGAGAGAGAGAGAGAGAGAGAGAGAATACTTTAAATTAGACATCTAAATAAATTTAAAAATGGCAGAAGTTTCAGTCATTTTTTTTCTGGGAACCCTAAGGGTAGATGCCCATTACACATGAAAACAACTGCATTGATTCAGAGTACTCTCTTAGATACATACCGTAAGTTTACAGGTTCCCTGAGGGAGAGGGGTGCACACTAAGATAGTATAGATAATATATTACACAATTAAAATAGAAGTCTCCTCAACACTCTTGTTTCTCTGGGTTCCAAATAGTTCACCAGAACCCCAATAGCTCAGATGAGCCTCAAAAGACCAACACATTCCAACCTTCCCTGTTATACAGCAAACACCTGAACAGTTTATTTGCTGAATTTGCTCAAGCTTCCAGATTGACAATATTACACATATTGACCTAAATGGTTCAACAGAGCCGACTCGGCTCTAATGAGCAGCTTCCAAATCAAAGAAAGTCAAAGCTCAAGGTGCACCGAGCAAGGAGACTTCAGGGCCTGTAGAGTCCAAATACTCACGTCTCGAGTCTCCACTGTACCAGAGGTAGAAAGTAGCTGCTGCCAACTAAAGTGGAAAGGTAAGAAAAAGCCCCTGGAAAAAGGTGATTCCAGCAGCTGTGTGGACTGTTGATTTGCTCTTCTCCTTCCAGGGTAGACCTGCTAAGTGGCTGATACCCAAAATGTGTCTTTTTCTTACTGGAGTTTTTAGAATCAAAACCGAGGTCCTGGTAGTTCCAACAAGTGTGTTTGACCCTCTGTCCTCAAAACACCATAATAAAAAGCAGAGAAATGAGATCTATTTAATGTGACCCCTAAGTCAGGATGCTAACATGATATTTGGCTTAACTAGAGGACAAGGAATACAGTCCTGGTTAGGGTAATGTCCTGCCCATCATTAACCCAGCACCCTCTTAGGCTCTATTCTGTCCGGCAAGGTGGTCTGATTTGTTAGAATTGTGTGAAATCCTTCCCAGGAAGTCGGGCTCCTCCTCTGGCTGATACTAGGATTTCAGCCTTTCTTATCCCCTTGCATGAGGTTCTTGGGGAAATGCCAATTTTGGGGGACGATCCATTGTTTCTCATAGCCAAAGGGAAGGGTGTAAGTGTCTCTTTAGAGTATCTACATTCCTTCCAGAGCTATGAATGGCTGTGGCCTTCTTGCTGTCTTTTTTCCTAAATTGTACTTCAGTTCCCTTTCAATGGTATCATACTCATGCCAGTTTAAACTATTCCAGGTGGAGGCTTCTGGCCTTTGCTTTTCTTCTGTGCATGCAATGACACCAGTCTCTTCTTTATCTCATGCTTTTCTTCTGTGCATGCAATGACATCAATCTCCTCTTTATCTCATGCTTTTCTTCTGTGTGTGCAGGGATGCCTCTTCTTTGTCTCATGCTTCTCAGGTTCCTGATTTCCCAACATTCAGTATCACTGTTCTTCTAGTAGATATTCTTCTAAACAAAAATGAAATTTCAGTTGTTTAATTCTTTTTGAGTGTTCTTCCCTTTTCCTCCATCAGGTTCCCTTTTCTCGTATACCTTCAATAGGACAGCATTTTTTCTCCACCAAATTTCCATCGAATATTTATGATTCTGTTATCATTTGTGGTAATGTCTTCAGCATCACAGTTTTCCTGTCCTAGTTACAGAGCAAACTCAGGGTCTGACTCACAAATTGCGTAGTTTTTATTGCACATTTTTCACTTTAAAGTTATGTTTCATAATATTTAAAAGCTCATTAAAATTTTTTTCCTGCTGGGCGTTGGTGACACGTGCCTTTAATCCCAGCACTCGGTAGGCAGAGGCAGGCAGATCTCTGTGAGTTCGAGGCCAGCCTGGTCTCCAGAGCAAGTGCCAGGATAGGCTCCAAAGCTACACAGAGAAACCCTGTCTCGGAAAAAAAAAAAAATTTTTTTTTCCTATGTGTAGTTGAAAGTTTTCTGACCCTCCTGTCAGTTCCCCCAGCTGCTTATGAAATAACACTCTGAGCCTTAATATCAATTGTTTGGCCAATGTCTCAGACATATTACTGGCTAGCTCTCTCTTATAAATTAACCTATTTCTACTAATCTATGTATTGCCATGAGGCTGTAGCGTACTGGTGATGCTCTGGCATGTTACTCTTTGGTGGCTACATGGTATCTCTTTGACTCCATCTTCTTTTGCTCTATAACTCTGTTTGGATTTTCCACCTAGCTATATTATGCCTGGCCATTGGTCAAAACAGCTTTATTCATCAACCAATAAAAGCAACACATATTCACAGCATTCAGAAGGACATCCTGTATCATCTCCTCTTTTCTGTCTAATTAAAAATGAAAGTTTTAATTTTAACATAGTAAAATTAAATATAACAAAACTTTTCAAGCAAGAATTACAGCTACAATATTTAGTCTATTTGTATTTGGCAAAATTAAAGGAAATACTCTATCATCTATCCTATCTTTGTGAATCTAAAGTTTTATATCTAATTTATCTTTTATCATAACTAAGGAAAACTGTAACAATAACAATTTGTCTTCAACTCCATCAAAGACCCCAGAAGGATATATTACCTAGGTAAACAGGAAGTGCATTGCAAGCAGCTTCCAAAATTTTAGAAATGACAGAGACATCTGGCTGCCTGGACAGTCACCCAAATTTCCTCTGCCTGTCATTCTCTCTGAAGTAATTGGTGATGCCAGGAGCAGATGTATCTCACTGTCAAGAAAAATCTAAGTTCTTAAAATATTTTAAATGCCATATTCTATAGGTCTTCGAAGTATTACCTATTCATCTGAAATATATCTCTGTATATCTATAAAATTTAACATGACTAAGTTTGACTATTATAGATGACTATCTATTAATATGTATTTCTTAACTATACATTACATTTTTAAATGGGCTACATAAACATAATACCTGAAACAAAAGCAGAAATATATACAGTATAACAAAACTGGCCTTAAATTTTGTATTAATAAACCAAAATCCATACCAATATATTCATTTCTGAATCACCTGTGTTATTTTTATTTTGTGTGTGTATATATGAAGTTTGCCTGCAGGTATGTATGTGTACCATGTGCATTCGGTGCCTAAAGAGGCCAGAAGAGGGCATCAGATCCCCTGGAACTGGAGTTACAGACAGCTGTGAGCCTCCGGGTGGGTTCTGGGAACTGACCCCTGATCCTCTTGTAAGATCAGGAAGTGCTCTTAACCAATGAGCTATTTATCTGGCCCCTAGAGAGTTAATTTTAATACAGTTTTATCAGTGTAAATTTTCTGTTATCTGAATTAAGCATATTCCTCCAGAAAGGTTTGCTATTTGCTCTTAAGAAATGGCATCATATACGGCTAACTTTTTAGTTTAATGTGTTGGGGAGGTGGTAGCATTCTTTTTGGTGTTTTGTTTTGTTTTTGTTTTTTTTGTGTTGTGTTTTGAGACAGGGTTTCACTGTGTAGTTTGGAGACCAGGCTGGCCTTGAACTCACAGAGATTCACCTGCCTCTGCCTTCCGAATGCTGGGATTAAAGGCATGCGCCACCACTGCCTGGCGGTGTTTTT
Source organism: Cricetulus griseus (assembly GCF_003668045.3). Lineage (NCBI taxonomy): Eukaryota > Metazoa > Chordata > Mammalia > Rodentia > Cricetidae > Cricetulus > Cricetulus griseus. Next base: position 24,681,039 of record NC_048599.1, on the reverse strand, counting down.
TTGTTTTGTTTTCCAAGACAGGGTTTCTCTGTGTATCCCTGGATGTCCTAGAACTCAATCTGTAGACCAGCTGGCCTCAAACTCATAGATCTGCTTACCTCTGAGTCTGAAGTGCTGGGACTAACGGCGTGTGATTGATGACACAGCCATAGGGAGATGTTGCTTTCCTGTACAGCAAGAGTATGAGACATGTGTCCTTCTCATATGTGTACCATGGTAGAAAAGGTCTAGTTCATTCTCTGACCAAATGTCCATGTTCTTCCTGGGCATTCATCCATTTCCTGCTTCATTTTCTGTCCCTGTATTTTCTTGATTATTGTTTGTTTGCTTTTTTAAAAGAATATATTTTATTTATACTATGACAGTTTAAAACACCCAAACATCAGGTCCTTGATTACTGCATAACCTCCACTTCCTCACCCATCCAGTTTCAGGACCCTGTACATTTTTCATCCTTGGAGAGAGAAAGAGAAAGACAGATAGAAGTAACCTGGACTTCTGCTTTCTTACAAGTTCAGTGTGCACTTAAAATAGTGCTATGGTATTGCAGTAAACGATGACTGATGTTCTGTAGCATGAGGGTTTTCAGACAATCTAGATTTACATGTTGCTGGATACAGCGTGACAAACATTTCTGTGCTCATCAAACTATTCCTTTCTCATCTTTCCACAGCCCTCCCCTGGCCTCCCCCACCCCCTGGGAGAAAATGTGGGATAAAGATGTGAGACGTCTCCAGTCACACAGACTTCGATGGGATCTGAAGAGACTGAACAGTGTATCATAACTTTTCTCAATAACATTCTGTTTATTCTTTGAGGATTTTTTATTAACATTTGGTTTTGCTTAATTTTACCCACATCCTTTTTCTCAGAAATGAGCATTATGGGGGTTCTAATGGCTTCTTGAACATCAAATGGCTCCTAAAAGTAACCATGATGGATTGAGTGTGAATGAAGCAAACAAGGGTAAAATTCCTCTTGAATTACATATGGATTTAATAATTAGCAAGAAAGCTCTTCATAATTAGAAAAAACTGTTTAGGGGATAATGTTCAAGATGCTTGAGAATGTGTACTGTACAGTCTTGCTGGAATGCCGATGCCACAGCTAGAAGTTAATACTCTCAACCAAGAGTGAGATGCGTAGTCAGTTTCTGGCACATAAGCAAGGACAGAGTTGGGGTTTTGTTGTTGCTTTTTTAAATTTTGATTTATTTTTATTTAAAATATGTATATGTGTATTTGTGTGTGGTGGTGGGGGTATGTACACACGAGTGCAGGTACTCACATAGGCAGAAGGTGGCACTGGATCCCCCAGAGCTGGAGTTACAGGAAATTGTGAATCTCACAACATGAGATCAGCAACAGTGTCACCTACAAAAACAGTGGGCACTCTTAACCACAGAGCCATCTTTCAGCCCAGATTTCTCTTTCTTTTTTTCCTCTCTCCCCCCTCCCCGCTTTATGTATACTGGTGTTTTGCTTGCATGTATGTAAATGTATGTCTACATGCCGTGCCCTTGTAGGCCAGAAGAGGATGTCTGATCCTCTGGAATTGGAGTTACAGATTATTGTTAGTCTCCATGTGGGTTTTGGGAACTGAACTCAGGTTCTCTGGAAAAGCATCCAGTACTCTTAACTATTGAACCATTTCTTCAACCCCAGGAATATTTTGTTTTTGTTTTTGTTTTTTTTTTCCCAGACAGGATTTCTCTGTGTAGCCCTGGTTGTCCTGGAACTCACTGTGTAGACCAGGCTGGCCTCAAACTCACAGAGATTCACCTACCTCTGCCTCCCAAGTTCTGGAATTAGACCCTGAGTGCTGGGATTAAAGGCATGCCACCGTGATGCCAGGCTCCCTTGTGTTGTAAGTCTCCATTTTGCAAACTATTTAGTTCTGTTGTTTTGCATTGCATGTAGCCCAAGCTGGCCTCCAGCTTGCTATGTAACTGATGACGGCCTTCAACTGCTGGTCCTCTTGTGTTCATCTCCCATGTGTTGGATTACGAGGTTGTGTCATTTCAGGTCTTTGTTGTTTTGAGAACCATATCTAGGGCTTCTCCATTCCAAGGCAGGCACTTTATTATACATCCCCAGCATCATTTTCCAAATGTCTAAACATCCAGAGTTTATTTCTATGAAAGAAAGTTCTTTCATACTTTCTTTTGAGAGTTGCCACTATTGTAAAGAAGTCAATGTACAAAGCAATAAAAACAATAGAGTATTCTGGGTGTAAAGGACAGAAAGTCAGTAAAGATGGCTGTATTCCTCACGCATTATGGCACTGAATAAGAAGAAAGCTTCTTGTTCGGTGGAGTTTGATGGACAGACAGGCAGCCCCTGTAAAGACTTGAAAGTGTTGAAGAGGAGAGGGTGCCCTGAGGAATGGGCTGTACAGCCAGAGCCTGGGGACTGTTGTGAGCTCCTGGGCTTTATCCTGAGATGTCAGTTCAGCCCCTCAGTGCTTGTTATATACAGATATATTGTAAATAACCATTAAGTGGATCTGTTCATGTGAGTGTAGGCCTGAGACTGGTGGTTGATAATGTATACATCTGTGAAATCGCTACCGATACCACTCAATCTCCAGGATTTTACCATTACCTTACATCTTTGCTTATGGCTGTCTAAGGCTACCTCTTGCACACTTCCGGGAAACCAGTACAATTGTGTCTTTTCTAAAGATTCTATTAAATGGAGCCACACAGTATGCGGTTTGTGTCTGCCTTCTTTTGCTCAGCTTGCTGTTGTTGAAGTTTACTCAGGATGAAAGGCTTACTCCCTTTTATGCTGAGCTTTCATTGGGTTTATATAACAGACTATTTATCTCCCCACCCACTGACCGGACATTTGTGTGTGTCTCGTCCAGATTCTGGCTGTGATAACATGCTATGAACATTTGTGTGCAGGCCTGTGTCAGCACTCACTGCAACATGTATTGTAGCTAATAAGTCTAGGAAGACACCACGCCCATCCCCCTAGCCAGAGTATATGTGTTTTGGACTGGGAGCAGAGGAGGAAGAACTTGCCTCAGCACTGGAAAAACAGAGTCTCTCTTCCTCTTGAAAGAAAAGCAGCTGGTAAAAGGAGCAGTCTTGTGAGGCAAGAATGGTGTTCAGAATCCTTTTCTGAAGTGAGGATTTGTTTGTTCTCTTGGGATACTGAAATGCTGCCATGTAAACCTGGAGCTGCCATGCCTGTCTACCCTGGTTACATGAAGGAAAGTTTTGGTGGTGGTGTTTTGGTTGTATGCATGCCAGGGACAGAGAGAGAGAGAGAGAGAGAGAGAGAGAGAGAGAGAGAGAGAGAGAGAGAGAGAGAGAGAGAGAGAGAGAGAGAGAAAGAGAGAGAGCAGAACTTGGAATCCAAAGAAGTCAGTGAGTAAGAGAGGCCCCAGGGGGAAGGACATGGCAGAGACAGTTCAACTCTTAAGTTCTCAATGTCCTAGTTTCCACAGGGCCAGCCTTTCCTTAAACCTGAGGTGAGACAAGGTGCTAGCTTGAGATGGTTACAGAGGCTCTTCATCTGTGAGGAAAGAAAGACAGAAAATGGTTTCCCTGACATTTTAAACAAATATTTTATTTATTTATTATGCATACAACATTCTGCTTCCATGTATATCTGCACACCAGAAGAGGGCACCAGATCTCATAACGGATGGTTGTGAGCCACCATATGGTTTCTAGGAATTGAACTCAGGACCGCTGGAAGAGCAGTCAGTGCTCTTAACCCCTGAACCATCTCTCTAGCCCTTTCCTGACATTTTCTCTTCTGCCCATGCTTAGTTTGGCTTGACAGATGTGTATGGACATGTGCCCGTTATTGTGCCTTGCGATGGAACCTTAGGCTAGGGAGATGCCTTCCAACAGAGGAGGTGAAGCTCGTGCTGCCTGGGCTGAGGGCAGTGGAGACTGAGACTTAGAAGATAAAGTGAGAAGCAGATAGAGCACAGTAGGACTCAAGACACATTCAGTGTTCTAGATGGTATGGAGAAAGGTGGGGACATGCTGGAGATGCCACTTGCAAAGCAGGATCAGTTAGGAAAGTCTCTGAATGCCAGGTTAAGCTTATGTTGTAGACCTTGAAAACTTAACAAGTGTTACAAAGCACCAGAGGCTAGGTAGGTGGCTTCAACAATAGAAAGGTTTCTTCTCACTAGTGTGAGAATTTGATGGCAGATTTGGTTGCTTCAGACGCCTCCTTTGTGTTCTGTGTCTCCATGCTGTCTTCCCTCTCTGTTTGTTAATGTCTGCATTTCCTTTCTTATAAAGACATCAGTCAGAATGAGGTAGCATTCATCCTTCTGACCTCTTTTTAACTTAATTTCTTTTAATTGCCCAATATTGAATACCGAGTCATTCTAAGATACTGGGGGTTGGACATCTGCATACAAATTGGGAGCAGCACAATTTAGCCCACAACAGGAGCATTAAATGATTTTAAGAGGGGAAGGACATGAACAGATTCTACTCTTCTTCTTCCTGGTAACCATGTGAAGGACAGATTGAAGGAGGACAAGACCAGACATCTGAATGTTTGTTCAAGGCTTTGGGGATTGTCCAGGCAAGGTTGTTACACTACAACCAACATGGAAGATGCTGTGACCCGACAACATGTCGGGAATTCTTGCTACATGCTTGTGTACAATCCTGCAGTAGCAGAATCAGCTACATGACCTCATTTAGTTGTGAGACAGTCAACCTGGAGACAGCACCTCTTGACACAGGCTGAGGGCACACTTCTAAGTGTCCCCATCACTCACACACTTCAGATGTCAGTTACAAGTCCTAGGTTGTTTTCCTTGTGGCTCTGATGAATCAGCTACATATGGAGGTTCCCACAATCCTCTGCTTGGGTTTGATTGCTGAGTGCCAGGAGCCCACAGAACTTAGAAGGACACTTAAATTCACCACTTTATTATAGAGGACATGACAATGGATGTAGATTAAGAAATATATGCATGAAGATGTGGGCAGAGCTTCCATGCTGTCTCTAGGCTTGTCATCAAGATACCACATGTTGCACTATCCAAAAGTACTCTTGACCAGTCCTTCTGACTTTATATGGAGACTTACTGCATAGGCATGGTTGTGAATACACAGAACAAGGAGACCTAGCAAGGCCTGTATAACCACGTTCTCCTTGCCCTCTCTAAAACATTCCTTTTTCCTGGATACTTTTAGGATGAGGAGGGTCTGATGACCTATTGTCATGCAAGGTAGGTTAGAGAATTTAATTATGATGAATTGAAGGCAGGAAAGTGGGGGAAATTAAAGTTGCTGTAGCCCTCCACAGGGAAGAAAACTCTAGTGTCTAAAACCTCCCCAGAGAACGGAGTTTATAAGTGAGGAACCATGAGCAAAAACTAAAATAAAAATGATGTCACTGAGATCTTGAAAGCCTAATCCTGATGCTGCCTGATTAGAAAATAACTCACTCAAGTGTAAACTGCTTCTGAGCAGCTGCTGACTTCCAAAAGATGCTTCTGGATATTCTCTCAGAGAAAGGGAGAAAGATACTGTGGGGCAGAAGAGGTCTAGGAAGGGTTGAACTGCATTACCACTTTCCCAAAGCCTTCTAGGTTCTCAGTGTAGAAAATAATTTGTTATTTGTTACAGTTCTACGTTCACTCTGATTTTTGTAATGCAGAACTATTTTTGGTGTAGCATAATGAACAGATCATATGGAGATGGGCTTCTTGAAGTGTACTGGGTGGCAATTAATAGATGGATGGTTTGGGTAATTTTATTTTTTGAACCTCATCTTCCTTATGTGTAACTAAGGATTAAAATAGTAACAGCACTTGCCTTCCAAGTGTGTTGGAAGAATAAAATGAGATAGAGAATGAGATTTATATTTTGTTGTTTTTGATTGTTTTGTTGTTTGAAATGAAATTTCTTTTAGCCCAGACTGGCTTGAGTCTCTCCATGTAGGCTACTGATCTTCCTGCCTCTTCCTCCCAAATGTTGGGATTACAAGTGGGTTTCACCCCAGCCAGTTTATGTGGTGTTAGGGATTGAACCCAGGGCTTCATGTATGCTAGGAAAGAACTCTACTAACTGACCCTTATCCCCAGCTAATAATACTAATTTATTGTTTTGTTTTGTTTGTCTGTTCAAAGACAGGGTTTATCTGTGTAGCCCTGGCTAGTCTGTGTAGACCAGACTAGATTATCTGCTTGCCTCTGCCCCCTGAGTGCTGGGATTAAAGGCTTGCACTACCACTGACAGGCAATAAAGCATTTTAAAGACTTGTATAGCTAATACTTATTGCACTTGGCACCCTTGAAAACTGCATTTATGTCCTTAGGTAAGAATAGGAGGCAGATAATTTTTACAGAACAAACTATTGAGTGGTGCCTGCGGCCGCTGGCTGTGAACTCTCATGTACCTCTTTCTTCTGGTCCCAGATCACAGAGCATTGTTGGTTCTTATTTGTATCAACACATGAGAAAACAGGACTCTTCTCTGGGCTGTTTGAATCAAATTACCAGGAAAGGAAAAAGAAAACAATGAAGCTTGATTTCAGTAAATGCTGAAATCTGGGGAGCATGTGTAATATCACACAGACAAAAGGAAGGGATCGAGTAGACAAAAGCAGAGGAAAAGATGGAGAGAAAGCCAGAGTGGTCATATGAAAGCAGAAGACCAGATCAGAAAAACAGAGGCTTTCCCGAAATGTCTTATTTCACATGTAGTATTCCTGCCTGATTTTCTTAAGTGCAAGAACCCTGGGGGAGAAGGGAGAAGCTGTCCTTTGTAACATCATTTGAGTTTTATGCCTGGTTATCATCAACTCATTATTAATAATATTGTTGTTTGCAAGAAGTGACTCTAAGAAGTTTTGACAGGTTCATCATCATTTATAATATTTTTGTGAATGCTGTAGCTCACTTGGGTCTATCAGATGCAGGAATACAATGCAATGACCTTTAAACTAAAACCTGAAGGCTGAGTAAGGCTTAGTCCTGGCAAGAATGGGCAAAGAATAGTCCAGGCTGAGGAACGAGTTCAACTGTGGATTTCAAGGCAACTACTTTTTAGTAGGCAACATTCAGTACAAGAGATACTTCTCTCTCAAGTCCTCAAAGTTCACACTGATAGCTGCTAAGTGTCTTGGCTCAGGACAGGGCTGAAACTATTGTCAACAGTTGGGCCAGTGTTACCCACGAGGCCAGGCCTAACCCAGCCCTGGTATGAGAACAGACTCTGGGGACGTGAACTGAACTGTAGGAGCCAGTGTAGCTGAAGTGTGTTTAGTTGCCCTTAGAGATGGATACTTCAATGTAATTGTCTAGATCTTCTTGACATACCGCCATTGTTTTTCACTGTGCAAGTTTTGGGGGTGATTTGGTAACCTGTCATTTTACTGCCCCACCCCCACCCCTTCTGTGATTTCTCCTGCTGCTGCCATCCTCATCTCCAAGGACATTTTCCAGGCCAGAAGTGTCAGGGTCACTCTTCCACCATTTGTCAGGAGCAATAGATCTACCCTGGCGCTGTGGCTTTGGTGATTGATTCTCTCGGCCACTGACTCCCCTGTTCTGTTCTCTGGCTCAGGCCTCACCAGCTCAATCTGTCCCTCAGCTCCTGTCACATTTCATTCTTTGATGTCCATCCCAATTCTTCCATCCCTAAGCGCCAAATGTATTTCTCTGTAAAGGAATTCCCATAAAGCTGGCTCATCTTAGATCTCAGGAAGCAGCATCAGCCTTTGTTCTTGTTCTGTCTTCTCCTCTCACCAGCCACTCACTCTCTCGCCATCTTGATTCTACTTGTTTCCAGTGCTTAAGGTGTTCCTCAATTCACTCATTCATCTATTTAATAAATATGAATCAAATGTCTCTTATATGTTGGACAATGAGGCTCTGAAGATACACAGTGAGAAGGGACCCAGTCTCTGCCCTTGTGGAGCCTACATGTTCACAAAATTTGCCAGAATTTTAACCAAAGGACTATATCAAGCCAATGGAAGACAGGGAGATTTCTCCAACACAAGATTAGATAAATTTCTAAGCCTGATAGCTGGTGTTCCCAATCAGATTGTTAAACCAATAGACAAGGTATTCATCATAGGTCTGGAGAAAGTAGTGGGAAATGAGGTTGGTGACATTTAGAACTCTTATGGAGTCTTGAATGCCAGGATTACAAGTTTTGTTTTGTTTTTCATTTTTTCCTGACTCCAAGCAACCTTTATTTATCAGAATACAAATAATATATCACACAACATTTTCCACTTTTTGTCTAAATAAAAGCCTATTAGTTTATGCCACAGGCAGGCCCTTGTAACATCCTTACTGACTCTTCTAAAACGACTCTTCAAAGTACCTAAGAAGCAAAGATTCCATATTTTTCTGTTCATCTTGACACATTCATAGAATTATTTTGGCAAATATATCAGGACTAGGAAACCAAGCTCTATTTAATTGTCCTAACTTAGATCAGTTATTTCCCAGACAGAAATCAGGTATGACTGGGAAAGTAAGATCATTTTAGCCTAAGAAGACAGGCAATAGAAGGGTGGAACTCTATCACCTATTCCTACTTTAGGATCCTACTTTGTTTAAAACTGCCTGGCTGCACATCTCAAGAGAACAGGAACACTGTTGTCCCTGAACTTGACAGCAGGGCTGTGCTTCATCTCTCTCACAGCTCACATCTGGGAATCCCCATTGGAAATCTCTTTGTGCTGCCCACCTTCTTCCCATCAACATCTGCTTTGGAGGGCAGATGTGGATGAAGTCAAGTTTCTAAGCAAGTGGGGCAGGCCCAGAAACAACACTTCAAAGTACAGGCTGCATCCTTTCTCCTCATGCCCTGGAGTCTACAGACTTAAGCTCTGTCCTCTCTGGAAGCTGGTGCCGGTTTCCTCCCATCCAGAAAAGCTGTGACTCTTCAAAGGGATGTGGAAGTTCTTGCTGACTGACAGCCATCTGAGGAGAGGCGGCCTGTCTTGAAGGCAGGCCAAACATCTGTTGATGCTCTCTGCCTCCTCCAGGATAACTGGGCTACTGACAGCTCCCGCCTTGGTCCTGGGGTAAATCAGAGAGACATTAGAGGACAAAGAAGGCCCTTAAGAAGGCCCAGCAGAAAGTTGATATTTCTGTGTTTCTAAGCCTTCTGCCATGTTTTCCTTCCCCAGCCTTGCTGAAGTCTGAGTCTTTGGAACTGTGGGGAACAGGGTAATTCGACTTTTCTATTAAACCTCTTCCAAATGTGTGCAGGAGTCAGGTATTTGCTCTTTATCCTTTTTTAAAAAATTAGGTTGATTTATTTTATGCATATGAGAGTTTTGCTTGCCTACCTGTATGTATATGTATCACTTTGTATCTGGTGGCTTTGCAGTCTTTTTTTTTTTTTTTTTTTTTTGGACTGGTTTAGTTATTTGTTGTGTATACAGTGTTCTGCCTGCATGTCAGAAGAGGGCACCAAATCTCAATACAGATGGTTGTGAGCCACCATGTGGTTGCTGGGAATTGAACTCAGACCTCTGGAAAAGCAGTCAGTGCTCTTAACCTCTGATCATCTCTCCAGCCCTGCCTTTGGCAGTTTTAAGAAGGCATTGTACCTCTGGGGCCTGGAGTTACAGATGATAGTAAAACACCATGGAGTTGCTCAAACTTATTCTGGACCCTCTGCAAGAAGTACTCCTAACTATCTCTCCAGATCCTTGCTGTTATTCTTTTGTTTAAAAAGAAGAAAAGAGAAATATTGAGACAGACATGAGACTTAAGACTATAAGTTTATTATAAGGCGCAACAGAATGGATAAACTAAGAAGAGGAACAGGGTAATGGCTGACCGCCATGGCCGGTCGCCATAGAGAGAGAGAGCGGGGAAACAGAGAGACGGGAAAGCACATAGAGAGACAGGGAGAGAGAGAAAGAGAGAGAGAGAAAGAGGAGTAAAGGGGCAAGAGCCTATCTTTTAAAGGGGTCCTCTGCACCTGCGTACAGACTTCTTTCCCATGGAACCTTGGGCTGACCAGGGTATTGCCTGAGTGGATTCCACCAGGTAACAGGGGCAGGCCAGCATAATGCCTGAACCTTTCATTCCCACCTCTACTTATTATTAAAAAAAGGTGGGGTGTTTAGACATGGCAGGTTAAGGAATAAGGGCGTCGAATTCTTAAGACTGCTTCCTGCTGACGTGGGGGCGTTGACCATCTTTGGGGGACCCGAGAAGGTTGGGGTGCTGCCACGTCCTGGGGAAGCTGGTTGTTTCATTGTAGTCCAGGCTGTATGGAACTCCCTGGAACTTACAAGAATCCTTAGAGTTTGTGGAAACATAAGTATTAGACATGTTAGAATCATATTCATGTTAGAAGCAATTTGGCTGAAAGTATTACCATTTTAAAATAGACAGATTTTTTTTTTGACAATGAAAAGTATCTTAACCTTGACCTTGTAGTTATGATCCTATAGTGGTATTGTTGACTATGAACAGTAGCATGAGAAATAAGAGAAATCAGGAACATTTTTTATTCTTTTTAATGTCTCAACTCATTATCATCATTTAAGCCTTTTTATCCTCAGGCCTTTTTAACTACATTCTCAGACTTTTATACATCTTAGACTTTCTTATATTTATATAGATAAACCCTAAAATACCTGTTACTGGAATCTGTTTTGCTTTAAGTTAGCAAGACTATCAGTCGTCAAAAGCATCAGAGTTCTTGAGAAGGATAAGATTTTACCTGAATCAATGATTAAAGAATAACAGAGACTTGCCAGCAGGCTGCATGGACAGCCATCCCCAAGGTCCTCCATCCATAGTAGTGGGCTTCAGGACACCTGCCTTCTTGCTGATAACTTGTGACCTGTGGATTACAGACTTTGGGAAGACTCGCCTACCGTTGGCCCAAGCAACACCGGGAAAGTCGATTCCGTTGTCCTCTTGTCCATGGTCTGGAATATTTTGTACCAGTTGAGGTGAAGGGCAGGGTTGCTCAGTGACCAGCATTGTCACTGACTCGAGATGAAGCTTCTTCAATGCTCATCAGTCATCTCGGAGGAAATGGGGTGGGGCCAGCAGCTGGCCTATCTCTCTGTTATAAAAAGCTTTTTAACAAAACATTTTAAATGCCATATTCTCTAGATCTCTGAGCATTTGAGGGCTGTCTGTTTAGGATCTTAGTAGTTAAGTTTGTCTTTAGTTAGAGAAAAAATACCTTTTTGTAATAAAAGCTGTACCTTTGTAAACGACTTACAGGATAGACTGAGTGGTATAAATATTTTTTTAATTTGAAATAGAGCTTTATGATTTTAAACTTTTATCATCATTTAAAGATATATGAGTTAAATTTAAGTTGTATAGACTTAGCTTATATTTTAAGTATAGTTTAATTAGACCTTTATGACCTTAAATGTTTACCATCATTTAAAAATATATAGCAATTTAGAAATATGAGACTAAGTATAGTTTAATTTAAGTTGCATATAGAGCTAGATAAGTATAAAGTTAAATTACAGGTACAGAGATAAGCAGGACTGGATAACAGTAAAGGGGGAGTCAGATTGTAATCTCTGATCCGTACATTGTAGCAAACAGACAGGAGATTTAAAGAGACAGAGTAGATTTAAACAGAGGGCCCTGGAAAGGCACAGTATTTAGTAAACAAGCCATGAACAACAGAGCCAGTGAAAGAAGAAAAAGACAAAAAATAAAAAGAAGAAAAAGACAAAAATAAAATAAAAAGCAAAAAGATCTGGCTGACAGACAGGTTTGCTGGCAAAGAACATTGGAGCTGGGCGCGCCTACAGGTAGGTCACATGACCAAAACGGCGGCAACCTTAAGCCGCTTTTGTCTGTTTACCTGCTTGTTGGATGAAACCAGAAAGGTTCCTCTATGCATTTCCCATGGGTGAGGCAGGTGGAGAACCGGCAAAAAGCTCCTCTACGGATGCACGTCTGCCCATGGGAGTTGCCAGGGGCCTGGCCCCGAAGGGGACACAGCTGTCCCGAAACCGAAAAAGGACCCAGCAGTCCGAACTGAGAAAAGCAAAAAAGCACCGCTCCTGGAGCGGGATCCCATGCCTGACCTTTAGGAAATGCACCTAACAAGTGAAAGAAATAAAAAGCAAGATGTCAGGTGGCAGTGCTTGCCGGTGGAAGTCATTGAACTGAGTGGGTAGGCCCAAGCCAGGTCACCTGGTTATGACCAAGATGGCGGCCCCCAGGTTAGCACACGTGGCCGATGGCGACCCCCATAAGCACATTCTCAATTGCCAGAAAAGTTTCAAACCAGCAAACAAACAAAACTCTCAGAGCATCTCAAGCAGACATTGCCAACCAAGAAGAAACAGTCAGAGAAAGAACAAACAGAACAATGAGGGACATTCCCAGGTGAAAGAAAGTTCCCACTGGGAGGCAGAACTCCACTCATTTACCTATTCGCTGCCAGTAACTGAAAGATCCCGTAAAAATGTATTTCCCGTGGGCAAGGCCAAAAAATGTACAGATTACCCTGTCTGAGAGCACCCGGCCCGAAACCAAAAAATGGACCCAGATTGAACAGCGCTGGGTCTGCCCCATAGGAACGGTTTGGGTTTCTTACCGAATTGTAGCGAATAGGCAGATCAGTGAGTTCCAGAAATACTTAGTTGGAAAAGCCGCAAGTTGAGTTCCGGCATCTCAGGCTGTTGCAGGCAGGAGGGAGTGCCAGGAAAAGCGGAGATGGAAGTGGATTGTAAGGTTACCCTTAGCCTAACATGCGCCCGCCAGCAGGTCGCAGAAGGTATAAGGGCAGAGCCTTTCCACGTTGGGTGCCAAAATGTTATTCTTTTGTTTAAAAAGAAGAAAAGAGAAATATTGAGACAGACATGAGACTTAAGACTATAAGTTTATTATAAGGCGCAACAGAATGGGTAAACTAAGAAGAGGAACAGGGTAATGGCTGACCGCCATGGCCGGTCGCCATAGAGAGAGAGAGCAGGGAAACAGAGAGACGGGAAAGCACATAGAGAGACAGGGAGAGAGAGAAAGAGAGAGAGAGAAAGAGGAGTAAAGGGGCAGGAGCCTATCTTTTAAAGGGGTCCTCTGCACCTGCGTACAGACTTCTTTCCCATGGAACCTTGGGCTGACCAGGGTATTGCCTGAGTGGATTCCACCAGGTAACAGGGGCAGGCCAGCATAATGCCTGAACCTTTCACTTGCTATTTATTTATTTATTAGTTTTTCAAGACAGGGTTTCTCTGTGGCTTTGGAAGCTGTCCTGGTGAAAGGCCCGCTGCCTCTCTGTCTCCCCCCGCCTATGCCGATGCTGGGTGTTCTCTCTGGAGCAGCCGGGATGGGCTGGGAAGGATGGGGGCTGGAGAGTGCAGCACGGGCGATGCTGCTTGTCCGGGAGCTGCGAGCTGCTGCGGAGCCGCCCTGTTTCCCCCTCATCCCGCTGTCCCTGCCCCCGCCGGCCTCCACTTCCCCCGCCGCCGCACGCCCGGCTGCCGTCTTCCCTCCCAAGCCGGTTCACCCAGGCGGGGCCGCGACCCAGGCCCACCCGCCTGGCGCCGCGCCCCGGGGCTGGGGCCGATCGGGGAGAGGGCACCCCCGCCCCCACGCCCCCCGGATGGGGAACCTTCGTCCCAAGGTCAGCCACCTGGGCGCTGAGGGAGGAATCAAGTCTGTTGTACCAGACACCAGACCTTGAGAATATGCTGATCTGGAATGGCTCTGTGCCTCATTTGAACCATCCAATAGAATCCCTGTTCCTCGCTTGCGTTTTTTTCTATAAAAAGGCACCTCTCCCTTGGCTCGGGGCGCTTGGCCTCACAGAAGCTAAGTCGCCCGGGTACCCGTATCTCCAATAAAGCCTCTTGCGGTTTTGCATCCAAGATTGTGGTCTCGTTGGTTCCTGAGTACGGGGGTCTCCTCCTACGAAAGTACCTCTTTGGGGGTCTTTCACTGGAACTGGCTCTTGTAGACCAGGCTGGTTGTGAACTCACAGAAAAGTGTCTCTGAATGGACATTTGTTTGAAAGACTTATTCATCATGGTCAAAGAACAGCTTACATTTTCACACCCTCATCATTAAATCTAAAGCTCTAAATTAAGGAATTATACATTTGTAAATGGAAGGTATCTTTGGTAAATTGCCAAAAATATGGGCTTTGGAGTAATGTTTTAATTGCAAATAACTTTTCAGAAGTACAAGAAAATCCTTCCCGAAAGCTTCTGTGGGAAAGAACATGACTAATCCTTATGTCTGGAGCCAATCTCAACGCCCTTTGCCCCTACAGCCCTGAATACTCCAGAAGCACAGCCAGTGTTGCCGCTGCTGTCTGTCTACGGCCTCCATTCCTTTTCCTGCACTACTGACAGAAACTGGGAAAACACTTGCTATACTTGGTCTATAAAACTGTGGCTGCTGCTGTTACCCAAGCTTCTGGAAGGTTGGGACTGACTTTCTTCTCTACTGTGCCTACTATACAGCTCAATGTATGTTTTCCACTGAATGAAAATTTCAAGGTCAATTATTCTTATTTAATAACAGCCTAAACACCCGTTGTGTTGTGACACACTCATATAACCAGACTGAAGAAACCCTATTTATTTTCAGAAACAAAAAAATTCTCATTATCAAGTATTGCTTGGGCTGAAACATGGCTTTGACTTGATTCCCTTTTTAACTCTTTGACTTTCCTGAGGCAAATTTATTAAATCCTACCAACAGTATTCACTAATGGACCTCAGTTTTGTGGGGTTAGTGCTTCTCATTTGTGGGTTTTGTGAATATATAATAATTACCTCTTGTATAAATGAATATCAGATATGCTCCAATTCCACAGAGAAAAGAGCTCTCTTGATCATTGTCTGAAGAGACAATCACTGAGACTACGTATACTGTCCACAGATAGGAACATATTTTACCTTTTGTTCACAGGGTATCATGGTCTGTATGGAGAGCCCAGAGTCCATCCACTGCCAGTAGAGTTGTGGGACTCACCCATCTGAAGGGAAAAGGCAAAGTCTAGGGTTTTATAAAATAACATAGTTAATGTTTAATACTAACTGCATTAGTAGCCATGGATTTTCATTAGTTTGTGTCAAAGTTAATTGAATTATAAATAATAAATTTTAATATTTTATTAACTTAAAAGTAAAAACAAAGTGCCACCTTATAAAGTTGGAGACCTACTCTTGGTGGGAGGGAGAACCACACATAGAGTTATATTATGGCCAGCAGACTCATGACATGTATTGCGTGCACTCAAAGATGATCCATAATGCTAAGATTTCTTTTTTTGTTTTTTCAGCAAAATAAAATTCCGGTTTATTGTTGGACATTGTTTCACACATACATCAAACAGGACAAAAAAATAAAACAGCAACTTCATAAAAAAAAAAGGAAGAAAAAAAAGAAACCCTTTATCTTTGGCCTTTTTAACCATCTCATACAAACCAACTACTTATAGTACAGCTAGGTACATATACAAAAAAAGTTACTGGAATGCTCGGAATAAGATTGGTTTTTGTTGTTTTTGTTTTTTTACAAGTTTTTTTTTCTCCTTTGAGATTATAATGAACATGGTCACACCACAAATAAGGTCAGAAGTAGGACAGAAAACGCTCTGAAGGCTGGTTTGGTCACCCGTTATCATTAAAAATGGCTGACCCTCTAACAATATGTACAAAAATATAAAATGTAAATAAAAAATACAAACAAATTTTCCTTTTAAAGTATTTTTAAGAAAAAAAGCAGGGCCTTGGAAGTTTTGGTTCTTTTTCCCTCCCCTGTTGCAAATTCATGGTGTGGTTTTGGTGGGGTGGTGGAGAGCGCATGCCATTTGTGGGTGGCACTGCCCGCTAAGGGCGGGGCCTGCTCCTCTACTCGAAGGTGACCACGTTTAAATTCTGAGACCGGAAGTGGAGGGTGACTAGGTCACGGTGGCCTTAAGTTTAGCTTTTCCTTTCTGCTGTCTAGTCATCCTCATCGGCCTTCTGCTTCTTGGTGTCAACATCCTCATCATCTTCAGCTACCCGCTTGCCCGTAGGAGCCTCAGCTTCCTCATCTTCATCTCCATCCTCTTCCTCACTGTCACCTTCCTCCTCCTCCTCCTCCCCACCTTCTTTCTCTTCTTCATCTACCTCATTGTCAGCCTCCTGCTCCGCATTTTCCTCATTAGCATTCCCATTGGCAGGCGCGTCTCTTCCATTCTCTGCCTCCTCCACAACTTCCTTCTTCTCCTTCAAGTCCTGGAGGACTCTGGCGAGAGAGCTGCCAGAGTCTGCCCCGGAGGAGGGGGGGGAGGGGGCTGCAGCGCAGCCAGTGGAGCATGCTAAAATTTCTTTATTCAGATAAACAAAGCCCTGACACAGTAGTAGCTCGAGGCTACTAGGAGGCCGGGCTACAGTGTCTCCCTACAGACAAGTTAAAGGTTATCGTGAGCATACCCAGTTTTACCTCATAAAAGTGTTGAAGATGTGTGTCCTTTTGAAAAATGTGTGTGTGTGTGTGTGTGTGCACGTGAGCGCTCGCAACTTGTTTATACATGATCAGCTTTCTGAATTAAGATTTTTTTTCCCAAAAATAGGGTTTCTCTGTGTAACAGTCCTGGAAGTTACATTGTAGAGCAGGCTGGCCTTGAACTCTCAGAAATCCACCTACCTCTGCCTCCCAAGTGCCTCCCAAGTGCTGAGATTAAAGGCGTGCTCCACCGCCCCACCACCCCCGCCTGAATTAAGATTTTCTGGTTCTTTTTTTTTAAATATATATATTTTATTTTTATTTTGTGTGCATTGGTGTTTTGCCTGCATGTATGTCTATGTGAAGTTGTCAGATCTTAGAGTTACAGATAGTTGAGCTGCCATGTGGGTGCTGGGAATTGAACCTCGGTCTTCTGGAAGAGCAGTTAGTGCTCTTAACCACTGTACCATGTTTCCAGCCCTAAGGGGTTTTTTTTGGTTTTGTTTTTGTTTTTTATTACATATACAGTATTCTGCCTGCATGTATGCCTGCATGCCAGAAGAGGGCACCAGATCTCATCACAGATGGCTGTGGTCACCACGTGGTTGCTGGGAGTTGAGCTCTTCTTCTGGAAGAGCAGCTAATGGTGCTCTTAACTGCTGAGCCATTTCTCCAGCCCCTTCAGATTTAAAAACTTCAGATTTCCATCTGTCCTGATGGTTCTGGAGAGATGGGTCATCAGAGAAAGGTAATTGTAGCTAACTCTGATGAGTGCGATCCCAGTGTCTCACATGGTGGAAGCAGAGAACTGACTCGCACAAGTTGTCCTCAGACTTCCACACATGTGCACATACATATAAATAAAAGTAATGAAAATTATTTTAAAGTGAAGGAACCAGCTTCCCTTTTGGCAGCCATAACAGCCGAACACGTGCTTGCCATAAACCTGCCTTGGTCACTTAGAGGTCAGATGCCTGTCTCGTGACAAGGAACCCATCAGAAGTTAGTCACTAGAAAGTCAGATGCCTGTCTCGTGACAAGGAACCAATCGGAAGTTAGCTGGTGGCGCTATGCTTTACGACCCTGGGTGTGCTTTAAGGACAAGCGCACAGCAATGAGGTAGAGAGCATAGCAACCACCCTGGGAGGGCCTATGGGCCATAACAACCAGTTGACCAATCAACACAGGGCAAGCCCTCCAAGCCTGGAAGCACACCAATCGTGAGCCTGTGCGTAAGCCTGTGCGTACCCCTAGACACTCCCCTTACGCTGCCCTATAAGATCTTCCGGGAGCCCCTAGGAGCCCTCTTTGCTAGCCATCCACCATGGTGGGTGGATCAAAGACCCAAGCTAACGTGGGGTTAGCTCGTTAAACTACAATAAAGCCTCATGCAATTTGCATCAAGCTTTCGCCTCCATTCTGTGATTGGGGTGGCCGAGGTCCTGGGCTAAGATTCTGGAAGCCTCAGCTTTCTGAGGGTCTTACAAAAGTACATATTTTTACCCCTAAATGAGAATCCTAGGTCAAAAAAATATGAAAATTCAGGTTGCCTGAGGAATGAAAATAATAAAGTTTTATTGGAAATCATTTGAAAAATCTGGTGTATTTACAGCTTGTTCAATATAGCTCAAAGGCAGACTTGGAAAATGTTAATTGAAATATTTTCCTAGCTTGTAGAGCATATTCTTGCATATTCTTTAAGGGGTAATTTGGTTGAAACAGATCTCATTGTCTTGCTTTAGCCGTTCTTGAGTCAGTTTTGTTTTTCCCTGGAGTTCTTTTGTTTCCAAATCTTTCACAAATCAATTGGGGTCAATTATCTTCTATGCAATAATTCAGATAGTTTGCATGCAGCTGGTTCTCCTTAATCTTAAGCATTTTTCAGAGTCGTTTTGCCTCCTAACCAAAGTTCTCTACTTCTGTGAACTATATAGGATTCTTGACAGAATTTTACAGGGTATACAGGGTTCTTGAGTCTGAAGTGTTTAAGGACAGCTGCTTTGCTGGGCATTGATGGCACATGCCTTTAATACAGCACTCTGAGAGGCAGAGGCAGGCAGATCTCTGTGAGTTCAAGACCAACCTGGTCTACAGAGCAAGTGCCAGGATAGGCTCCAAAACTACACAGAGAAACCCTGGCTCGAAAAAAAAAAAAAAAAAAGAAAGAAAGAAAAAAAGAAAGAAAGAACAGCTGCTTTACATTGTTTAGAGGTAGGAAGCTGGTCTCCTATCTCTTTGTGCTCTATTATCATACATATACAATTCTAATAAACATGAATTGCTTATTGTTTATACAGATGTGGGAAGTGAGCCACAAATGTCAATAAACGAAAGGCACGCACTCATGTGTGTATGTGCGTGTGTGGTGTGTGTGGTGTGCTTTTACATGTGTGTGAAGGTGTGTGCCTGTAAATGCTCATGTGAAGCCAGAAGTCAATATTGCATAGCTTTCTCTTCACTTTCCACCTTATTTTTTGATACCAGTTCTCTTACTGAACTTGGAGCTTGCCATATTGACTACACTGGCTGGCCAGTGAGCCCTCAGGAATCCATCTGCCTCCACCTTTCCCCAAGCTAGGTTATTATAGATGTTGGCTTCCACACCTGGTTCAAGACCTGCTTGGGCTTTGTGAGACTTTTTCTTGAAAAAAAAAGACAGGTGCTAGAGAGATGTCTCAGAGGGTTAAGAATACTGACCACTCTTCCAGAAAGCCCAGCTTGATGCCCAGCACCTAATCAGCAGCTACAGGGATCTGAGCCCTTCTGGCATCCTCAGGCACCAGGTACACAAGAGGTGTACAGACATTCATGCAGGCAAAACACCCATATACATAAAATAAAAATAGAATATAAACCGAAGAAAGGTTGAAATTTGTGCTTTAGAGGATATATAAAATGTCAAGACAGACCACAGAATGAGAACAAATAGTTACAAATTTTGTATCTTCTAAAGGTCTAGTATTTAGAATACCCAGATTAGCATAAAGGCAAATATCCCAATTTGAACAGATGCAAAAATTCTCCACATCATACCCACAATAAAATCCAGTGTTATACTCATTAGGACTAAAATAATCTTTAAAGGACTGTAGCAAGTATTGACAAAGATGTGGAGAAGTAGGAGCCATTATAAGTGAAGGAAACACTGGCAAAAGAAAGGAAAAAGTAGCTAAACAGAAAGTCATGGTTGGAGGTGTCTGCACCTTCCTCTTGGAAATGGAAAGATTGGAGAGTCACAGAATCAGCCAGAAAGTTGTAAATAGCAATGTAAAACGAATGGACCTGACTGCATTTATTGAGTTCTCCACCCCAGACTGAAAAATGCACATTGTTGCCTAATATATCTGGATTATTCATTAATATGTTTGACCATAAAAAACTCAATATATTTAAAATATTGGAATAATACAGTGTACCATTTCATAGCCTAAAAATTGTTCTAATGTCTTTACTGTAATATAAGTTAATTAAATAATGAAAATTATCTGACTCTCCAAATATTTTGAAATTAAACAAATGTGCTAGTTTAGGGCTAAAAATGATCTATAACCTTGAGTTTTTAGCATTCCCCTAAACCTAAACATACTCGTGAACCTATCAGAGAACTTTGTTTACTGAGAAAAGAAAATCTTTAACTTTTAACCTTATAACAGATTACAGAGTTTGGCTACACTAAATAAAAGGGGCCATTTCCTGGCAACCTCTAGAGATATAACTTGAGAGCCTCCAACTTAATTGTAACTCTCCCTTGAGGAAGAAGCCCACACCTGTCCTATTGGATCTAATATATTCACCTTCATTTCAGATTTGGCTCGCCTTGAAACCCATTTCTTCGATGAAACTGTGAATTGCAGTTTTGCTTGGGTGGAAGTCTCTAAAAGAACTCGGGGAGCTGCCAGTGTGGTACAGAGATGTGTTCCTGTGACTGGTGACAGTTTGACAGTCTCCCTCCAGCATCAGAGAGGCAGCACACCATGGGGCTCTGTAGACCACCCAGTGCACAGCCAGGCGTCATCGTAAGAATGGGGCCAATGGTTTGAGACTGAGCTACTCTGAGGATCTGAAACCAAAGAATAATCACAAGTCAGGGCGGATGGGGACACTTGCCCACAGTGTCTGGGTGGAAGACAGCCACAAGAAGCAGTTGTTGTGTTGGGGGGTGTGCTGTATGCAGACCACTGAGAGGTTTGGGCAGCAAGGGGCTCAGGCTGTAGACAACATGGTGGTCAGTGACCCCGACCTTTGTGGTGAGGAATAGTCCCATAAACTGTGGATTACAGTGGAAAATGACAGCTCTAAGATCATAGCAGGGATAACTCAATTCCACATCTGTTTCCCTTCTATAATGTGGTTTACTGTGGGGCTGGAGCTGAGAGAGCTAAGACTACCACGCAGAGCACTTGGCTTCATGAGTTCTGCACTGCAGAATTCAGTGCTTTTATCCCACCATCTGATACATAATAGGAACACCCTTTGGCCTAGATTTTTGCTGCTCCTTTATACATAAACTAAAGGATTCTGGAGTAAACAGGAATATTCCTGACTATAAAGCTCATTGGGGACAGCAGCAATGACCAGTAAACAAATAAAATATAGGTGCTGGAGAGATGGTCAATAGTTAAGAGCAATGAATACTCTTTCAGAGGACCCAAGTTCAATTTCCAGTACCCATATGGCAGCCTACAACTTTCCAGGGGGTCTGACACCCTCACACTGGCATA
The DNA here is from genome assembly GCF_003668045.3 of Cricetulus griseus. NCBI lineage: Eukaryota > Metazoa > Chordata > Mammalia > Rodentia > Cricetidae > Cricetulus > Cricetulus griseus. Next base: position 24,659,920 of record NC_048599.1, on the reverse strand, counting down.
CATTCAGACAAAATACCAATGAGAGAAATAAAAATAAATAAATCTAAATGAAATCAGTCCAGATGCTTGACTGATCCAGTCCCTGACCCACATATGGTACTAACTTCTACAATGGAAATACAAAGGAAGATCAGAAGTTCAAGGTTGTCTTTTTTTGTTTGTTTTTTTTGAGACAGGGTTTCTCCGTGTAGCTTTGGAGGCTGTCCTGGAACTCACACTGTAGACCAGGCTGGCCTTGAACTCACACAGATCCATCTGCCTCTGCCTCCCGAGTGCTGGGACTAAAGGTGTGTGCCACCCTAGGTTCAATTCCCAACACCAGCATGATGGCCTACAACCATGTGAAGACTCCAGTTCCTAAAGATCCAATAGAGTCTGCCAGCCTCTCTTAGAAATTGTGTGTGTGTGTGTGTGAATGAAACAAGCTTCATTACAAAAGATAGCTTAAAATAAGAGAGGAAGGGGTGTGCTGGCTAGTTTTATGTCTACTTGACACAAGACAAAGTCATTTAGGAAGAGGAACTCTCAGTTGGGAAAGTAAGATTGGTCTGTAGGCAAGACTGTAATGTTTTCTTAATTAGTAATTCATGTAGGAGGGCCTAGCCCATTATGGTTGGTCCTGGGTACTATAAGAAGGCAACTACAAGGAACAAGGTAGTAAGCAGCACCCCTCTGAGACCTCTGCTTCAGTTCCTGTCTTCAAGCTCCTGCCCTGACTTCCCTCAATGAGGGACTGTGATGTGGAACTGCAATCTGAAGTAATTCCTTTCCACCTTATGCTGCTTTTGGTCATTGTGCTGTATCACAGGAAAAAGAGACCCTAGCTAAGACAAGAGGACAGGCCTGTGACCTAACAACCCCCCCCCACACACACACAGTGAAAGCTTCCCAAAGAAGCAAAAGATGTGTGGAAGTTTGAATGGAATTGGCCCTCATAATCTCATAGGAAGTGGCACTATTAGAAGGTGTGGTTTTGTTGGAATGGGTGTGGCCTTGTTGGAGGAAGGGCTTTGAGGGGGCAGGCTTTGAGGTTTCATATACTCAGGAAACTGCCTAGTGTCAACTTCCTGTTGCCTACAAGATGTAGCAGTCTTAGCTCCAGCACTGCCTCTTTCTGCATGCCACTATGCTAATTGACTGAATCTCTGAAACTGTAAGCAACCCACCTCAATTAAATGTTTTCTTTGTAAGAGTTGCCATGGTCATGGTGTCTCTTCACAGCAATAGAGACCCTAACTAAGACAAGATGTCAGAAGTCAGGTTAGTGGCAGTCCTTGGGACAACAAGAACCTAGAAGTAGGGAAAAGAGGGCCTATCAGTACTGGTAATTTCCATTTTCTGTTTCTAGGCCTAGGCTTTGTTTTTCTGGTTGGTTCACAGTGAAAATTCATCAAGCTGAACACTTTTTCTGTGTGTTTTCTCAATTAAAAAGAAATGTTACTTACAAGAAAATACAAGCTGGGCATGGTAGCACACACCTTTAAGTTAGCTGTCCCATCCTGTAAGGTCTGAATCCGTTTGTCCTTCCTCAACTGAGGCAGAGTCTTTCTGCTCTTTTCTTAACTACAAGAGAGTCCCTGCTGGTAGAAGAGGCTAGTCTGTTTTGCCAGCAGATGTGGAGTCAATGATGGAAGCCTGGGCAGGCCATGTTATCCTTAAAAGTAATGAGACATGGAGAACAGTAACCTTTGATACAGGAAATTTAGGGGTATCTTTGAGTACATTAGAGACTTTCTCAGTTCTTAGTGAGCTTAGCCTGGAGGTCTAGGGTCCCTGAAAACTCAACAGCCATTCAAGCCACCCTGAGCTAGTAGCTTTTGAGTTTTTGTCCAGAGAATTTGAAGAATGAGATTCATAAACTGTAGCGTATACATTTTAGAGAAGAGTTTCTTATAGATTACAAGGAGGGAGGAAAGGAGAGGGAGAGAGAGAGAGAGAACCCATGTAGCAAGAGTATTAAGTGGAGGCTTTTCTGTCCCACCCCGTCCTGCAGCTGCTTTTAAAATAATCACTCAGAGGCTTAATATTAATTACAAACTGTTTGGCCTATTGCTCAGGCTTGTTGCTAACTAGCTTTTAAAACTTAAATTAACCCATTTCTATTAATATATATCATGCATCTATATATAATAGGCAATACTTGTTCTCTAGTATATCTTGGTGCTCAGGCAGCTGCTGGCATCTCCCTGACCCTGCCCTTCTCCCTGTATCTCTGCTTTGATTTCTTGCCTGGCTGTATATCCTGCTTTGCTATAGGCCAAAGTAGCTTCTTTATTAAGCAATGGTAATAAACCATATTCATATCATACAGAGGGGTCCCAGAAATAGAGTATCACTAAGCTTCTAGTCCAGGTTTGTTTTTTTGTTTTTTACTTTTCTCTTTTCTTTTTTTTTTAAGTCTTAAGAGTAAAACATAGGGAGGGGGATAAGCTGGTAGGCCCAGTTGGTCTAGTCAGATGTCCAGTTGCCTGCTCTCAGTTTTGGTCACATCCTCATGTATTATAGCTCCCAGGCAAGGACAAGAGATAACAACGGACTAGGAACTGGAACTGTCTTTTGATATTCCAGGTCTCCAGCAGGGACATTTGTAGAGCTGATTCGTTGGGGTCTGTATTAGTTACTTTTTTGTTGCTGTTGTTGTGCAGTAAAACACTCTAATAAAAGCATCCTAAAGAAGAAAGCTTATTTAGGCTTGATGTCCACAATGGTAGGGAAGCCATGCTGGTAGGAGCAGGATGCTAAGAAATCACATCAACAGCACACAGGAAGCAAAGAAAGCAAGAACAGGAAGTGGGTCAAGACAATAAACCCTTAAAGCCTACCTCCAATGACCTATTTCCTTCAACAAGGTTCCACCTTCTAAAGGTTACATAATTTCCCCAAACAGTGGCAGCAACTGAGAGACCAAGTGTGATTCCAACTATGACTGGGTCCTTTCCCTAAGTGACTGGTTTCTAACTCCTATTTCCCCGACCTAGGATCCAAGGCTTAAAAAAGTCATAGGGTTGAGCAAAGTCTTGCCCAGGTCCCTAATTATAGTAATGCCAAGGGTGGAGAGAGCATTTTAATGTATTTAATATTTGAATTGGCTTGACATAGATACCAAGCCAGTTGTCATTGCAGATGCTGCTCTAGAAACAAATGGCAAGAAGAGCTGCTATAGGACATAAGGAAACAATTTTAAATAACGATTTTTCCCCCTCTGAAAGCCCGCCTACTGACTGTTGTTTTGAATGAGTCCTGACGGCCCTGGAGAGCAGAATAAGCATGGGAATCAGTCTACAGAACTATTTCAGAATAAGGGAGAAGCCACACCCTTCACCCTCTCACACCCTCAGCAAGATCCAAATGATTAATTAGAACATTTCATATTTAGGACTTTCCCCCCAAACTGACACTTCCTAAAAATACCCATAAAGGAGAGGAATAAATTCTATAAGAACAACTTTGTGTGTGGGGGGCAGGTGAAGATTGAGCAGCTGGATCCCCAGCAGGCAATTTCAAAGCCCTGACACAGAATGAGTGTCACCACACTGTAAAGAATAGCAGCCTATTAAAACCAATTGTCTCCATTTGGCTGCCTGTTTTCTTATTTCTGACTCTGCAAGGGCTCTAAAACAATAATGTCCCATGTTTGGGTTCCTGAACACACAAAATTCTGCTTTGGAAAGCCTCAACCTGAAAGAAGCTGAAACCAAATACTTCCACCTGCAATTTACTTCCGAGTTAAGAGTCAGTCTCTTTTCTTCATCTGCCTGACCGGATATTGGAGGAACCAAATCAAAGGGCTATAATGATCCCCATTTCCACCTAATTGCCTTTGCATGGGCTGTCCTGCTACAGACTGTGTCCAAAGCAAAGCCACCAGCGCTACTGCCCCCATGATGGAGTCCCCATGTCTTCAGAGGATGACACACAGACACTCTGTACCTTCAGTGTGGGGCTCACTCTTTCCCCTTATTTCACAGAGCAGTTGGAGGCTGGTTGGATTTCTGATGTCAGGCTTCCAGGTGTGGGTGGCTCCCTTCCCGCCTGGGTTTGCTCTTCTGATGGTCCGTGTTGTTGGCTTTGCAACATGGCTGATCCCTCCATAAGGGACCTTCTCCTTTCCCCATGTATCTCAGTAGGGCTCTGCATTCTGCCACGGGGTAGGGTTCAATCCTTCATCCTTCTATTTTCTGGTGCTGTTTTGGCTACCTGCCTGCAAGATGTGCTCCATGGCCAGCTGTCTTTACAATGATTTAAGTGCTTACATATTTTGGGAACATTTGTGCCCAAAAAACACCCAGAAAGTGTGATTCTGGAATTCTAATAAACAGAATGCACCAGGGCAAAACCATCTAAAACCAAAACTGGGGGAAAGTTTTCTACAGGAGAAGCAAAGAGGCAAAACTAAATTAAGATGACAAAAAAGAGGGAGAATAAACCTGAAGAAGTAAGCAACTCATGCATTGCTTCATCATATCTATTCCACAGCATAAAACTGTTGAGACGAGACTGTGGAAGAAGTTTCTTCTTTTCCCACTGGGTGGGGCTCAACTATCATTATACAGGACCCGGTCCTTTCCTTTTAGGTGCTTTTGTATTCAGTAACAGATAATTCCAGATGTAAAGAAAGGATCCAAAATCAAGATGTAGGGTTTTTTTGTTTTTGTTTTGTTTTGAGACAGGGTTTCTCTGTGGCTTTGGAGGCTGTCCTTGTAGACCAGGCTTGTCTTATAGACCAGGCTGGTCTGGAACTCACAGAGATCCACCTGCTTCTGCCTCCCAAGTGCTGGGATTAAAGGCCTGTGCCACTTACACTTGCTTTCTTGTTGTTCTTGGTTTGGTTTTATTGTTGTTTTTTTGAAATATGGTCTCATGTAAACCTAGACTGCTCTTTAAATTGCTGTGTTTGGTGAGGATGATCTTGAATTCCCAATGATGCACTTGCTTCCATCTCCCAAGTGCTCAGTTTACAGACAAGTGTTCCAGCTTAAAAAAAAAAATGTTGAAGAGTTATGAATAGTCAGAAGGGATTGGACAAACACCTCAACAGTCTCTGTTTCCCTGTGTGTTTAGCTGGTAAACAGGCAAGACTCTGGCTTTGCTCACAGTCTAAGGACTAAAATTTTGAAACTCACCAATTCATATGAGAAAATTGAAAATCCCATATCTTGAGGACTGGAAGTGAGCTCCCTTCTTGGCTGAGCTTCCTGCTCCCAGTGTCACTGATTCCTGGTCCTGCCTCAACTTATAGTCAGAAGCAACCACTGGCAAGAAGCCCCTGTCAGTGCAGCCACAGCTAAGCTGCCTTTCCTCAGGTTTCTCTTCCAGGGAGGAGGAGCTCAGGTGTGGGCTGAAGGGCAGCCAAGTGAGCTGCAGCCTAGGAAGATCTGGTTTTCCTCATCCTAGCCCCACAGCAAGTTAACCCCAGGAGAGCTGCGATGGCTGCAGAAGAGTTTTGTTAGCTGTCTAATGCCTGAATGTTACCTGCCGGGACGGTAAAGCTGCCAGGCACTGATATGCTCAGATGCAATGAGATCCTCAACTGTTTAAGATAGTTTGAGCCGCAATCGTTTCCTAGAACAATTTCAAAACAGGTGGAGGCCCTACCACTGCAAGTAAGCTCTTGGAAAGTTGTATATTAGAGTGCACTAGCAGACATCATTTACCTGTTTAATAAAGTTGTATATTAGATTGCACTAGCAGACATCATTTACCTGTTTAATAATGTTGCTTATGCAAACAAAGCACTATTTGGCCCAGATGTTTTTACCCAGAAGAGAAGGAAGCAATGCTCTCCACATATCCTTTGATGAGATGAAAAACAACTTTGTTATGATAAATCTTTCCGCCAAAAGCCGCCCAAGTTCTACTGCCACGTGGGTGGTCTCCACCAGCCACCGGAGTTCCCAGCGTGGATGGACAAAATAATACACAGACTTCTATTAGGTACAAATGTTGCCTGGCCAATGACTAGGATTCTCATCTGTTAGCTCAGTCTTAATTATCATAAATCTATATATTTTATAAGACTTATCGGACACCTTCCATTGGCCTCCTTGCTGGTGGATCACATTGCACTGCTGGAGGAGGCAAAGGGGAAAAGGAGATACTTCCTGTTTCTCCTTGCTTAAATATGAGTCTCCTTGCTATGTCACCTCCTGCCTGGATCACCACTTCTCAACTACATTTCCCAGAATCCTCTTTGACTCCTAGTCCTGCCTAACTTGCTGTCTCATTGGCCAACCAGTATTTTATTCAATAATCAATAAGATAAACATACACAGTAGTACATTCCCCATCACAACTTGTTTGCTCTCTGAATTGAACAAAAGAGGAGGAGGAGGAGGAGAAGAAAAAAATACAAAATCAAACTCAACATCTGGATGGAATTTAGTATGTACCTTCTGGGATCCCCGGCTCCTGAATGTTTCGGCTAAAGACTCCCTCTTCCGAGGCTGCAGAGGCTCAAGCCTGGTGGGAAATGGTACTTTGATGCCAGTTCCTGCAAGTTGGTTTAAATAGGTTGTCGGGATGCTGTAGCCCCAACCAAACCCTGCTGAGGGGGAGGGGAGCAAATGCCTTGCAGGCATGCTTACTTGTGTCTGGGTGGACACCTAGCAAGGAGGTGATTTGTCACTTGTGTCTCCAGACCTGGAAGTGCTCTTGTATGTTGTATGGTAACAAAGGAAGATTCTAGCTGGGAAGAGGAAAATCCCACAATTATAATATGAGCCCGAGGGAGGAGTGCCATGATTTCCTTGTCCCCCTCTCTTGCAGCCAATCTCACTGAAAGAAAGTCAGCATTGTAACCCTAGTTATAGTGAAAGCATTAATCCCGTTTAAGTTTGTCTCACTTCACATATCAGAGCAATGATCACATTCAAACACACACAAATAGTATTAGTGTCATGCTTTGAAATGGTAAGGTCTACCCAGCTACATGCTGGGAAAGGAAGGAAGGTATTACATCTATAAAGCATAAAAGTGTACGTTATTTTTAGCCTTGTCAAAAACAGTCCTGCCAACCTAGCCACCTTCTGGAAATTGCTGTCTAGTTTAGTTATTACAATGCTTTACTTTAAACTGAGTTATCTGTATGGTATTACAATACAATACCTTCAACTGCGTTATCTGTAAAGAAAAAGGTGTATTTTAGCTTATGGGACTGGAAAAGTGAAAGTATGAAGAAAGCTTCAGTGAGGGTGTTGTGCCAGAAAACTTCTAGGAGAAGTGAGCCTGTGTGCAGGAGCATGGTGAAATGGGACAGTACCAGTCTCATCTTATGATAGAGAGGTCGCTCAACCCTGTAGTTCCAGCTATTTAGGAAGCTGTGGCAGGGCTTGTAACTTGAGTGGGATGATTTCACTATTCTCATGAGAACTACAGTAATGCCTTCTTGCAGGAGAATCCAACACTATTATGTTACACTATTAGGAAATCACAACATGAAATTTGATGCAGGCAAACTGTATTCGGATCATAGCAGGAGTTTATCTAGAATTTGTTCCTGTTGCAGCAGCTGATAAGAATGAACTATAGCTGGGTGGTGGTGGCACACGCCTTTAATCCAGCACTCGGCAGAGCCTGGCAGGTCTCTGAATTTGAGGCTAGCCTGGTCTATAAAGTAAAGCCCAGGACAGCCAGGGTTGTTATACAGAGAAATCCCATCTCAGAAAAACAAAACAAACAAACAAAAAACCATGATATTGTAGGATTAAACTTATTCTAAAAACCAGCCCTTGGGTTTAGTGGGTAGTTCTTAAAGCTGAGATATAACATTGGGAGATAAATAAAGATTGGCTCCAGCTTTTCTAAATTGCCTGCAAGAGTTGAAGCTTCTAGAACTAGGCCCATGTTTTTGTTGAACAGAATTAAAGAACCTGTTTGGAACCAAAGGACATCAGGAGTTTGCCCCCTTTCTGATCATATTATATAGCAGAGCAAGTCAGTGGAGGTAGGAAGCACACAGGTCTTGTCTTGATCTTGGGATATTATGGTAACTCCAATCTTGCAACTTTGGGGAGACTTGAGACAAAGTCCCACATACAAGTCACATACTCTAGCGGGAATACCCTAATTGGCTTTCTTTTGCAAGGATAAACATCATGACTGGAAGCAACTTGGGGAGAAAAGGGTTTATTTCATCTTACAGCTTACAGTCCATCATGAAGGAAGTCAGGGTAGGAACTCAAAGGCAGGAACCAGGAGGCAGGAACTGGAGCAGAAGCCATGGAGGAGTGCTGCTTACTGGCTTGTTCCCATGACTTGCTTAATTTGCTTTCTTATAAAACTCAGGGTAGCACTGTCCAGCAGAGTGAGTTGGATCCTGTCACAAATATGATTGATCAAGAAAATGCCTTATAGGCTTACCTACAGGCCAATCTGATGGAGGAATTTCCTCCATTGCTGTTCCTTCTTCTAAAGTAACCCTAGCTTGTAGTAAGTTGACTATTCAGCACAAGGAATAGTCTCTTAATTAGATACTTTATTTTCCTTCTTAAAACATGTATGAGAAAGTGAAGGAACCCTGTGTTTGTTGTTTTCTCTTTTTCTTTTTGACCCAAAACATTTCGTACTTCCCCTGTGTCCTTGTTTGATTTCTGCTGCTACTCTAATAAAATATCCTGAGGGTCATAGTTACTGTTCTATTGCTGTGAAGGGACACCATGACCAAGGCAACTCTGATAAAATAAAACTTTTAATTGTAGGATTGCTTACAATTTTAGGATTAGATTGTTATCTCTGAGATGCTGAGACCCCGGCCTTTCTGAGAGTTACTCTTGTGTCACTATGACAGAATACCAGACATAAATTAAAGGGAAGAATTCTTTACTTTGACTCATGGTTTCAAAGGATTCCGTTTGAAGTACTTATCTCCACTGTTCTGACCTCATGGAAACAGAACATTTATGAGCCACAGGATTATGCAGTAACTATTCAGCCATCATTTTATAAGGTCAACCCATCAGAATGAAAGATTCTGTTGGAGGATTAAACCAAGATGTAAGCTGTGTTGGAGTTAATTGCCTTTTGAATGAACTGGCTTTCTTGCTGTAGTTTGTTTCCATCTGTTACAAATTTTGGATTTATTTCCACAGTTTATTACTATTTGATCATTTATTGGGCACATTTTCCCCTATGCATTTGAGGTATATTGATAACACCCCCTAGTTATGTGTGAAAACAGTCACACAGTCAAAAAAAACCTGCTTCCCACAACCAGGTCTTTGTTCCTTTCTCCAATGTAAACGCAGAGATCTGCCTTCCTGCAAATATCTTCATTGGCAGGCGTTTGGTCAGTGCTAAGTGTCCAGGCAAAGTATTTCAAGGACATAGAATTACTACATGCCTAAAAGTATTGATTCATAGTCACTTAGATAGAAATAAGCATGCCTTGGTTTTACCTCGATTGCAGGTAAGAGAAGTGATAGCCTAAACTAACCTCACACTAACTCCTTGCACTTACCTTCATCTCGATTTATTAACCCAAGATTTTAGCTTGGAGATTTATTGCTTGTGTTAACCCTGAGAAAATAGTGAGTTTGCTCATCTTCAGAGGAGAAGTAAACTATCTACAGACCTGCTGAACATCTGCACCTCCACAGTCAGAGTGGCTGGGAGGTGCCAGGTTCCGTTTCTTGTGCAAGTTAAGCTTAAATCCTCTCTTTGTTCTATAACCTTAAGCAATAGATTTTTAGCCACACTTAAAGAATGTAGATAAGCACACAATTTCTCCCATTTAGACTCCCTTGTTGACTTAATCCCTGGAGGAGCCTTCATTAATCACTCTTACCCGGTGCCATAAATGATAGCTGACAGTTATTCTCTGTGTGTGACTCTTATCTGCCTTGGTGACCCTGAGAAACTCAAGCCTCACATTGCATTGCCAGAAGAATTACTGTTGTAAGTGTATTTATACCAGTACCCTCACTGTAGAAGATTTTTTTTTTTTGTAGAACAATGAAGAGATGGATAGACAGAACATGTTGTGAGCAGATTCTTGTCCTTAGCCCTCAGATCTTAGTTCCTTCACTTATTGTAATGTCTCCTTTGGACCCTGAAAGGGTTTTTAAGGCTGGCCCTTATAAGCCACCAATAGAACAGCATGGTAGCAGAAGCGCAGAAAGTCAGGGAAAGAAGGTGCTGGCAGCAGGCACAATTATCAAAGGACCCAGTGACTCCCTTCTTCCAACTAGGCCCCACTAACTTAAACACTGGAACTTCCAAAGTAATACCACTGGGCTAGGGACCAAACATTCAACTCGTGAACCTGTGTGGGACTTTCCTGCTTAAAGCTGACATTTTCAAAACCAAACACAGTATTCATTCACCTCATAGGAGTCAAGAGAGAGTTTATCAGAAACAGAATATGAGTGACTATGGCCTGGGAACACAGGTTTATATCACCCCACCCCACCCCCAAACACATATGTTACAATAAGGTAACAATTTCATGAAGGTTTTATAGTAACAAAACAGAGAAAGTTATAAATGAAGACAGTTTTTAAAGACATTGGTGGGAACAGCAGGCAGGTGTGTTACAGCAGAGCACCATCTCCTGCGCTGTCAGCCTCAGATGGTGTCTGAGGACATTCTTAGCTTTTGAGTTGGTGGACTCTGAGCACCTGTTTGTACAGTTCAAAAGGATTTACCCAATAGTGACACAGATGTTAGGTCACACACAGAGGTGGGCAATACACAGCTAAGATGTTTGGCTCTGGACTCGGGACATTCCAGTCACTCCACAATCACAGAAGTTCTAGTCAGCCAATCAGCTGTTGTTGTAGAATGTTCAATGTAAATGTGACTCCAGGAACTTAGGTTCATAGTTCCCTTGTCATTCAAGCATTATGTTTTGTGCATGTGGGGGCTAGATATTATTTCATGTCTCAACATTGCTAGGATGGCTCATTGGTCGGATCTGATAAAGATGAGGCAGAGTGGGCAGGAAATCAGTCTTTAGAACAAAAACATCGCCTGGTCTTCTGTTTGAGCACGAGGACATGGATCTGTTCCCACAAACGCTACCTTTTGCTTGGAGCCAGTGTAGCAGATGGATGGGTGTAGGTGGGTGAGGCAGAAAGGCCTCTGTAGACCTGGCGTACTGTGCCTTACTCCAACCAATGTGCCTAAAGACTATCTTTGCTTCCTTGTCAGTAAAGACGGGAACTCGCTAGTTCTAACATAAGCACTGGCATTTAAAGTCCCCAGGCAGAGAGGCTCAATGGATAAAAGTGCTTTCTATGCCTGAGTTTTATTCTACACAGTAGAAAAGCAAGTAAGGGACTGATTGCATATTATTTCTGGGGTTTGTCAGTTTATTAAATAAGAAAGGCATTGTGTGTGGCAGGGGTGGGGCGGCATCTGACCAGGAAGACGTAGGGGAGCGTGATGTTTCAGAGAACAGTCAGTCTCATCCTTTCAGCCTTTATTGTTTGAACCTTCCACTAGTCGGGGCCTCAGGAGAGTCCAGCTGGCCCAAGGGTGTAATAGGAATCTAAGGACAGGGAACCCGTGGGGTAGGAGGCCTGCACTGTTCGTAAATACAGGCATGCCAGGATCTTCACTCCAAAGAGTGTGTCCCCTGGCTGGCCCTCCTTTCTTATATTTTTCAGGCTCTGTGATCTTTACTGTAAAGCAAACCATATGGTTTCGATATGGGCTCCTGGCTTACTGAAAGCTTTTCATGTCTCCAGCACCAGGATGCTCTTTAGCCCCTTTAAACAACCACTTGGGCATCTAAGATCTCTCACCAGCTGGGTGTAAGAGCCCACTGGACAGCACTATGTGGGGTACAGAAAGGGGGGTAAGAAATTATCCATGTGGGGAGATACATCTGGGATTCACAGAGGTGAGCACCTGGCTCAGTCACCTGCGAGTGTCAAAATAGGGGGCAGGCTTTTTCCCTCTCCATGCTCCAGCTAGATGTCCATCTGATTCCTAGTGTGACATGGCCCTTTCCTGAAGAGAGCAGAGCCCAGACCTTCTTGAAGAAATTAGGGAAGGAGGTATTATCTTAATAAAGGACCATACAAAGATCCAACCCCATAAATTGGCTCTCCAGTCACCAAGATCAGATTAAGGGATCAGGTACTTGTTGGACGACCAATGAGATTCATTCAAAGAAAACTGTGATTGGAGCAGTGAGAAGGTGAAGGATCAGCCATTTCCCAGAAGGGGTCAAAGCTACTAAGGGCACCACGAAGGGATGATGGAAAGATAAGGAAAACACCCAAGCAATCTCTATGTAGTTGCAGGTTTCCATTGTCAGTCAGTTGTTCTTATTCAGGGCCAGTGTCCCTGTTCACCCCTCTGCAAGGAAGCCTTTCTTAGCATATTCCCATATAGCTGGACCCTTGCCTCCAAGATTCCGTCCTTCTCTGTATCATGCAATCTCCCTTCCTTCCTAGAACTCGTAGTTGTTGAAATTACCTTGTTTAGTTGTTTTGGTCTCATGCTCTAACCATAGTGTAAGTGCTAGGAAAGTGTCCCATCAATGCTGCCGGCTCAGGGTCTAAAATGTCACCCACGGCTCAGGGTCTAAAATGTCACCCACGGAGCAGCAGGTTGAGGAACATGCTCAACAGGGAGGGGTGTGAGCAGAGGGTGAGGAGGGAGAGCTGACACTAGAAAGCCAGATGAAACTGGGATGGGATTCATATGGCCAGAAGGACTATAAATGATAAGGAGAACAACCACATTTTGCCTGATGTCTTCCAGTTTTGATCATAGCCAACAGGGCTGAACACTGAACTTCCGGTGTGCCCAGTGTTATGCTAAGAACTACAGCTAAAAAGACAGATGAAGTCACAGGCTTAGATAATGAGGCAAAAGTAAACTGGAGACTAGCTCTTTCCTGAGTTTTTAATCCCTACACTGAATTGATCATCTAATGGGGAGGAGACACATATAAAAAGCTCAGCTACATGAAATAGGAAAGGAAACATGAGAGATGTCAACGAGCTTCAAGGGGAACATATTGAGGGAACTATAAGAGAAAGTTTTTGTTTGTTTGGGGGTTTTTGAATCCAGGCTGGCCTTGAACTTGCCATACAGCTGGCTTTGATCATCCTTCCTCTATTTCCTAAGTACTGGAATTGCAGGTGTGTACCACTATGCTTGGCTGGATGAAATTTCATTTTGGATGCAAAGATGAGTGACGAGTTCATTGGGCAGAGACAGGAAGTGTATTTCAGATGAAGTGACCACATGAGAAGGGGCATGGAAACCTCAGAATACTTGCTACATCCAGAGAACAACAAGCAGCCATTCCAGAAAAGAAAGAAAAAAAAAGAAAAGAAATCAGCAGGACTTTTGTTTCTAAAAATCATCCCAGGGTGTTAGAACTGGAAACTGTTTTTGACTAAGGGAAAGAAGGGCTCTTAAGGTTAAAGGAATGCAGTGAAGAAAGAATTTCCCGTGCTGGGCTATGAGATGGTGCTGGAGAAAGGTGTGTCCTTGTGAGGCTAAGTCCCAGGGCAGCAGCCCTTTCACAGACCTCTGGGGTCACATGGCATTGAATGGGGTGCCTGTGTACTCGGAAAGGCCAGTGAAGGCATTGCTGTTGGGAGCCTCCACCCCAGGCCTCATGGCTCAGACAGACCTAGAGAAGAGTCTTGGTGTAACCACTGGGAATGGAGCACTAAGGACAGCAGGCACTGACTCAGACTGTCTCCCTAAATAATTAAAAGCTTCTGAAAGGGGGCCAAGATTTTTTTCTATCCATTGTTCATGAAGAGCCAAGAGCAGTTAGAAAACTAAGAAAATGGGGCATTTGTTGACGGTGTTTAACACCAGCCTTCACTCTTACCTTTAAATCAGTGTGTGCTGGCCCAAAGATGCCTCCAGCCTTATTCAAGTCTGCCTCTTAAATTGGAGCCTTGACACATTCCAGGGTGTGTGCATATGGATGTGCAGTCTTCCGTGTGAGTAAGCCTCACCCAGGCCTCAGATTCCAGTTCCTCCGGCAACAACCCAGTGAGGACTGAGACAAGGGTGAACTCAGACCATGAGCTCACTTGAAGAGAAAGGGAAAGAAACTGGCAGAACTGACATAGAATCGGGGTCCCCACACTCTGCTGTGAAACTTATCCACAAGACTGCACTGCCCCCAGGTGGCCACAGCACTCTTCATGCCTGACTTACTGTGCCAGTCTTCCAGGTGGATCTCTTCCCAGACTCAGGGGAGGGAAGAAAAGAGCCAAAACCTTGTATATTCCTTTCTGGGCCTGTGCTGTGTTATCCACTGTTTGTCTCCCTCCCACCGCACTCTCTATCTATCTACCTTCTTCCCTTCCTCCCTAGGAGTCAGTTTTCTCCTTTCACCATGTGGTGAAAGGTTGTCAGCCTTAGCAGCAAGCACCTCCACTAATTAAACCATCTCACTACCTGTTAACAGTTTTCCTATCCATCTTCTTAGGTGTGTGTGTGTTATACACATGATATGCAGGTGTGTCTTCACATGAGTATGGGTGTGTATGGAGTCTAGAGCTAAGTTTTGGGTACCTTCCTCTATTACTACCCACCATATTTTTTGAGGCATAGTCTCTCATTGAACCTGGAGTTGTCATTTATGCCAAACAAGCTCCCAGAATTTGCCTGTCTCCTGCCCATCCTACAGTGCTGTGGTTATAGACATTCATGGGCTGCTGCACTTGACTTGATATGTAGGTGCTGGAAATACAAACTCAGGTCCTTATGCTGCCCCAGCAAGCACTTAGCCCTCTGAGCAAGAGTGGGAGTGTGTGTATACACTCTTGGTTAAGAGCATGGCTGGCCTATGTCTACGGGTTAGGAAGACTGTTGGAGGGGGCTGGAGAGATGACTCATCACTTAAGGGTACTGGCTGCTCTTTCAGAGGACCCCAGTTCAATTCCAAGCACCCACATGGCAGTTTACAACTGTCTGTAACTCCAATTCCAGGGGCTCTTATACCCTCACAGACATACATGCATGCAAAACTCCAGTGCACATTAAATAAATAAATAAGAAAAAGAAGGAAGGAAGAAGGAAGAAGAAGAAGAAGAAGAAGAAGAAGAAGAAGAAGAAGAAGAAGAAGAAGAAGAAGAAGAAGAAGAAGAAGAAGAGGTTTGTTGGAGTAGTGACAGTGCTGACAGGAGCTCTCCAGGGGCCTCATCTCCTGTTCTGCCTGACTTTACACGCCCTGAAGACAGCAGCTCAGTATCCCCCACTTAGGACACTTTCAGACACAAAAATGATACAGCAAGAGTCCCTGCTCCCCCCTCAGTTCTGGGGTCTAGTGGGAGACACTGGCCACCCTGGCCTTATGAACATCTGTGGGACATGGCAGGACGGAGAGATGGGTGCTTCTAGGTGACTGCCATTCATGCGGTAGAGTCCTCACTTTCTCTAAATTCCTGGGCTCATCTAATCTGCAATTTTTCAGTCTCACTGTACTTTATCGTACTCTGCTTATTCACACGCTTTCTGGGATTCCTCATGCGAGTTCTCCAGGCTTTGCCCCACACTTAGAGGAAACAGGTAGATGACCATGAAGCAGAGGTTATGAGTGCCAGAGGGAGAAGGTGATGTGGGAAAATCTTGGCTCTGGTCCTCATTGATCGAATGACCAAATGTAAGTTATTGGTTTTTAAAAAACACACATAAAACAAACAAAAAACCCCACCTTTTCTGAGGGGCTGAGGAGATGGCTCAGTTGGTAAGATTCTTGCCAAGCAAGGGGGACATGAGTGACTGTGATCCACAGTACCCACATCAGACAGGCAGTGCCTGGAATCCCAGTACTGAGGAGCAGAGACAGGGTCATGCCTGGGGCTCTGTGGCCAGCCAGAAAAAAAAAGGGGGGGGTGACAAGTGTTAAAGGAAGTCACCCAGTGTGGATCTCTAACCTACATAGACATATGCAGATTACCCAGAGCAAAGCTCCCTGAGTTTCCATTTTCTCATCTGGAAAATGTCCCATAGGGTTGTTATAGGAGAACATACTCAGAAAGTTCAAATAAGTGGCAGGTTTCATAGCATCATTGTTATAATAGGTTCATCCTCTACAATTGCTTGTCCTACTTATCTTTTAAAAAAATGTCCCACCATTAAAAGATTCTTATTAGGTTCAATATTCAAAAGCCCTGTCCACTGTAATCTCTTTAGGGAGAAATATTATTCCTATCCATTATTACTCACTGTCATGATCCTGAATCAGTTCAGGTCAAACAGGACAGGAATTGGTCACAAGCACTAATATTGTGTGGGCAGGAATGAGGAAAAGAAATGTTTACTAAACCTGGTATAAGGACTTCAGTCATATCTCCATCATCATCGTCGTCATTGTCATCATCATCACCATCAATTTGGTTTGTGTGGATGTGAATGTGGACATGATCAGAGAACAACTTTGGGAGTTGGTTCTCATTTACCACCGTAGTGTCTCTTTGTGTTTCACACTCCAGGCTAGTTCGTTCAAGAGGTTCTGGCTGATTACAGATGTGTGCCACCACATCTGGCTTTCTGTTGTTGCATTTGTTTGTGTGTAGAAGTGGTGGTGTATGTGTTCTCGAGGGGGCTATGGTGCACACGCAGAGGTCAGAGAGCAGTTTATGGGAGTTGTTTCTCTCCTTCCACCATGTGGTTCTGGGGATGGAGCTCAGGTTGTCAGGCTTGAGCAAGCACCTTTACTCACTGAGACATCTTGCTGACCCCTCCCCTCCAAATCCAACTTTCTGAGTGGGTTCTGGGGTCAAATTCAGGTTGCCAGGCTTATGTGGCATGCCCATTTACCTGCTGAGCTGTCTCCCCAGTCCCATATTACTAATTTTTAATAATATATTATTGTTTTTGCTGTGCTAAGGGTTGAACTTAGGGTCTCATTCATGCTAGTCAAGCACTCCACCACTGGGATATGTCCCTGCCTCACCTAATACATATTATTGTTTACTGGATATTTTAAAAACTTAAGGACATTCAAGTACAAAGGGAAATGTACGTTATCTATCTGTGTCATTTTTTCATAATCAGAACATAATTCCAGAGGGAAAAAAACAGTTGTTAAATTCTAAATAATTACTGATACCGGAAGTAAACATTTTCTGATTTAAAATGAAGTAAATGTTGGCATCTGGTAATAGTGCATCAAACCTGAAAGTGATGTTTTCTAGATGTAATCCAAGCTGGAGAGCAAACTGGAGAGGCACCTTGCTTTCTCATGAGGATATAATTATTTGGAACACCTTCTGTATCTTTTTATTTTTTAATTTTATGTGCATTAGTGTTTTGCCATGGGTGTTGGGTCCCCTGAAACTGGAGTTACAGACAGTTGTGAACTGCCATGTGGGTGCTGGGAATTGCACCTGGATCCTCTAGAAGAGCAATCAAGTGGCCATAACTGCTGAACCATCTCTCCAGCCCCCACCTTCTGTATCTTATACATCTCATACATGACCTGCACTTTTGCAAACAAAAGATGGGTGTATTAGAATAAATCAGGCCAGGGAGCTGGGCATAGTGGCACACACCTTTAATACTAGCACTTGGTAGGCAGAGGCAGGTAGATCTCTGTGAGTTTGAGGTCAGCCTAGATTACTAGTGAGTTTCAGGACAACCAGAGATACATAGTGAGACCTTTGAAAAAACAAGACAAAAAACAAAAGAAAGAAAAATGAGGTCTGAGGAATGGGCCTGAGGCTTGGAGGCTATCCTCACCTGTTTAGCAATCTAGTATAAGACTTGCATTTTTGCAGTACCTTTGATGAACAGGCTAGATTGGCACATACAACACGTGTTCAATAAATAGCTGGAGACTGGCTTCATGAATTAACTAGCATTAGACTAACTCAATCCAATTCTTGGTCTCTGGGAAGCCAAGAAGAAGATACATTTTCTGAATATGCTCTCTCAACTACCGTCTACACCAGTAACAGACTCAGCCTAAAGTCTAAGCAGGTTACCAACATGCCACAGGCCAGCATATCAGAATGGGTTCTATGCGCCAAACCATACAAATAACAGTTCTTTCTCCTCTTTCAAACTTGGGTATATGACTTTCATAACTGCATTTAGTTTTGGAATGGTGTTACCCCACTAAGCAATAAGATAATTTCCAAGTAACCTTTCCTCTTTAAAAATGTGTTTTATCATTACATTTGTTTATTTATGTATGTGTCGGGGGCATATATTCAGAAGATAACTTGTGGGAGTTGGTTCTGTCCTCCCTTATATGGGCTCAGAAACCAAACTCAGGTCATCAGCTTGTGGCAAATGCCTGATCTTGCTGAGCCATGTCAGCAAATCTATAACTTGCCCTCTTTTTTTTTTAAAAAAATAACCTCTTTTTTTTTCTTTTTAAGATTTTATTTATTTATTATATATACAACATTCTGCTTCCATGTATATCTGCACACCAGAAGAGGGCACCAGATCTTATAACAGATGGTTGTAAGCCACCATGTGGTTGCTGGGAATTGAACTCAGGACCTCTGGAAGAGCAGTCAGTGCTCTTAACCTCTGAGACATCTCTCCAGCCCCCTATAACTTGCCCTCTTAAGCGTCATTTAGAGAAAGTGGAGTGCTCTATGAGTGTGTCTTACACTGAAATAAACCACACTACTGATCCAGTCCTCATGGTTGCTTGCCAAGCACCTCATCCACTGAGTCATCTCACCAGTCCCTTTATTTATTTTGTGGGATGGAGGGTGGGGCATGCCTTGCTACAGTCTGCATGTAGAGGTCAGAAGGCAACTTGTGGGAAATGGGTCTCATCTTCTATCTTGTGGGGCTGGGAATTGAACTAGATCCACCAACTTAGCAGCAAATACCTTTACTCAGAGTCATCTCCCAAAGTCCCCCTCCATTGTTTTTCTTCTTCTTCTTCTTCTTCTTCTTCTTCTTCTTCTTCTTCTTCTTCTTCTTCTTCTTCTTCTTCTTCTTCTTCTTCTTCTTCTTCTTCTTTTTGCGACCTCTAGCTACTGGGTTTTCTGGGTGGATTTTGGGGCCAGTTGGAACTCAGCACAAGTTTCCTTAGTGTAAATTCTCTTTTTATTTGTTTTGGGGTTTGTTGCGGGAGTTTTGTTGTTATTGTTTTGCTTTGTTTTTTTGTTATTTTAAGACATGACCTCACTATGTAGACCAGGCTGGCCTCAGACTTGTGCCAATTCTCCTGTCTCTACCTCCCAGGTTATAGCATTATAAGCATATGCAACCACAACCAGCCTGGTGTGAGTTCTTTTGCCTATGAAAACTTAGTTGTTACACTTCCAATTAGGAAACTTCCTCAAATTACGGTGCAGATCACTAATTGTGGAGACCAGAGGCATTTGGTGCCATTGAACTTCAGGCAGTATGTGGGTCTCTGTTAAGTCCAGTCTGCTTGTGTGGGAACACCTGCTCATGTTTTGGAGCAGTCTGGCAATTTGAAATGTCTCTTAGGCATGGCAGACCTCAGGTAGAGCTGACAGATCTCTGAACTGGGACACCATTAACTGTCATTGCCCATATCAGAACCATGGCTTTACCAATTATAAATCAGGGGACCTGAGTCAAGTTAATTAACTTTCTTGGGCTTCACTTTGCTCATCTGTGAAGTGGGGAAGTGATAGTTATTTTACAGTACTAAAGTGAACTTTAGATGAGATATAAGATCTCATGCAGGCAGATGCTTTGTTATATTGAGTTCCTTCAAGCCTATCTTCAACACTCTAGAGGGAATGTATTCACTTGCTTTTCTTTCCTTATGCTTTATAAACTGGAGGCGGCTTGAGCTCAGGAACTATTACTCAGAGGCAGGTTCAGAAAGGGTGAATACCATAGGAAGCCAAAGCAATGGATGCCTTTCTTCTTTGTATCTCAGCATACAATGTTAAGAACAAAATGAGTTCTCATCGACAGGTGTGACCAGGACTCTTCTCTAACATAGCTCAACCCGGAATTTCATAGACTGATTTTTTTTCTGGTGCTGGGGATTGAACTGGGGGCCTTGTATGTGCAGGGCAAGTGTCCTACACTGACCTGTGTGCCCAGCTTGCTAATGGAAGTTAATACTTTGTCTCTGCAGCCTCCTCTCCATCCCTTGAACATATACCAAGCTAGTTTAAGCTGGCCAATGTGTGGAATGTGGGATACTTTTTTCTTTTTCTTTTTTCTTTCTTTCATTTTTTTTGTTTTGTTTTGTTTTTAGACAGTGTTTCTCTGTGGCTTTGAATGTTGTCCTGGAACTTACTCTGTAGCCCAGGCTGGCCTCGAACTAACAGAGATCCTCCTGCCTCTGCCTCCCGAGTGATGGGATTAAAGGTGTGTGCCACCATTGCCCGGGATACTTTTTTCTACGTGATACTAGGGATCAAATTAAATTAAAAATTAAACATTATATTAAAAATGAACTGAAAATTGCTCACAAGTAAGGTGCAGAGTGACACACAGACACACACACACACACACAGAGAGAGAGAGAGAGAGAGAGAGAGAGAGAGAGAGAGACTGAGGTAGATATCTTCTGTACACCAGGCTTTGCTCGCCTAACTCTTATCTGTGGACTTTCATTATATGTTACAAAGTTATCACTATCTTCATGTGGGAATATGTGCTATTGGATAACTGACAATAACTGGGCTAAACATAATGGTCTTATTCCTGGAGCCATGCCTAGTCAGCAGAAAATGATGCCCTCTACTCATGAGACAAATTAGGACAATTGTATGCCACTTGATATTCAGTACTGCCACAGGAATAGGACCCTGGCTCAAACCTCCTCAGCATGGGAAGAAGGGCATAAGAGAATTTAAGTTGCAAGGCAGCTGTCAGATGTCTCCTCTGTGTTTCATCATTGCATCTTACGGAATAGTTGTTGATATAATGCCTTTGTATGATTTTTTCCCTTCTGTAACAACTGAAATGGAAGTGTTCCAAACTGAGGAAAAGGAGAGAAAGTGACTTGATCTTGGATGGAATATTTATAAACTGATGAGGAATTGTTTTCACCCTTGGGTTTTAGCTGTGATGGTCAGGCTGCGTCTTACTCATCTCTGTGTCCCTATTGTAGAGGAAGTTCAGTAAATGCTTATTAATAAACAGGTCAGATAAAACGCTGCAAAGTATGAAAGTGGTGGTGCCAGTAATAAGCACTAGAGAAGCCCCCAAAAGAAGAGATCAGTGGGAATCTAGGAAGGGAATCTAGCTAGGAAGGGATCTGTGGGAAGGGGAGGAGTCTCAGGGAAGGACTGCACTGTTTGGGCAGAAATGGATTAAATATGGAACGATCACAGACTTCCAAACCACTTAAACTCAATGAGCCTCATTTTCTCACCAAAGCAGCACAAGTGTGTGTGGGAATTTTGTTTTTTATTTAATTTTAATTATTTTTTGACAGGGTCTTTCCACATGCCCCAGCTGTCCTGCAACTAACTCATGGTGTCTGAGTTCTGGGCTTAAAGGCATGTACCACCATGCCTGGCAATAAAGAAAATAAACTTACATCATAGGCAAAGGAGAAATGGGATCCTTGCAGGAGGGATTGATGCAGAATTGGTCATTTTTCCTTTCTTGGCATATGTAGCCATTCCACTGATTTGAACATTTTCCTGACAGAGTTCTGGAGTTCTTAGGTTGCTGAGATTCTAGTCTTCAGTTTAGTGTATTTCCTGTCTTCCTACCTCACAGCAAGCATTTTCCAGAAAATGTCAGTAGGGACATGGGAAGCATCCAACCACTTCCCTGGACACACAATATAATAAACTGGGGAATCTTTGAATGCTCCTCTTCTGTTTTTGTGTTTCTCCTGTTTTAGTTAGTTGCTTTGTTTTTAATATGGGACCTCATGTAGCCCAGGATGGCCTCAAACCTGTGTAGCTTAGGATGACTTGATCCACCTTTCTGCACCTCCCCAGTGGTAGGATTACAGGCATGCACCACAATGCCCAGCTCAAGCTTCTTCCCAGCCGGAGTCTTCCTTTGCCTCACTGGGTTCCCCCAGGTTCAGATGCTGTTCATGTGTCTCAGGCCACATCAGAAGCTCCGTTCACTCTGCATCAGCTCGGCTGAGGACTCTTGATTTGCCCAAAATACTGACAAAACACTGAGGGTCCAAGAGGACAGGTAACTCGTCTCAAGATCACAGAGTCTACGAGGGGCAGTTAGATCTGAAACCAAAGCTTTGACCCTCTGGTCCTCTTTCTTCTGTGCCCTGGGTGTCCAGAAACACAAGCCAGAACAGGAGCCAAGGATGATCTCCCAAAGTCATGAGCACAGTCAGGACTTTAAGACCTGCATGAGGTAAAGCCACCATACAACACAGAAGAGCACTTCCAGGTCTGGAGACACAAGTGACAAATCACCTCCTTGCTAGGTGTCCACCCAGACACAAGTAAGCATGCCTGCAAGGCATTTGCTCCCCTCCCCCTCAGCAGGGTTTGGTTGGGGCTACAGCATCCCGACAACCTATTTAAACCAACTTGCAGGAACTGGCATCAAAGTACCATTTCCCACCAGGCTTGAGCCTCTGCAGCCTCGGAAGAGGGAGTCTTTAGCCGAAACATTCAGGAGCCGGGGATCCCAGAAGGTATGTACTAAATTCCATCCAGATGTTGAGTTTGATTTTGTACTTTGTCTTCTTCTTCTTTTCCTCCCTAATCATACTTAAAGAGTGAACAAATTGTTTTCATGTTATCAAACAATGTAGGAGAAGAACGATGGTTCCTTCTTTTCTGGGCAGGTCTACACCGAATAAATGAACAAGACACTTACAGTGTCTGGGTTACACAGACAAGCATCTGAATTCGAAATTAGCATTCTGTATATTCAGCAGAATTACCAGGTGGATGGACTGTATTGCAAACACTTCAGTAAAATGCAACCAGCAACCGCAAGTCCTCTGTACTTTACAGCTTCCAGAACAATTTACCTGTGCTGTAGTGAGCCCGTCTATTTTTAAATCCTTCTAGAAAACTACTGTTGTACAAGTACTGTTGTACAAGTAGATCCAACAGTAAAATGTACATGTTACTTTATTAGAAAGGGAGACTAAATGAAACTTTCTGGTGGCATCTGAGCATCTCAGTGCCTGGCAGCTTTACCATCCCGGTAGGTAACATTCGGACACAAAACTCTTCTCCTGCTGCCAGCACAGCTCTCCTGGGGTTAACTTGCTGTGGGGCTAGGATGAGGAAAAACAGATCTTCCTAGGCTGCAGCTCACTTGGCTGCCCTTCAGCCCACACCTGAGCTCCTCCTCCCTGGAAGAGAAACCTGAGGAAAGGCAGCTTAGCTGTGGCTGCACTGACAGGGGCTTCTTGCCAGTGGCTGCTTCTGACTGCAAGCGGAAGCAGGACCAGGAATCAGTGACACTGGGAGCAGGAAGCTCAGCCAAGAAGGGAGCTCACTTCCAGTCCTCAAGATATGGGATTTTCAATTTTCTCATCTGAATTGGTGAGTTTCAAAATTTTAGTCCTTAGACTGTGAGCAAAGCCAGGGTCTTGCCTGTTTACCAGGTAAACACACAAGGAAACAGAGACTGTTGAGGTGTTTTGTTGAACTCCTTCTGATTATTTATGGCTTCCTTCAACAATGGTTTTTGTTGGGGTTTTTTGTTTTTTTGTTTTTTTTTGTTTTTTGGTACTTTTAAATTTGATTGAACTCTTCAGTGGAAAATAGGTTTTAAAGAAAAACAAAACGGAGCCACCCACTGCACTTCGGGTGCCTTGCATTTTGACCCAGCCCACAGAATGATTCGGAAGAATCTCTGCAGACCTCCAAGATCCTTGAATTCTATATGAAGGACCATAGATGTGAAAACTCCGTCTTCATTTCAGTGCCCTTCTTTTTACCTGGAATTATCCTCACTGACCATAGAGAGCAGTTACTGATGAATCCTGGGACAGGCCCTGTGCAGTGAGAGGTGAGCGCATCTGGAAGAAGAAATTTATTCCTCTCAGCGAGTGTTTTAATTAATATTGTGTCTATACTGTAGTTCTATAGCTAATAGGAGGCATAATTATTTCTTTTTTATTGTCAAGTCCTCTCAACCTTTCTCAGTATTTAATTTAGTTTTGCCTCTTTGCTTCTCTTGTAGAAAACTTTCCCCCAGTTTTGGTTTTAGATGGTTTGCCCTGGTGCATTCTGTTTATTAGAATTCCAGAATCACACTTTCTGGGTGTTATTTGGGCACAAATGTTCCCAAAATATGTAAGCACTTAAATCATTGTAAAGACAGCTGGCCATGGAGCACATCTTGCAGGCAGGTAGCCAAAACAGCACCAGAAAATAGAAGGATGAAGGATTGAACCCTACCCCGTGGCAGAATGCAGAGCCCTACTGAGATACATGGGGAAAGGAGAAGGTCCCTTATGGAGGGATCAGCCATGTTGCAGAGCCAACAACACGGACCATCAGAAGAGCAAACCCAGGCGGGAAGGGAGCCACCCACACCTGGAAGCCTGACATCAGAAATCCAACCAGCCTCCAACTGCTCTGTGAAATAAGGGGAAAGAGTGAGCCCCACACTGAAGGTACAGAGTGTCTGTGTGTCATCCTCTGAAGACATGGGGACTCCATCATGAGGGCAGTAGCGCTGGTGGCTTTGCTTTGGACACAGTCTGTAGCAGGACAGCCCATGCAAAGGCAATTAGGTGGAAATGGGGATCATTATAGCCCTTTGATTTGGTTCCTCCAATATCCGGTCAGGCAGATGAAGAAAAGAGACTGACTCTTAACTCGGAAGTAAATTGCAGGTGGAAGTATTTGGTTTCAGCTTCTTTCAGGTTGAGGCTTTCCAAAGCAGAATTTTGTGTGTTCAGGAACCCAAACATGGGACATTATTGCTTTAGAGCCCTTGCAGAGTCAGAAATAAGAAAACAGGCAGCCAAATGGAGACAATTGGTTTTAGTAGGCTGCTATTCTTTACAGTGTGGTGACACTCATTCTGTGTCAGGGCTTTGAAAGAGGCTCTTTCAGGTTTCACAAGACAGTCTGGAGGAATCTCAAAGTAGAAAGAATTCCAACATGCCTTATGTCACTTGCACAGGGACGGTTTCTCTCTATCAAGCACTGATGCCTGTGGTTAAGCATTCAGGCATCAGGCAAACTTGCCAGAGGTTACAGTAGGACTCGGGAAGCAGAAGAGCCAAGCAGACTGGACATAAGTAGCTGAGAACCAGAGCCAGGATGAAATATTCCTATAGGAGAGAAATGGAGCTAGGAACCAGCAAGCTCCGATGTCTGCCACAGGGGTTCAGTCCATGTGGCACCTTTGTCCGAGTCAAGAAGAGCTGAACTCTAGAGGAAAGTGTTCACAGGCACGGGACTTCTTTCCACGGGGTGGGGAAGACTTATTCAGCTTTGGGGGAAAATAAGAAAGCTGCACAGCCAGAGTCTGCATCCAATCTAAATACCTGTGTAGCTGGCTCTGCGGCAATTTGTGGAACCTGTCGAGGACTGCTTTGTGCTCACAGGCAGCTAGCTTGAGGAAAAAGCAGAGGGATGGGCACTGCGACAGGGGAAGGGTTCGATCCACTCACTCCTTGACTGGCCTCAGCAAAGGTAGAGAGGATCCCATTAAAAATCGCCTGCTGGGGAGCCTGGGGCTCAGTCTTCACCTGCACCCCTACAATATTGTTCTTATAGAATTTCAATTCCTTCCTCTCCTTTATGGGCATTTTTAGGAAGTGTCAGTTTGGAGGAAGCGTATTAAGTATGAAATGTTCTAATTCACCATATGGATCTTATTACACATGTGTCGGGATGCCAGGTGTGACACTCCTTGGATTTAAAAATAGTTTTGCACTGCCTCTCTACCTTCTATTGCCTGTGAGGCTTTTCTGCACTCATTGACCTGCCCAGGCCTCCATCTTTGTCTGCATCAAGTGTAAAGTAAAAATGAGCTGCTTCTGCTGGCAGGGATTCATGTAGGTGAGATGAGAGCAGAACGAGAATCTGTCTCAGCTGCAAGAGACGGACAAGTTCCCACGCTGTTGGTGGTGACAGGTGGTTATTCTACAATCACTTAATTTTAAAAGCCATCCTCTTATCCTGCCACCCCCAAACTCTTAAATATTCTGAGAATATGTAGACTTTCTTTTTTGTTTTTACTTTGAGAAATGGTCTTATTTGGGCCAGGTTGGCCTGGCAACTCTATGACCTTGAATTCTTGGTCCCCTGGACTTCTCCTGATGAGAAATGTGCAGATTAAATTGTGCAACCCACACTTGGCCATGCTTTAAGTAAAAAACTTATTGAGAGAAACACACAGTGTTTGACTAAGTGAATTTTCACTGTGACTCCTCCCAGAAAAAGAGAACCTAGGCCTAGAAACAAGAAATGATAAGCATGGAGAACCCTTCTCCTCTGGTCAAGACCCACCTCCTCCTAAGAATAGCCATAACCCACCCAGAGTGTTTGGGATCTGTGGTGTGTGTGTGTGTGTGTGTGTGTGTGTGTGTGTGTGTGTGTGTGTGTGTGTGTAAGCGCATGTGTGCATTTTTATGAATGGCTTCATGTGATTTTTGCAACACATCAGCCCCATCTCATTTTGTGCTTTATATATTGGAAAGTTCAACTCAACTTTCCTTTATATTAGCAAAATAAGGATTCAGGCATTCCACATTTTGGTGGATATATCTCACTAAATGTGGCATCTATGTGGAACTGTTGGCCCATACAACAAATGTCTGGAAGGATCAAATGATTAATATAAGACATTCCTTCTCATTCATAATTTCAGACATATAATGCTCTTAATTCCAGGCGATTTCTTGTATTTCAGTACATTTATTTGGGGTATGAGTCTTGAGTTTAGAGGTTCGTACATGTTAAGCACTCTGGCCTGTGTATCTTAATACTTCAGAATCAGGCATTTATTCCCATGATAATTTTTTTCTCAGCTCATGTATCAGATCCTTCTAAAAATTTCTAGGGCACTTATACATATGAAATGGACTAAAGGAATATGTTCCTCTACTGTTTCCTATATCCACTGAAGAATTACTGCCACCCTTCTACCCTCAGAAGGTGGTTCATTCTTTCAACCAACAGTATTTACTGAGTGCCTTCTATATGGTGGTTCTATTCCAGACCATAGGAATACAGTGTTTTATTTTCAGACAGGTTTTTATTTATGTAGCTCATGCTGGTATTAAACTCTCAACAGTCCGTCTGCCTCAACTTCCTCAACATGAGGACTATGGGGATGCCCACCATCCTCAGCTTACAATTCAGTGTTAAAGAAAGAAAACTCGGGGGTAGACTCAGTTAGAAAAGCACTTGCCATACAACTGAGCCTGCACATAAAAATCTCAGTGCCGGAGAAGCAAAGACAGCACGATCTCTGGGGCTGAAGTTCAGGCTCAGTTAGAGACCCTGCTTCAAAAAATAAGGTAGAATGATTGAAGAAGACACCTGATATCCACCTATGGTGTGCCCATGTGCAAGTGCGAAAGAGTGAGTTTGAAAGAGCGCTTGTGCTCACAACACACACACACACACACACACGAATGCACACTTGCATAACATACACACAACTTGCACACGAGGTGTACACACAGAAACATGGACATATGCACAAAAAAGAAAGCATTGAAAATGGAATGTAAATACATATATAACTAGTGTACAAAATCCTCAAAAAATTTAAATTAAAAAAAAAGAAAAATTGAAGAACAAATGACACAGGGCAAAATTTAACAGATAATGACAGTGCTAAAATGGAAATAAATAAGATAAGGTCAAAGGTTAACTGGAAGGTACTTACTTTGGAGGGGGCAGGAAAACTCTGAGGTAATGTATGGGAATAAGACTTGAGGAATAAGAACCAGCTAAGGAAATGGCAAGTCCCAGGGCTAGCATGAGAAAGAAAGACCAGTGTGGCTATAAGTCTACTAGGAGGATAAGAATGAATTATCCTGGAAAAGACAGTTAGAGGCCAGATCATATAGGCCCTTATAAGCCATGGTGAAGAATTTGGACCTAGGCAATAAAAATCATAGAGTTTTCAACAGTGTTCCAATGTGTTCTCAGTTTTCCTTTTTTTTTTTTTTTTTTTTTTTAAACATGCAGACACAGTTCACAGGTAGGGGACAATGTAGATTATATGTGTGAGTATGATGGGTTCTGACAGCTGCACAGGCAGTTTTCCAAAATGGCTAACATTTTTATTGTCACTTTGAGTCAGGTTCTTATGTTGCTCAGGCTGACCTGAAACTTCTGATCTCAAGGGATCCTGGTCTCCAAGTAACCAGTACAACAGGATCCTACTGCTGCCTCTGGCTACAGTATATTTTTAAAGTCCTGTCAGTATATGTTAAGAATTCTCTTGCCAAGTATGTTAGCAGAGACTGGGATGAGGGTAAGATTTTGAGGCAAACCTGAGCTACATAACAAGAATCTGCCTCAAAAAAACAAAGTAATACAAAAAGCAAGCAAGCAAACAAACAACTCAAAATTCTCACAAACATTTGGTAATCAGAGATTTGGGGTGGAAGTGTTTTGTTTGTTGATGTTGTTATTTATTGTTTGTTTTAGGTATTCTAATGGATACAATTGATGTCTCACTTGGCTTTGTTTCTTTGCTGCATAATTTTTTTTTTTGCTTTGTTTTTGGAGAGAGAGTTTCTTGTGTAGCTTTGGAGCCTATCCTGGCACTTGCTCTGGAGACCAGGCTGGCCTCAAACTCACAGAGATCCGCTTGCCTCTGCCTCCCGAGTGCTGGGATTAAAGGCATTCACCGGCTGCTGCATAATGTTTATTGGTCATTTATGTATCATCTTTCACTGTCCCTGTCCCAAGGTTTAGTACTTAAAGAAAATTGTGTGGGCACACATGCATGCCATGGTGTCATCGTGGGCGCACATGCATGCAATGGTACACATGTGGAGGTCAGGAGGCAGCTTTTGTGAGTCAGTTCTCACCTTCCACCTGTACATGGGTCCCGGGATCAGGTCTTTAAACTTACACAAGTGGGGTTACCAGTTGAGCCCTCTCACTGGCCCTGCTTGTTTGCAAAGATAGGATCTTGCTGTGCACCCTGGGGTGGGTTCAAGCTCCTCAGCTTAAGACATTCTCCCACTTCCGCTTTCTGAGTACCTAGAACTACAAGCATGCACCATCACACCCATTGGAGCTTTAAAAATTGTACCTGTTTGTCTTTTTGTTATTGAATGGGTGTTATTTGTATATAGAGGTTTTTATTTCATCAGACATTGTGTGTTGTAAATATTTTCTCCAGGGTATACTTTGTGTATTTATCTTATAACAGTATATTTTGAGTCTGAGAACAAAACAGAAATAAGCAAATAAACCCTTGTAGTTAGAAATAATTTTAAAATTATTGAAAAAGTAAATGCACGATTCTTTGTGAGTTGACCTTTTTATAATGCAATACCTTTGTTTCTGTTAGTTCCTTTTCTCTGAAATCTACTTTGGTTGCTATTGATTCAAACATTCAATTGTAAATAGAATTCTTAATTGGTCTAAGTAAAAAGAAAAAAAACCTGCAAGATATCACCACATTCAATTTTGTTTTGTTTTGTTTTGTTTGCCTAGTGTTTTCATGCTATGAAATTTAACCTAACTATGACATTACATTTGAGGTTATTATTATTATTATTATTATTATTATTATAGATAATATGTAGTTGGTTCATTTAAAAAAATTCTCCTGGGGCCTTTAGAAATGACTCAGCAATTAAGAGTACTTGCTGCTCTTACAGAGCACCTGGGTTCAATTCTAAGCACGCACATTGATGATTCACAACCATCTGAAACTCCAGATCCAGGGAATCTGATGCATATATATGTATGTGCAGGCAAAATACACATAAAATAGACTTTAAAAAATCCCATTCTGACAATTGTGCACTTCGTAGTGTTTGATATAATAATGTATGC
Organism: Cricetulus griseus; assembly: GCF_003668045.3. NCBI lineage: Eukaryota > Metazoa > Chordata > Mammalia > Rodentia > Cricetidae > Cricetulus > Cricetulus griseus. Next base: position 24,630,095 of record NC_048599.1, on the reverse strand, counting down.
TAGAATTAAGGTCTATGGCTTTATTTTTTTCTCGTATTGACCTTTGTTTCTATTTCAGTTTCCTATGTATTGGTTTATCATCTTGGGCAGTTTTGGTGAGTGATGAAGGTATTATAACATATACATTTAAAATTGCAGTCTGTGTACAATCAGTGTTTCAATCAGGGGAGTATTGGAACATACCATTAGTATGTTTTTTTTCCTTTACTTCCCACTTTACAATGCAATTATCTGTATTTTTTTTTTACACTTACACATAGAAAACCCCAACAGAGAAAAATCATAGCCTTTGCTTTTAATCCTCAAGCATTTTAGATGTTTTTAAATTATGTTTATTTTGGGAGGAGACATATGTGTCATAGCACATCAGACGACAGCTTGCAGGAGTCCGTTCTCTCCTTCCACCATGTGAGTTCCAGAGATTGAACTCAGGTCATCAGGATTGGCGGCAAGCACCCTTCCCTGCTGAGCCAGCTCACTAGTCATCAAACAGTGGGAAAACCTCACAGAGTAGGAACTGAGAAGTGTTTTTACCTGGATAGTTCCCATTCTGCCACTTCTCCTTCCTCCTTCTGGCATCATTTCCCCTTGCTCTGAAGAAACCCTCTCTCAGCAGCTGTTCCAGAGGGAGTCTCCTAACAGTGTGTTCTCATTGTCTCCTGCTACCTAAGGGTATCCTTATTTCATGGTCATTTATCCTGGCTATAGTCATCATGGCACATAGAATTCAGGGAGAGCGTTTGTTTATCATGTTAAAAATGTTTCACTTCATTTTGGTGTCAATGGTTGTTGTCGAGAAATACACAGCCATTAAATCAGTTTGCCTGTCAGTAACATGTCGCTTTTGTGCTGTCCAATTTCTTTTGTTGTTGTTTTCCATTTAAAATTTTTATCTTATTGTATGTTTCCTCCGTGTTGTGTGTGTGTGTGTGTGTGTGTGTGTGTGTGTGTGTGTGTGTGTGTGTGTGTGTGTGATGTTGTGTGGCATAAAGTGAGGCTGGAAAAATGGCCTCATTTCTTAGAGAACATACTTCTTTTCCAGAGGAGTGGGGTTTGGCTCAAAGACACCAGAGGGTTTACAGCTTCCTGTAACTCCAGCTCCAAGGGACTGATCCAGTGTCTCTGGCATCCTTCAGCACCCAAACTCACATCCACATACCTGTGTGTGTGTGTGTGTGCATGTGAGTGCCTTCATGTACACACACACATACATACACACACATGTACACACACGTACACACGCACACATACATACACACAGAGTTAAAATAAGTGTTTTTTAAAAAGTACCCATTTCCTTCCAAACACTGTTGCATGTCCAACCCACTCATGTCAATATGTGGTTTCAATTATTTTTCCTTTCAAGTAGTTTCTATTTTTGGACCTATGGATTGTAAGAGACAGGTGTGTTTGTTTTCAAGACATTTGGAGAATTTTCCAAATAACTTTTCATTGTGGTTCTTAATTTAATACTGTTGAGGCTCTATCAGACTCTGTATTATTTCAGTCTTTTAAAATGTACTAAGATTTTTTTATGGTAAAGCATATGGCTTACATTAATGAATAGTCCAGCTATATTTGAAAAGAATGTGTTCTTTTCAGTTTGGAGTAGAGGATTCAATAGCGGCAGGCAGGTCCATTTGGTTTACATTGCATTATTCACAATTTCCTAACTGATTGTGTGACTGTCCAATCCATCTAGTTCCAGGAGGAAGGTGCAGACACTGGAGCAGCAGCTGTGTATTCACCTACTTCTTCCTTTCCTCTGGCAACTTTTACTTCTTATATTTTAAAACTCTGTTGTTACATGAATATGTTTTTAGAAATGTTACGTTTTTAAAAAAATTGTTTGTTTGGCAGTATTGGGAATTAAACTCAGGGCCTCATGCATGCTAGGCAAGTGCTCTGCCTCTGAGTTACAGTACAAGACTAAAATGCTATTGTTTAAATTACACACTCTTCTATCATGAAGAAATATTCCCCGTACCTATCGCTGTGCTCCTGTGCCCTCAGGTTACTTTACGGGTGTTTGTAGAGCCACTTCAGCTTTCCTGTGACTCCTCAGTACCCTTCTCCTTTTCACTGCATTAGCATGAGCCTTTCTTGAGAGCAACATCCAGTTTGGTCTTGCTTTTTCATCCAGTCTGGGACTGTATTGATATTAGAGTTCTATTGCTATGCAACGAAAGACTGTGAATTTAGGAGCTGTTAACTCTCAGTCTTTCGTCAGAAGTCTGACCTGGTATATGTAGTCTGGCTCACTGCTACGGGTCCAACAAAGCTGAAATCAAGGTGGTGGCTGCTGGTGTTCCCATCTAAAGGAAGGTTCTACTGCCAAGTTCGTTCTGGTTGTCAGAATTCAGCTTTCCTACTATCTCATTGACCATTGGCTGCTAGTGACTTCCCTCACCTCAAGAGGGCTGTATGCATAAATCTTCTTGTGACCCTTCCACAACATAGTAGCAGCAGAATCTCCCTCTCAACCAATCCCTCTCAACCTTTGAACCTCTTTGACTTCTACCACCAAAGGGAGAAAATGCTTCTGTTGCTCCTGCCACCTGAAAAGCATCCTTATTTTAACATCAATTGAATGGTAATACTGATGGCAAGCAGGAAGTCCCTAGGGGGCAAAAGTCATGGGACCATCATTGAATTCCACCTACTACATCACTCCTATTTTTAATGTCTTTTTATTTTGAGATAATTTAGGATATTTATGCATGTGTGAAGTATGTGTGTACCTGTATGTGTGTGTGTGTGTGTTTGTATGTATGTACACATGTACGTGTTTGGGTACAGAGGCCAGGTGTTGATGTCTTCCTCTATTGAGCTCCATCTTACTATTTGAGACAATCTCTTTGCTGAACCTAGACCCGATCAATTTGGCTAGGCTGGCTGACCAGCTAATGAGCTTTAGGGAGCCTCTCCTCTCTGTCTTCTCAGTACTGGGGTTACCAGCTTTTATATGGGTGATAGGGAACCGAACTCAGGCTTTTTCAACAGGCTTTTGACCTACTGAATCATCCCTGTGGCCCCTAATTTATAATTATTTAGGGAAAGCTGCAAAGCTTTCATTTCTGCACACCTGTGGTCCTACTTTTCCATTGTTCTCTGTGTGTGCATGTATGTTTCTGTTCGTATGGAGGTCCAAACGCAACCTTGGTGTCAGTCCTCGCTCTGCTTCTTGTTTGAGATGGGCTCTCTTGTCTGCATCTGGGAACACCAGGATAAGTGACTCATGATTCTGTGGAGTCTCCCATCCCTGCCTTCCATCTTGTTGAGGGAACCATGGGATGACAGCAGACACTACCTAGTCTGGCTTTTTATGGGTTCTGGTGCTGTGGAATATTGTTTTAACTGTGTAAAGGTGTGCTATATTTTTCTGCTGCTTTTGTTAACGATGGGAAGATGTGTTACAATTGTTTGATTAAATAAAATTAATCTGGGGTCAGAAGGCTGAGTCAGCAACTAGCTGACAGGAAGTGGTAGAGAGGAATTAAGTGTATTGAGGGCTCTTTAGTGGGGCTTGAGCCAAAGGACACCCTGTTTTGGGGAGACACAGCAAGGAGAAAAGGTTAACTACTTGCTCTTCAGCCTCTCTGAGCAAGCAAAATTTCACCTCAACCTTTGACTCCTGAGTTCTATAGACATATAGAAATCTAGATAAAGTTTCCTCTAGTGGCCACAATAGAGATGTGCCTGAAGGAATAGAGTTCCCACATGGCTGCGGCCAGTGTGGTGGAAATGCTGCTGGTAGCTGCAGAGATGAAAACAATGTCCTGGGGATCATGTTTGCTTGGCAAGCACTTTACTGAGATGTCTCGCAGCTCTGTTTTTGTTTGTTCTCAGCTCTGGGAATTGAACCAAGGATGATTTTGTTTTGTTTTTGAGGCAGCACCTTATTAAACAGCCCAGGCTGGTCTGGAACTCAGGCTCCTCCAGTTTCAGTCTCTCAACTTCTGGGATTACAGGCACGTCTCACCACACTTGGCGTCGCTTCCTTTAATATTAACAACTTACAGAATCATAGCATAGTGATCAAAGCTAGCACGTTTGTATTGAGGGAACAGTGCAGTCAGTGACGTTCTATCGGATCTCACCGGTTTTTCTCTCCGACATCATTTTCATAATCTGAGAGCTGGTTGAGGTTTGCATATTGCCTTTAGTTGTCATGGTACCTGTTATCCTCTTAATTGGTACATCCTCTTAATTAATACAGTTCCTCTGGAATTTTTTTGGGGGGGGTCTCTTCTGACATGAATCTTTGAAGAATACTAGCCACATATTTTATAAAATTTTCCTGAGTTTAGGTTTCTCTGATGCTGCCTCAACATTAGGTTAAAGTTATTTTTAGTAAGGACAACACAGAAGTGATGATGGCCCTTCTACCATGGAATCCATAGCCTATTGTCTTATTGGTGATATTAATCCAAAACTCCCAGTTAGTTAGATTTGAGAAATCCGAGTTTCTCAACTTTGGAATTATTATTATTATAACCTTTATAATAGATATTTTGTAGGAATATTTTCTTTCTTTCTCTTTTTGGGGGGCGGGTGTTTCGAGACAGGGTTTCTCTGTGACTTTTGAAACTGAACCCAGGTCTTCTGCAAGAGCAGCAAGTACTCTTAACCTCAGAGCCAGCTCATTCCTTTTATTTTTATTTTTAAAAGAGTTATTTATTTTTATTTTTGTGTGTGTCTAAGTTATATATGTATGCCATATGTGTGCAGGTATTTACGGAGTCCAAAGAAGGCATTGGGGCCCCTGAAACTTGTGAGCTACCTAATGTGGGTGCCAGGAACCAAACCAAAGTGCTCTTAACTGCTAAGACATCTCTGCAGCCTGAAAGGAATTTTAAAATGAGAAATAGTTCGTCATTGCTTGAAATATTGCATTTATTTTTCTTTTCTAAAACCCATCTCTCTCTCTATCTATATATCTATATATAGATATATAGATATATAGATATATAGATATTTTCATTTTAAAAAAATGAGTATAAAGCAACATTTTCTCAAACCCAGAGGTGTTTGGGGGCTGCAAAAACAGAGCAATTAACACTGCTATGAAAGGGAAGACCTTGAAAACCTTTCTCTGGGGTTTTGATTTACAAGTGCACTTGCCATAGGACTGGAGCTTTGGTTAAGAGAGAAAGGGGCCCTGCAAAACGCCGGAGATTAAGGAGAAACAGCTGTAGTAAAAAGCATTTGACTTTAATTGTGTGGAAGATAATTGGGCCCGTTTGATTTCTGAAAGATTTAGAAACAGAGGGCTCCAGAGGAAACAGATAATGACTGGAGAATTGCAGTACAGGACCGTGAGCTTCCAGCCTAAGTTATCCTAAGGCGGATTGTCTGCAAACTAAGAAAACACTTCAATTAACATCTTCCAAATCTGTCTTCAGGCTTTATTAAAGAAGCTATAAATATATCAGATTGTTCAGAATGGTCTCCAATAAAACTTTAATTATTTTCCTCATAAACAGACTTTATGTCCTGGGTTCTTTTTTGTTGTTTTGTTTTTTCAAGACAGGGTTTCTCTGTATAACAGCCCTGGCTGTCCTAGAACTTGCTCTGCAGACCAGGCTGGCCTCGAACTCACAGAGATCCGCCTGCCTCTGCCTCCCAAGTGCTGGGAATAAAGGCATCTGCCACCACGTCGAGCATGTCCTGTGTTCTTTGGCTTAAGATTCTCATCATTTACATGTCAGAAGTTCTGGAGATCTTTTTTTTTTTTTTTTTTTTGCTTCTCCCTTTCCTCAGTCCTTCCTGACAGAACAAAGCCTTAGTTTAATACCAAACTACTTTGGACTCATTGCAAGCCATATTCAATTATGACACGCAAGACACCAGCACCTGCAGGTCTCAGTCATCCATTTTAGGCAAATTCCCCCTGGAAGGCAGGGGTCTCCTCAAAGCTGGGTATTCTGCAAAGATAAGGAAACATTTGCTTTAGTGACCTCTTCTTGCTCAGATCCCTGCAGCTAATTTTTCATTTTGATTTCACGTTCTCTTACCTACAGAAAGCTTACAAAGGCATGTAAGCTTCAGAATCTATGAAACCTGGATCTGCCCCTGGACTCACCAAAAAGCCCAGCACTGAGTTTTTATTGCCAAATCATCTGTCCCTCACTATCCCATCCCAGTTGTGATTGGTCAGTAGGCTTCATTCTATTATTCTGATTCCGTCTTTCACAGGACAAATGTATAAATATTTAGATTCTGTCTCTTCTCCTATTTAGAGAGTTAACTTAGTCAGAGGGGGCCTTTCCCAGTTTCAGGGCTCATCCTGTCTGGCCTCTTACTGACATCTTGCCCATCTTTTCTCTCTTCTGCTTCCATTCTTTTTAAAACTATTCTCGCCTGTCAGTGGTGGCACACACCTTTAATCCCAGCACTCGAGAGGTAAAGGCAGGCCGATCTCTGTGAGTCTGAGTAATCTACAGAGGGAGTTCCAGGACAGCCAAAGCTACACAGAGAAACCCTGTCTTGAACCTCACCCCCAAAGTATTTATTTTTTCACAATTTCATACATATATAATGTACTTCAATCATATTCATCTCCCCCATTATTCTCTCATGCCAAGTCCTTCTTCCCGACAAACTCCCTTGCACTTTCCTGTCTTCTGTGTGTGCAGGTGTGCACACACTGAGTACCCACTGCATTTAATTAGGAGTGCTTGCACTAACACAGGTGAGGTTATGTACTTGAGCAAGGGCATTTTACCAGTGGCTACTCTACCTAGGATTATGACTCCATACCCCAGCAACCACTAACTCCCTATAGCTCCTCAGGGAGGGAAGGGGCCTCACAAGCCCTCAGACTTCTTTGTGGAGACAGAACATCTCCTTTGCCCCTAGACTTGAGATTTAAAAAGAACAATTAGCAGAATAAACCTTTTTCGTGACTATGTAAATTAGAGAAATCTTATGACTACTGTTTTGTTTGTTTTATTTTGTTTTGTTGAGATAGAGTCTCACTATATCACCTTGGCTGGGCTAGAACTCACTAAGTAGATCAGGCTCACTCACAACTCACAAAGATCCACCTGCCTCTGTCTCTGCCTTCTGAGAGCTAAGACTAAAAGCATGTACCACCACACCTGGCCCATGGCTACTTGCTATATGTTAAACATCTTAATTCCTAGTCCATGTCTTCTCCTCTCACATGGGCATACTCTACAAACTAAGTCAGTGAATGGATCAGCATTCTCCACATATGACTGTAATACATGTCTTAGGGATCTCATTGCTGGGATGAAACACTATGAACATAAATGACTTGAGGAGGAATGGGTTTATTTCAGCTCACAACTCTCAAGCATTATCTAACTTTCTGTTAATCTCTCCAGCAAATTTTCTTTTTCTCTTTCATTCCTCCTTCTTAATTTTATTTTTTACAAGGAATCACTGTGTAACCTGGCTGGCCTGGAACTCACCATTGGTAAATTTATCAGGGATGCCTTCCATGTACAAATACAAATGTAGGTCACCTTAATTTGGAGCTTCATATTTAATGATGAGGGTGTGGGAATGCAAGCTGTTCCTCAGCTATGATAAGTCTTTCAAACCAACATACCTTTCAGAGACACTTTGCTTCGCATAAGAATAAAGAGAAAATAGCTGGCTCCTGTGCTCATTTGAAAGGGGTTTTGTAGTAGCAAAGCTGAGTTACCCTGTGTGACAGCAGAGGCTGTGGGCTGTGAGGCACTCACATTTAGGATGTCCACATGAGATTTGCCTTTTGAATATGTTTGGTTTATTCACACAAGCATTCCTTACATTACCATGCTGTTGTAGAGATTATGGAAGTCTCTTGAAAACAGGCTTTGGGGGGGGGCGGGGGGAGGTTAGGAAATCCTGCAGGATTCTACTAGGGAGTCCTCTCCAGTGAGAGCACATTGGGAGGAAGCTCAACCAGCATCCTCTGGGAGGCCCTTCAGCTGTGGAAGGCCAGGATGATGACACTGTCTGAAGTGCACAAGGTCCTTGAGAGCATTGGACAGTGGTTAGCACTGATTTCAGAACATTGCCAGGAAACTTGACTGTCACTAGTCACTAAAGTTAGAGCTACAGTTGTCAGTCTCAAAATCCTGTTACCAGTAGGGATCATTGCAGAGGTTTAAGAAGCCATATCTCTGAAGCCTGGTAGAGCCATCCTAGGGCTGCCTCCAAAGTTTCAGTTTTTGTATTGTTCCCATGAGCTTTAAGCTTTGTATTATCTTGGCTCACAGATAAGAGTTTATTTATTAACAAATGAGAGCCACCTTGGGTGGTTCATTGACATATCAGAGCATGCCTTAGGCTTGGCTCATATTGGAACTGCCTTGTAGTTCACTCCTTACCTAGAAAGCATTGCATTAGTTCTAGATACACAAAATAGTTTTCAAGGTACAAAACAATGGTTCCACTTATGTTACTAACACCCTGTTCTCCACCAACTACACATATTTCCAAAGCGCTCAGACTTCAGCAAGGCTGGGGAAGGAAAACATGGCAGAAGGATTAGAAACACAGAAATATCAACTTTCTGCTGGGCCTTCTTAAGGGCCTTCTTTGTCCTCTAATGCCTCTCTGATTTACCCCAGGACCAAGGCGGGAGCTGTCAGTAGCTCAGTTACCCTGGAGGAGGCAGAGAGCATCAACAGATGTTTGGCCTGCCTTCAAGACAGGCCACCTCTCCTCAGATGGCTGTCAGTCAATAAGAACTTCCACATCCCTTTGAAGAGTCACAGCTTTTCTAGATGAGAGGAAACCGGCACCAGCTTCCAGAGAGGACAGAGCTTAAATCTGTAGACTCCAGGGCATGAGGAGAAAGGATATAGCCTGTACTTTGAAGTGTTGTTTCTGGGCCTGCCCCACTTGCTTAGAAACTTGACTTCATCCACATCTGTCCTCCAAAGCAGATGTTGATGGGAAAGAAGGTGGGCAGCACAAAGAGATTTCCAATGGGGATTCCCAGATGTGAGCTGTGAGAGAGATGAAGCACAGCCCCGCTGTCAAGTTCAGGGACAACAGTGTTCCTGTTCTCTTGAGATGTGCAGCCAGGCAGTTTTAAACAAAGTAGGATCCTAAAGTAGGAATAGGTGATAGAGTTCCACCCTTTCTTCTATTGCCTGTCTTCTTAGGCTAAAATGATCTTACTTTCCCAGTCATACCTGATTTCTGTCTGGGAAGTAACTGATCTAAGTTAGGACAATTAAATAGAGCTTGGTTTCCTAGTCCTGATATATTTGCCAAAACAATTCTATGAAGGTGGCAAGATGAACAGAAAAATATGGAATCTTTGCTTCTTAGGTACTATGAAGAGTCATTTTAGAAGAGGCAGTAAAGAGGATGTTACAAGGGCCTGGCTGTAGCATAAGCTAATAGACCAGGTTAGAGAACAGAAAAAGAGGAGGCTCATCTACACACTGCTTGCAGGCAGCTTTCTAAGTGACTCCTCGATATTTGAGGTCCATTATATGATCAGTGGATATTTTAAACTGTGTTTAAAACTTATAACCTTGGCATTCAAGACCCCCATAAGTGTTCTAAATGTCTCCAACCTCATTTCCCACTACTAACTTTCTATTAGTTGATGAATACCCTGTCTATTGGTTTAACAATCTGATTGGGAACACCAGCTATCAGGCTTAGAAATTTATCTAATCTGGTGTTGGAGAAATCTCCCTGTCTTCCATTGGTTTGATATAGTCCTTTGGTTAAAATTCTGGCAAATTTTGTGAACATGTAGGCTCCACAAGGGCAGAGACTGGGTCCCTTCTCACTGTGTATCTTCAGAGCCTCATTGTCCAACATATAAGAGACACTTGATTCATATTTATTAAATAGATGAATGAGTGAATTGAGGAACACCTTAAGCACTAGAAACAAGTAGAATCAAGATGACCAGAGAGTGAGTGGCTGGTGAGAGGAGAAGACAGAACAAGAACAAAGGCTGATGCTGCTTCCTGAGATCTAAGATGAGCCAGCTTTATGGGAATTCCTTTACAGAGAAATACATTTGGCGCTTAGGGATGGAAGAATTGGGATGGACATCAAAGAATGAAATGTGACAGGAGCTGAGGGACAGATTGAGCTGGTGAGGCCTGAGCCAGAGAACAGAACAGGGGAGTCAGTGGCCGAGAGAATCAATCACCAAAGCCACAGCGCCAGGGTAGATCTATTGCTCCTGACAAATGGTGGAAGAGTGACCCTGACACTTCTGGCCTGGAAAATGTCCTTGGAGATGAGGATGGCAGCAGCAGGAGAAATCACAGAAGGGGTGGGGGTGGGGCAGTAAAATGACAGGTTACCAAATCACCCCCAAAACTTGCACAGTGAAAAACAATGGCGGTATGTCAAGAAGATCTAGACAATTACATTGAAGTATCCATCTCTAAGGGCAACTAAACACACTTCAGCTACACTGGCTCCTACAGTTCAGTTCACGTCCCCAGAGTCTGTTCTCATACCAGGGCTGGGTTAGGCCTGGCCTCGTGGGTAACACTGGCCCAACTGTTGACAATAGTTTCAGCCCTGTCCTGAGCCAAGACACTTAGCAGCTATCAGTGTGAACTTTGAGGACTTGAGAGAGAAGTATCCCTTGTACTGAATGTTGCCTACTAAAAAGTAGTTGCCTTGAAATCCACAGTTGAACTCGTTCCTCAGCCTGGACTATTCTTTGCCCATTCTTGCCAGGACTAAGCCTTACTCAGCCTTCAGGTTTTAGTTTAAAGGTCATTGCATTGTATTCCTGCATCTGATAGACCCAAGTGAGCTACAGCATTCACAAAAATATTATAAATGATGATGAACCTGTCAAAACTTCTTAGAGTCACTTCTTGCAAACAACAATATTATTAATAATGAGTTGATGATAACCAGGCATAAAACTCAAATGATGTTACAAAGGACAGCTTCTCCCTTCTCCCCCGGGGTTCTTGCACTTAAGAAAATCAGGCAGGAATACTACATGTGAAATAAGACATTTCGGGAAAGCCTCTGTTTTTCTGATCTGGTCTTCTGCTTTCATATGACCACTCTGGCTTTCTCTCCATCTTTTCCTCTGCTTTTGTCTACTCGATCCCTTCCTTTTGTCTGTGTGATATTACACATGCTCCCCAGATTTCAGCATTTACTGAAATCAAGCTTCATTGTTTTCTTTTTCCTTTCCTGGTAATTTGATTCAAACAGCCCAGAGAAGAGTCCTGTTTTCTCATGTGTTGATACAAATAAGAACCAACAATGCTCTGTGATCTGGGACCAGAAGAAAGAGGTACATGAGAGTTCACAGCCAGCGGCCGCAGGCACCACTCAATAGTTTGTTCTGTAAAAATTATCTGCCTCCTATTCTTACCTAAGGACATAAATGCAGTTTTCAAGGGTGCCAAGTGCAATAAGTATTAGCTATACAACTCTTTAAAATGCTTTATTGCCTGTCAGTGGTAGTGCAAGCCTTTAATCCCAGCACTCAGGGGGCAGAGGCAAGCAGATAATCTAGTCTGGTCTACACAGACTAGCCAGGGCTACACAGATAAACCCTGTCTTTGAACAGACAAACAAAACAAAACAATAAATTAGTATTATTAGCTGGGGATAAGGGTCAGTTAGTAGAGTTCTTTCCTAGCATACATGAAGCCCTGGGTTCAATCCCTAACACCACATAAACTGGCTGGGGTGAAACCCACTTGTAATCCCAACATTTGGGAGGAAGAGGCAGGAAGATCAGTAGCCTACATGGAGAGACTCAAGCCAGTCTGGGCTAAAAGAAATTTCATTTCAAACAACAAAACAATCAAAAACAACAAAATATAAATCTCATTCTCTATCTCATTTTATTCTTCCAACACACTTGGAAGGCAAGTGCTGTTACTATTTTAATCCTTAGTTACACATAAGGAAGATGAGGTTCAAAAAATAAAATTACCCAAACCATCCATCTATTAATTGCCACCCAGTACACTTCAAGAAGCCCATCTCCATATGATCTGTTCATTATGCTACACCAAAAATAGTTCTGCATTACAAAAATCAGAGTGAACGTAGAACTGTAACAAATAACAAATTATTTTCTACACTGAGAACCTAGAAGGCTTTGGGAAAGTGGTAATGCAGTTCAACCCTTCCTAGACCTCTTCTGCCCCACAGTATCTTTCTCCCTTTCTCTGAGAGAATATCCAGAAGCATCTTTTGGAAGTCAGCAGCTGCTCAGAAGCAGTTTACACTTGAGTGAGTTATTTTCTAATCAGGCAGCATCAGGATTAGGCTTTCAAGATCTCAGTGACATCATTTTTATTTTAGTTTTTGCTCATGGTTCCTCACTTATAAACTCCGTTCTCTGGGGAGGTTTTAGACACTAGAGTTTTCTTCCCTGTGGAGGGCTACAGCAACTTTAATTTCCCCCACTTTCCTGCCTTCAATTCATCATAATTAAATTCTCTAACCTACCTTGCATGACAATAGGTCATCAGACCCTCCTCATCCTAAAAGTATCCAGGAAAAAGGAATGTTTTAGAGAGGGCAAGGAGAACGTGGTTATACAGGCCTTGCTAGGTCTCCTTGTTCTGTGTATTCACAACCATGCCTATGCAGTAAGTCTCCATATAAAGTCAGAAGGACTGGTCAAGAGTACTTTTGGATAGTGCAACATGTGGTATCTTGATGACAAGCCTAGAGACAGCATGGAAGCTCTGCCCACATCTTCATGCATATATTTCTTAATCTACATCCATTGTCATGTCCTCTATAATAAAGTGGTGAATTTAAGTGTCCTTCTAAGTTCTGTGGGCTCCTGGCACTCAGCAATCAAACCCAAGCAGAGGATTGTGGGAACCTCCATATGTAGCTGATTCATCAGAGCCACAAGGAAAACAACCTAGGACTTGTAACTGACATCTGAAGTGTGTGAGTGATGGGGACACTTAGAAGTGTGCCCTCAGCCTGTGTCAAGAGGTGCTGTCTCCAGGTTGACTGTCTCACAACTAAATGAGGTCATGTAGCTGATTCTGCTACTGCAGGATTGTACACAAGCATGTAGCAAGAATTCCCAACATGTTGTCGGGTCACAGCATCTTCCATGTTGGTTGTAGTGTAACAACCTTGCCTGGACAATCCCCAAAGCCTTGAACAAACATTCAGGTTATTCTCCTTCAACCCATCCTTCATATGGTCACCAATAATGTTTCAGAAGTGTAGAATCTGTTCATGTCCTTCCCCTCTTTTTTTAAAAAATTATTTATTGTGTACAGTGTTCTGCCTGCATTTATGCATATCAGACAATGACACCAGATCACCAGACCTCAGTATAGATGGTTGTGGGCTACTGTGTGGTTGCTGGGAATTGAACTCATGACCTCTGGCAAAGCAGCCAGTGCTCTTAACCTCTAGCCTGCCCTTCTCCTCTTAAAATCACTTAATTGCTCCTGCTTTGGGCTAAATTGTGCCCCTCCCAATTTTATGCAGATGTCCAACGCCAGTATCTTAGAATGACTCAGTACTGAAGATTGGTAATTAAAAGAATAATTAAGTTAAAAGGAGGTCAGAAGGATGAATGCTACCTCATTATGACTGATGTCTTTATAAGAAAGGAAATGCAGACATTGATGAACACAGAGGGAAGACAGCATGAAGACACTTGGAAAGCACAGCCAGGTACAGAACAAAGAGAGGGCCCTCTGAAGCAACCAAACCTGCCATCAAATTCTCACACCAGTGAGAATAAATATTTCTGTTGTTTAAGCAACCTACCTAATCTCTGGTGCTTTGTTATGGTAGCCCTTGTTAAGGTTTCAAGATCTACAACATAAGCTTAACCTGGCATTCCAGGACTTTCCCAATGATCTTGCTTTGCATGTCCCCACCTTTCTCCACACCATGTAGAACACTGAATGTGTCTTGAGTCCTACTGTGCTCTATCTGCGTCTCACTTTATCTCCTAAGTCTCAGCCTCCACTGCCCTCAGCCCAGGCAGCACGAGCTTCCCCTCCTCTGTTGGAAGGTATCTCCCTATCCGCAGGTTCCATCACAAGGCACAGTAACGGGCACATGTCTATACACATCTGTCAAGCCAAAACTAAGCATGGACGGAAGGGAAAGTGTCAGGGAAACCATTCTCTGTCTTTTTTCCTCATAGATGAAGAGCCTCTGACCATTATGTCACCACCTCAAGCTAACACCTTGTCTCACCTCAGGTTTAAGGAAAGGCTGGCCCTGTGGAAACTAGGACATTGAGAACACAACTTAGGAGTTGAACTGTCTCTACCATGTCCTCCTGGGGCCTCCACTCTCTTACTCACTGACTTCTTTAGATTCCAAGTTCTGTCTCAACAAGGATGCTGCTGTCAAGGGGGTTCCTGGGGGAAGAAGGGATTCTCTCTCTGTCTCTCTGTCTCTGTCTCTCTCTATCTGTCTCTGTCTCTGTCTGTCTCTGTCTCTTTCTCTCTGTCTCTCTGTGTCTCTCTCTGTCTCTCTGTCTCTCTGTCTCTGTCTCTGTCTCTCTCTCTGTCTCTCCCACTCCTTGGCCTGTATACAATTAAAACAACAACGTTTAAACCTTCCTCCATGTAACCAGGGTAAACAGGCATGGCAGCTCCAGGTTTACATGGCAGCATTTCAGCATCCCAAGAGAACAAACAAATTCTCACTTCAGAAAAGGACTCTGAGCACCATTCTTGCCTCACAAGACTGCTCCTTGTGCCAGCTGCTTTTCTTTCAAGAGGAAGAGAGACTCTGTTTTTCCAGTGCTGAGGCAAGTTCTTCCTCCTCTGCTCCCAGTCCCACACACATCTACTCTGGCTAAGGGGATGGGCGTGGGGTCTTCCTAGACTTATTAGCTACAACACATGTTGCAGTGAGTGCTGACACAGGCCTGCACACAAATGTTCATAGCATGTTATCACAGCCAGAACCTGGACGAGACACAAATGTCTCGTCAGTGGGTGGGGAGATAAATAGTCTGTTATATAAACCCAATGAAAGCTCAGCATAGAAGGGAGTAAGCCTTTCACCCTGAGTAAACTTCAACAACAGCAAGCTGAGCAAAAGAAGGCAGACACAAACCGCATACTGTGTGGCTCCATTTAATAGAATCTTTAGAAAAGACACAATTGTACTGGTTTCCTGGAAGTGTGCAAGAGGTAGCCTTAGACAGCCATAAGCAAAGATGTAAGGTAATGGTAAAATCCTGGAGACTGAGTGGTAGCGATTTCACAGATGTATACATTATCAACCACCAGTCTCAGGCCTACACTCACATGAACAGATCCACTTAATGGTTATTTACAATATATCTGTATATAACAAGCACTGAGGGGCTGAACTGACATCTCAGGATAAAGCCCAGGAGTTGGGAATAGTCCCCAAGGTTCTGGTTGTACAGGCCTTCCCTTATGGTGGCATATTATTTATGATTTATTAAAGTTTGCCTGAGGATTCAAAAAGCAAAGTCAGCCTCAAGCTATAGAGATCAGGCAGTGGAGGCACACATCTTTAATCCCAGGACTCAGGAGACAAAGGCAGATGGAACTCTCTGAGGTCAAGGCCACCCAGGGCTACTTGAGACTGAATCAGTCAAAAAGAGTAACAGAGCTCACGCCTTTAATCCCAGCACTAGAGAGATATAAAAGATAGAAGCAGATTCTTAAGGATTCAGTCTCAGGATTCTCCAGCCACGTTGAGGAGAACATAGTAGTCTGGAATTACAGTCTGGTGTTTGGTGGAGCCAGGATCCCCTTTCAGTCTGAGATAGAGATAAGAGCTAGTGGCTGGCTCCTTTGCTTTTCTGGTCTTCAGCTTAAAGCTTGAAGCTTGAAGCCCAATATCGGTCTCTGGGTCATTTATTTTTCATGCTACAATCCCTCAGTGCTCCCTTGTCGTCTTCAGCACTTTGGCACCATGATAATTACAGTTCTTCAGCACTTCTAAGCTGCCTGTCACCTGAGTCTTTACAGGGGCTGTTCCTGCTGCTCATCGTAGTCCACTAAGCCAGAAGCTTTCTTCTTATTCAGCCCCAAATTCTGGAGGAATGGAAGCATCTGTGCTGCCTTCTTTAAGCAGAATGCAAAACCTATCCCCCTTTTTTCTATAACAGGCCACAAATGTTCTCTTTTTAAAATTTTCTTGTGCATTGACTACAATAGTGGAAACTTCTAAAGACAAGCGTGAAAGAAATTTCTTCCACAGAAATAAACGTTGGCTATTTGAAGTAAACATTTGGAAAATGGGAATTAAGGAAAACTCCTTAATGACTTACCCTGTGCCTCAGTCTGTACTATCATTCTTTACCTCCCGGTCAGACCAATGACATCACAATTTCAGAGGAAAGCTGAGGTCTGGCACAATTATGGTCCAGGACATTCTCCCCTTCTCAAGCATCTTAAACAATATTCTCAAACGTTTATTCTAATTATGAACAGTTTTCCTGCTAATTATTAAATCCATATGTATTCCAAGAGAAATTGAATCCTGGTTTGCTTCATTCACACTCAATCCATCACGGTTTTACTTTCAAGAGCTATTTGATGTTCAAGAATCCATTAGAGCCCCATAATGCCTCTTTCTGAGAAATAGGATATGGGCAAAATTAAGCAAAACCAAATGCTCACAAAATCCTCCGAGATTAAGTAGAATCTTAACGAGGGGAATTATGCTACACTATTTGCTGTTCGGACTCTTCAGACTCCAAGGAAGTCAGTGTAACCGGAGACGTCTCACATCTTTATCCCACATTTTCTCCCGGGGTTGCAGGGGGAAGGGGACTGTGGAAAGATGAGAAAAAAGAGTAGTTTGACAGGATAGAATTATTTGACATTCTGTTTCCAGCAGTATTTCAGTCTAGAATTTCTGAAGACTTTTTGATATGAAACATCTAAAATTGCTAACCTTAGTATCATCAACATTAAAAAGTAAAGTAGAAGTCCAGGATATCTTCCCCTCAACTAAATAGCTAAAAAACACAAAGGGAGATAAGACTGGGAGAAAACCAGGAGTTGATCCTAAGCAGGGGTAGTAAAGGATGGCTATTAGTCAACAGTGAAAGGTCTGCTTCTGGGCCTACTCTTGGGTGTGTACTACTGTGTTTGATATGTGTGATGACTACTCTTGATTGTCAGCTGCTGGGATTTAAATCACCGTGCAAACTAACTTCGGGCAAGCCTGTGAGGGGGTTTCTAGGTTAGGTAGTTGATGTGGGTAGACCAACTATATGTGAGTGGTGCCAGTCCCTGGGCAGGGGTCCTGGACTGGTAAAAAAAAAAAAAAAAAAAAAAAAAGGGAGAAAGACAGGTGAGATGCAGCATTCCCTGACCTCTGCTTCCTGGCTGTGGACACAGTATGGCCAGCTTCTTGATATTCTAGTGCTATAACTTCCTCCACAAAATGGACTATATCCCCCTGAACTGCAACCAAAGTAAACTTTTCCTTCCTTAAGTATCCTTTGTCAGATATTCTGTCATAGCAACAAGAAAGTTAACTAATATAATAGTAAATTAGCCAATCCAAAAAAAAAATGATAATGCATGCATTCTAGGAGCCACTGTCTTCTTCTTCCATCATCCCAGGATCATGTGACCAAGAACCAGTCTGTAGCTTAGAGCTTGCTTAGACTATTCAAAGTAGCCAACGAACTGCATCCTGCCCTTGTCTTCGCTGCAAAGCCCCCTCCAAAGGCTCTTCCCTAACACTTTCCCCTTGCCCTGCTCTCTGCACCCTGAGAACCCTGTGTATTTTCAACAAGGCTCCTGGTTCTAGGACTGTGTCCCTGACTCTCTCCTTTGTCTCCTCATGAGCTGCACCTGACTGCCCACCACATTAAAAAAATCCAAACATTCTCTAACACACCATGGGACAACACATTGAACATACCATAAGATATTGAACATATTTTGTGTTGCAAATAATATTGAAAAATCAATTTTATGTTCTAATTTGCCTATTTTTCCAGACTTTATGGCCCCTGTCTGTTATGCAATTTTAATAGTAATAAGATAGATCTGTTGGTACTGGCATGGGAAAAAAACCACAATTTATTAACTGAGGAAAGTATTGACTAAAATGTATCTTATGATGACAGTCTCATAAAAAGAAAAAACACAATCTGTGTGTATTTGTATGTACATAATAAAATTCTGGCAGAGTTTCATTTCTTATTTCTGTATATTGTTCCATTTTTATGAGTCTTTATTTTCCTTATAACAAGAAAAACAATATAAATTTCTAGTTAGAGAATCCTGAATAAGCAATAGGCAAGACCACACTTGGGGCTGAGTGAGGATGTGTGATCACTGTAAAGTGGCCAATGCTTTGTCCCAAGCCATCTCTTCGGGTGCTCAAACTGAGGCTTAGGGGAAAGAGGTACTAGTGTGGGTGAAAGACCTATGGTTTTCATGGAGGAAAGAGTTAGAGAAGAGAAAGTGCACACTTTCTCTCTCTCACCTCGTAGTAGTAGAGCCAGAGTATGGAGAACATAGGTCTACCTGGAAAGAAGACAGCACTACAAGGATATTAGGTTATCAGATGATGTTAACATGAGTCTCTTGGTGTTACTGTTGTCATCATCCCTCTCCTCCTCCCCTTCCTTCTTTCATTTCTCTCCTCTGTCTAATTACATGAAAATCTTGCTAAAAGGTGGAAGAGATACAGCTGGTCTGACCCTTCATTCTACTTTATATGTTCCGATCCAGACTCAGGACTAATCAGATATTAGCTGGTGAAAGAAATGAGATAGTAGGGAGATCTCTTCATGGCCTCCCCAGTGATCATCTCAGATACGTCTGTGTAGTCAGCAGGGAACTGTCTGGTACAGAAGTCTGTAAGGACTTTTTCAGCCTGTTCCTCTGGGATCCATGAGGGTTGCTATCCCATCCCAGGCAACCACTTATTAAGAGAAGGATTTATTTTGCAGTCATTCACACCAGATCCTATTTGTAATTTAACAGCTTAGAATTAGAATAATAAATTTCCTATCTGCCTAAGTTCTCTGTGTATACTCCTGTGTAACTTCTCTGGGATTTTTAATTCATGTGTCATCTACAAATGTAGTCAAAATGCAGCTCATTGTCTAGATAAAAGTAGATTTTCTATTGCAATAATACCAGGTGTGTGTGTGTGTGTGTGTGTGTGTGTGTGTGTGTGTGTGTGTTATAATCTATGGATTTAAGACTATTTTTTGAAACAATGTCTCACTGTGTAATCTGGGCTATCCTAGAACTTACTATGTAGACCAGGATAGCCTCTAATTCACAGATCCACCTACTTCTACTTCTTGTGTGCTGGGATTGCAAGTGTGTGCCACCACATCCAGCTTTAGTTTTTTGTTGTTGTTTGTTTGTTTGTTTGTTTGTTTTTAGTTTCATGTAGCATAGGAATGACACAAATTTGCTAGGTAGGTAAGGCTAGCCTTGCATTCTTGTTGCTTCTGCTTCTGCTTTTCAAATACTAAGATTACATAGGTTAGCTGCCATGTCAAGACACAGAGTCCAACTGTTGGATAGTAAACTGGCTGATTTGAGACTAAAGAAAGACAAAAGCAAGGAAATGGACAAGTGTATAATCCTATGACTGGGAAAGGGTTAGGGGTGTGCTCAATGCTTATGGACAAGCTGAAAAGTAGAATAGGGAAGGAGAGTAAACTTATTCTAGGCTCTATGAATGATATCTTCTTCCATATGCTTATCTAATGAAAATGCATAAAGAAAGGAATTTAAGTATTTTAGCTGTTCTGATAGCTATTACTGCTCATAAATAGTCCAGATTCTCTCCCTGTTATCTTCTTCCCTGTCAGAGGATTGTGAATTCTGCCTTAGTGAACTCCTAAATGAACCTATGTGTTAGTCACACTGCTATGTAACATATTATTCTAAAACCTAGATTTGAGAAAACAAATTTTATCAGGGCAGTGATCTCTTGTTTACTGGTGTATTCTACTATCAAGAATAGTACCTGGCACTTAGTAAGAGCTCAGTGGTGTTTACTGAATGGTAAATCCTGCTTCCTATTTTCTCCCATTAATCCAGTCTAGTTTGTCTACAGATTTTCTGAATGTTTTTGGTTGAGTCTGATCAGCACAGCAGTTCCTAAGTAATTCTGACCTCAGAAGTTAAATGTGTCTGTTGGCTCCTGTTCTCATTGCTGTGACAGAATGTATGACAGAAGGAACTAAAGAGAGGGAGAGGTAACCCTGGCTCATGGTTTCAGGGCAGATAGTCCATTGTGTGTGGGGAGTCATGGAAGACTTCATTGCAGTGAGTGGAAGGAAACAAATGAGCTTCAGACAGGACAGGCTTTCAGCCAAGGCCTGTTCTCAGCAACCTACTTTAGCTAGCTGGACACACCCCTGAAATGTCCCACAACTTCCCCAAACAGCTGGGGACAAAGTGCCCAAGCATGGAGCCTGGGAGGCTCATTTGTCATTCAAAGTGTATTTATAAGCTCTAACTGAACTCTTCAGTAAATCTACTGGATCTGGTCAATATTTTCATGATAATCTTCTGGTTGTCACTAGTTGCAAGTTGTAACAGAAACTTCCACATTCTTTTTAGATATCTCTCTGCTGTCCTTATATCTATTTTTATTCTCCCAGGGTTGTGAAATTATTTGAGTACTTGTGCATTTTAACAAGCAACTTGATATCAGATAATTAAAATAAAAGTAAGGCTGGGTGGTGACACATGCCTTTAATCCCAGCTCTTGGGAGGCAGAGGCAGTTGGATCTCTGTGAGTTCGAGGCCAGCCTGGTCTACAAATCGAGTTCCAGGACAACCAGAACTGTTACACAGAGAAACCCTGTCTTGAAAAACCAATAACCAAAAAAAAAAGAAAGAAAAGAAAAGAAAAGAAAGAAAGAAAAAGTGAGTATTTTAGGCAACAGAGTAGATTCTTGAGGAAAATATTGCTAGCTAGCCATGTCACCTAGAAGAGACAGTGGCAACACTTGTCTGTCTGACATTCACTAGTTCTTAGAGACAACACAAAGATGTTGCAAATCTGTCCCTGAGCTTTATATAGGATACTTTAATGAAATACATTCTCCATTTATTAAATATGGTTTTACAGAGCTAATAAAGAAACATTAAAGGCAAACCTTTTTTATATCCAATAACACTCAAGAGTGGGATCTGCCTTTTCTCCCCAAACAACTGCTTAGTTAAATTGATTTGTAAGGAGAACAGAGCCTAGAGAAGACTGTGTTCTGTTTACTGACACCCTTAGTAATGACTACAGCCTGTGGAGAATTTATGGCCATCCTTGGAGCTGTAACAAGGAATGGAGGAAGATAAAACAATATACAATGAAGTCAGTGTATTAGAGTGAGAGAAGAAAAGACTAGAAATCTAAGATCTGCAGTCTGGTCCCTGCTTTGCCGCTACATGTGTGGCATGAGCAAATTGCCTGTCTTGTCCAGATCTCAGTTTCTTTATAAGGTGTTAGGTTTAGAATGGATGGCTCAGAAAGTCTTTTACATATTAGTGTGAATGTGGGCATGTGACAGAGGATAACTTTCAGGAGCTGCTTCCCTCCTTCCACCAAGGATTGAACTTGGGTCATCTGGCTTGCACAAAAAGTGCTTTTTTTTTTTTTTTAAGAGGACTGTGTAGCCTGCTGTGTAGCCCTGGCATGGCCTGGAATTTACTATGGTTGTATAAACCAGGATGTCCTTTAACTCACCAAGATCCATCTGCTTCTGCCTCCTGAGTGCTGAAACTGAAGACATGAGCTACCATGCCACATCAAGTGCTTTTATCTGTTGAGTCACCTCACTGGATCTCTGTTTGTTATTGGTATTATTACATAAATCACTTTATTATAATGAACTCTCAAACAAAAGCATCACACGGCTAGAGTAAGGTAAGCACTCACACACCAAACTCTGTCCCTCTCAGTGAACAGCTATACAGTCCCAGTGGCCATTCTGAAGCAATGGAGCTTATATACACATCTCTGGTATCAGAAGGTATGTGGAGATATGCCTGATTATCATCTAAAATCTTATAATTTCTGGGTCTCTTGGGGAAACACGTGCAACAAAAATGGCATAGCTGTTTCCACTATGGTCAGTTTTCCTTTCTTTCATTCTTTTCTTTGGTTTTCAAACTATTAATAGCCCACTAGCAAAATTCCTGAGACTCTAACCAGAAGACAATGAGAGCAGGCTGTTGAATATCACTAGACACCCATCACTCCACTTATTTAATTGACTGTTCATTCATTCCCTCAGCAAACATTCTGCGTTTCCTATGTGCAAGACACGAAACAAAATAGAATACATAATGGCTCTTGTCCCCCAGGGGCTCAGCCTCTAATAAACAGAAAATAAACACAGATAAGTAACAAACCAAAGAAAACAAGACAAACAATATAAATAAGATATAAATAAAAGTAATTAAACATTCATGGAACAAAAAGAATATTTCCTACCGAGGTTATATGGGGTCCTTGACAGGAGGAAAAGAGAAATTCAAAAGGAACTGGTTATTTTAAGGGGATTTGTTTTGTTTATCTAGTAGAACGATAACACTATTTTAGGAAAACAGGAACCGGAAGAAAAAAAATGCTTAGAGGAAGCTAGAGATAAAGAGGCCAAGAGGCGGTTATATACCTGGAAGAAAAATAAACACTACCGGGTGTGAAGCTCCCCCACAACCTCAGACCTGAACAAGCCGACCAGCACTGAAAGGGCATTGGAATGCAGTTTAGAGAAGGCCATTTGAGAGTCACTCCAAATGGGTGTAGTTTGTTCTTTAGAATTTCATCCCAGGCTTCTTAAGGGTTTTACCAATGAGATTGTAGATTTGCTGTTAGTAACCCCCAGGGTAGAGACAAGAAAACATGGCCACATTTTCACACCTTAAAAAGGGCTAGCCTGGTAAGTAATTTGCATTCTGATCAATATTCTAAAATCCAGCCATCATTTATGAGCACCAAGAGAAATGTGAACTATAGAAATGAACCAAAGTGAAGTAAAGCCAGCCACATGAGATAACCTGCATTTCCTTGATTGCTGTGGCTGGGGAAGTTGGATGAAAAACATCCTCCAGAACCTGGACAAAAGTTTTTATGAAGGGCATGTACTTGGTCTTACCACTTCAACAGCTTTTTAAATTAATGTTGGCAATATATTCTTCTCTCATAAAATACATCCCTGCCACAGTTTCCCCTCCCTCTACTCTTCCCAGCTCCCCACCCCACCCCATTTCCCTCTCCCCTAGATCCACTCATCATCCATCTCCCTTCAGAAAAGAGCAGGCATCCAAGAGACAGTCAAACATGACAAAACAACATACAATAAGGCAAGGCAAAAGCCCTCACACCAAGGCTGGACAAGGCAACCCAATAGGAGAAAAAGAGTTCCAAGAGCAGACAAAAGAGTCAAAGACACATCACTCCACAGTTAGGAGTCCCACAAAAACACCAAGCTAACAGCCACAGCATACACATAGAGAACCTGGTGCAGACCCTTGCAGACACCATGCTTGCCTCTTCAGTCTCTGTGACCTCATATGTTCCCTGCTTAGTTGACTCAGTGGCCATGCTCCCCTGGTGTCCTCCAGCCCCTCTGACTCATACAGTCTTTCTGCTTCCTCTTCCATGAGATTCCCTGAGCTCCAAGAGGAGGGACCCAATTGAGACCTTCAAGTAGACTCTCTCCGGTAACATCTGACTGTGGGCCTCTGCATCCACTCTCATCTGCTGCCAGAGGAAGCCTATCTGATGATGACTGGACAAGGCACCCATAATGTTTGTCTTTCTGGATCTGGGTTACCTCACTCCAGATAATTTTTTTCTAGTTCTATCCATTTGCCTACAGATTTCATGATATCATTTTCTTAAACAGCTGAGTAGTACTCCATTGCATAGATATGTACCACATTTTCCTTATCCATTCTTTGGTTGGGGGACATCTAGGTTGTTTCCAGTTTCTGGCTATCATGAGTAAAGCCAAAATGAACATCAGTTGATCAAGTACCCTTGTGGTAGGATGGAGTGTCCTTTGGGTATATGTCCCAATGTAGTATAGCTGGGTCTTGAGGTAGATTGATTCCCAATTTTCTGAGGAACCACCATATTGATTTCCAAAGTAGATATACAAGTTTGCACTCCCACCAGCAGTGCAGGAGTGTTCTCCTTGTTCCACATCCTCGCCAGCATGAGCTGTCACTTGTGTTACTGATCTCAGCCATTCTGATAGGTGTAAGATGGAATCTCAAAGTATTTTTGATTTGCATTTCCCTGATGGCTAAGTTTGTTGAACATTTTGTTAAGTTTGTTAAGTATTTCTCAGCCATTTGAGATTCTTCTATTGACAATTTTCTGTTTAGATCTGTACCCCATTTTTCCTCTTTAATTATTCTGTGTCTTTTATACCATGTATCTTGATCCCATTCATTTCCCCATCCCTTTGCATCCACCCTCTGCCTCTGCATCCCCCCCCCAAAAAAAAAAATAAAGAAAACAAAATTTAAGAGAAAAATGAAAGCTGCAGCGTGACATAGAAGCCATAGTGTGACACAGGTCTGGTTCCAGGCCTCTGGTTTCTACTACACTATCAATGCTGGCCCTCACTGGGCATCTTCTTGGACATCCTATTGTTGTCCTGTGTTGTGGAGATCCTGCAGCTTTGGGTCTGTGAGTCAGGTCCTTTCACTTGTTCCAGTAGATCGCAGATGGGGTGGATGTTGGGACAGCCCAAGTCCTAACCCTGGGTTCTGGGCCTGGGCAGCTGCAGGGTTGGTCTGACCACCAGTTCTCCCCTGGCCT
Source organism: Cricetulus griseus (assembly GCF_003668045.3). NCBI lineage: Eukaryota > Metazoa > Chordata > Mammalia > Rodentia > Cricetidae > Cricetulus > Cricetulus griseus. The sequence continues at coordinate 24,605,360 of NC_048599.1, read as the reverse complement.
CACCACCAGGTTGGGCTCTCCAGCATTGTTCTGGCTGATTCACTTTTTTTAGAAATGAGTGAGGGGTGGAGCCAGTTCTCCTGCTTTTATATCCTCAGGGTTAGCTCTGCCACACCTATCTATACTGTGTTGCCCTGGCGAGGTACAGGATCTATGCTCCAGAGTGCTGCAGCTGGTGAGGTGCTGAACAACCCTCTGTTCTTATGGTCCCATGGCCAGCTCCTCCACCTGTTGCAGGCACTGATGGTCAGAGGGTGGGGGTGAGGGAAAGGTTGCTCACAACATCGGGCCTGGGTCACCATCTGGCCAGCTCTGTTGCCTAGGCAAGGGGCAGGGCCCGCTTTCCTGAGTGCTGCAGCTGGTAAGGTGGAGGATCAGCTCTCTTATCTGTTGCAGGCAGTAAGAGGCAAGGGGGAGTGCAATTTTCCCTTACCCATACCGCCACATGACAGACAGGTACTGGGAAAGGCTGACCCATGCTTACAACTTTGGGGCTCACTCACACCTCCACCGCAGGTTGACTCTATTGTGTTACCCAGGTGAAGTTCAGGGCCTGCTCTCCCAAGTGTTACAGCTGGTGGAGAGTAGGGACAGTTCTGCTCTTGTGACCTCAGGGCCTGTTCTCCCACCTGCCTCAGTCTTTGATGGGTGGGAGAGAAAGGGCATCTCTCCCCAGTCCATGCCGCCGTTTGGCAGATGAGAGGTGGGGCCAGGTCTCCTGTAATCACTACTTTCGGGGCTGACTCATCCACACCTCTGTCAACAGGGTTGGCTCCATAGTGTTGTCCAGGTGCAGTGCCAGGCGTGTGCTCCCAAGTGTTGCAACTGATGAGGGTCAGGGACAGCTCTCCAGTATAGACTGAGTTTTCCTCTCCTGGCAGCCACTCCCAAATAACCAACATAGAGACTTAATATCAATTATAAATGCTCAGCTGATAGCTTAGGCTTGTCTCCAGCCAGCTCTTACAACTTAACCCACTTAGATTCATCTACATTCTGCCACATAGCATTACCTCTCTTTCATATTGTACCTCCTGTTTCCTCTCCATGTCTGGCTGGTGACTCCTCAGACTCTGCCCTTCTTCTTCCCAGAATTCTCTCTGCCCCCAAAATTCTGCCTTGATATCAGCCAATCAGCTTTTTATTAACAGCATGAGCAACACATTTTTACAATGTACAAAAGAATTATTCCACAACACTCCAGTTCTTATGCCCACAGGAGCAGCTTTCCCGTTGCCTCAGGCATTGATGGGTATGGGGAGGTTGTACCCATTTTTAATTGGATGATTTGGGGGGTTTTTGATATCTAGTTTCTTGAGTTGATTAATCTTCTATCTGCTGTGGAGATGGTAAAAATCTTTCCCCATTTTATAGGCTGCCATATTGTCTGAATGACAGTGTCCTTTGCCTTACAGAAGGTTTTCAGTTCTATGAGGACACATTTATTAGTTGTTGATCTTAGTGCCTGTGCTATTGGGGTTCTGTTCAGAAAATCATCACCCGTGGCAATGAGTTTAAGGCTATTCCTCACTTTATCTTCTATCAGGTTCAGTGTTTCTAGTTTTTTTTTTCTTATTAAAAATTATTTTTATTAGTTCAAGTTAGGGAACAAGCTTGTTTCACATGTAAGTCCCTTCTCCCTCTCCCTCCCCTACCCCCATCCCTCCTCCTCCCCCCCCCACCCCATCCACCCTCCACTCCCCAGGCAGGGTAGGGCCCTCAACGGGGCTCTGCAAAGTCCACCAAATCTTCCTGTGCTGGGCCTGGGCCCTTCCCCATGTGTCCAGGGCCAGAGTGTATCCCTTCACGTGGGATGGGCTCTCAAAGTCCCTTCTTACACCAGGGAAAAATGCTAATCCACTTCCAGAGGCTCCCTGGAGTGCAGAGGCCTCCTTATTGGCATCCATGTTCAGGGGTCTGGATCAGTCTTGTACTGGCCTCCCCGACAGCATCTGGGGTCGATGTGCTCTCCCTTGTTCAGGCCAACTGTTTCTGTGGGTTTCTCCAACCTGGTACAGACCCCTTCAATCTTCATTCCTCCCTCTCTTCAACTAAGTTCCAGATTTCAGCTCAGTGTATATCTGTGGATGTCTGTCTCTGCTTCCATCAGCCACTGGATGAGGGCTCTAGTTCCTGGTCAGTCGGCGGCGGAATCCAGTGTTTCTAGTTTTACAGCATCTTTTGTTAACAAATCAGAGAAGCCAATATAACCTATGCCTCAGAAATAATTTATTGCTCAAAAGTAGAAGACATATCTAAAATAGTGAGTAGCAGAACAGGAAAAAATGTCTTCAGTAGTGTGATACAACTGTGATGAAAAGAAAAAAGATTGTGAAATACATTGTAACATTCAAGAACCCATTTGAAGTGTAATGTTTAACTACTTAATCTCTTTGAGCCATTCTCCTATTTATAGTATGGAGATAACTGTAGTGACTAATGGTAGAAAAATAGGATCATGTATTAAGGAACTAGCAAGAGAGCTAGGAAGAGGTCTTGTTCATAGCAGGAGAGTTAGGTAGATGTCTCAGTTAATTGCTTTCAGTGCAAGTAAGAGGACCCGCGTTCATTTCCAGGCACCCACATGGCCCTTCATAACTATCTGTAACTCCAGTTCCAGGGGACCCAACACCCTCACACAGACATACATGCAGGCAAAACACCAATGCACATAAAATAAAATAAATAAATTAGCTGGGCAGTGGTGTTGCACGCCTTTAATCCCAGCACTTGGGAGGCAGAAGCAGGTGGATCTCTGTGACTTTGAGGCCAGCCTGGTCTACAGAATGAGTTCCAGGACAGCCTCCAAAGCTACAGAGAAACCCTATCATGAAAAACCAAAATTAATTAATTAGGTGCAAATAAATAAATAAAAATGAAACAAGGAGCTTAGCTATAGTAACTGTTGTCTGTGGTAAGCAGAAGAAATAGGAGGACTAGAGACAACAGGCTCATGCCACTGTGCCGAAATTTGTGCAGTGTTGGAGACTGAACCCAGGGCTCTGTTCAGCCTAGTCAAACATTCCAGCAACTGAGCTCCATCCCCAGCCCTGCTAAGTATTGCTTACGAATTGTCTCATGTCGTTTCCTCTTACCCAGATCACAGAGGCTCTTGCTTATCAGGCTTCATCTTCCTTGGTATAATTTTCTTTGTTTAATGACCACAAATTATATTGTTCATACTAATAAGAACATGAATAGAAGTAAGCATAGGAATTCAAATGTCTAAATCTATGCCCCAGATTTACTTTTCCTGTACTTTGAATAAATTTTTTCCTTTTATAAAAAATATAAATCATTTAAGAAGTTCTTTCTTTGGGGAGAAAATAGATCGTTTTGTTTTCATGTTATTGTTTAGCTCCAACTTACTCATAAATTTAACAATGAAAATAGAATTTTCCTGGAGCCAATAAAGTCTCCTGTCATTCCAGAAAAGTGGAGGGAATTATAAGAACATATAATGAGAAACATTTTCCTGATATTAACAATCAATAAATCTCAGGATCATTTATTTGGTGCCCAATTAGTAGCAGAACAATAACAAGGGGTCTGGGAAGTTTCAGAGGCAAAGATGGAGTTGGTGATTTTCAAGTACACACAGTTTAATAGGGACTGAGTTATCCTTAGCAAGTACGCTGGGAGAACATGTGCAGTTGAGAAGGAGGTAGCCAGAGCAGCTCTTTTTAGACATTGTTCACCGCAATTAGCTTCTGGGGTGAACAGAGGAAATGGGAGAGACAGAGAAAATAGTAGAGTTGAAGTCACAGAGCCAGGAAGTGGTGGGAAGGAGATTTAAACGTAGATTTTTCTAGGTCCATATGTAAGATAGTCTCATGACATTCTCTTGAGGAAAACATCTCACAGATGGTTCAAAATATCTCCGATGTTAATTGAATAGACATTTTAAAAAGTTGTGTTTCTAATTCAAATAAAAAAGTTGGAAAAAAAAGAAATAAAAAATCCATATGCAATATCTCCTTTGCATTTGTGAACACATATGTACCCACACACATGCTCCAAATAAAACTTTTAAATAAAGCCTGTTTAAAAAAAAAAAAGTCAGGTACTGTGACTGAGTAGAAATAAAGCAAACAACAACAAAAACCTTCTAGTCCCGCCCCCCCCCCAATTTGGGGACTGGTAGGACTTCTGAAACCCCAAGCTCACCATGATGCCTCAAAGAAAATGGCTTAAATAGTTGGGATTTTCTCATCCTCAGACAACTCTCTAATATTCTTCCTGAAGTTCTCTGTAAAGGACACTTACGAAGGGCTGGAGCAATGCCTTTGCTACTTTTTCAGACAATCTGAGTTCAGTTCCCAGCACCCACAGAAAAAGGACACAATTCCCTTCTACCTCCAGACAGAGACATAAATATACATATAACATTAACAAAAGTGAAAAGAAAGCTCATGTTACTCTATATTGTAGGTCTGGTAGATACTAAATTTCTCTAATGTTTATTGAGATAATTCTTGCAAATATTTTTTAAAATGTATGTGGGACTATGATGAAGCTGCAATAAAAATTACTGGAGTATATTTTAACACACACACAAACACAAATCCATGAAACACACATGCAGACTTTAAAGGTGAGGGAACAGTGTCCTCCCCAAAGCCTGAAACACCCTGTGAGACCTTTTTACTTTCTTCTCTCATGTTTGCCAGCTTTTTCCCAGATAAAACCATTTGCCACCATTTTGTATAGACATTTTAAGCATTTAGGGCTGCCATCCATCTTGAATTGAATGTTGTATATGGGGCATAGGTATCTTTCCCACAGACACCCAGTTGTTGAAGCATGGATTATTAAATAAGCTTTCTTTTCCTCATGGGACTGATGAGGAAGCTGGTTCATAATCACTCAACTGCATACGTGTGTCTAACTACGAACTTGATCCTGTTCTGTTAGTCTATTTACTTGTGTAGCCAGTAATAAATCTTGAACTCAGAGAGGGTATTCTTTGCTGTTTTGGTTGCTCAGTGTTCTTTGCATTTCCATATAAATTTTAGAGCCACACACTGTCAACATCTTAAAAAGAACCTACTGAGCTCTGCAGATGATATGAAATTCTAGATCATGGAAGCTGTCCCCAGAGAGAACTTACTTGTGTTTCTACCACTTGAAGAGGTCTGAGAAACTCAAAGTTGAGCTTGTGAGAGCGGGTCTACTGCAGTCATCCTAATGCCCAGGGTGGAGCCAGTTCTAGTAACTATGGATTCCTGGTCATTTGCATAGCCCTTCATCTTCTCAGCCTCTTTCTGGAGGTATCTGTCTTGATGGTCAGGCCAGGACATGCCCAGAGATTTTTGTGAGTTTATAACTGTCAATTACCTTCAGGGTGAAGGGTCCCCAAACATTAGCCTCACCTTTCTTGGCTTCACTTGTCTTCTAGATCTTGAACTAGCAATCTTCACTGATTTGGTAGCTCCTCCTTGATGTTTAAAAACTATAATTTGTCCAACTTTTCTAATTGTTCTCAGCAAGAGGTTTTTCTGAAACAGCCTAATTAGCCAGGATTTGCTGAAAATGGCACCATAGCATACATTTCTTAAAACTTTAAGTTCATTAAAGTTAACTTTGTTTTGGAAAAATATGTTCAGACTTCCCTAATGATTCTGGAAAGAACTGGAAATTCCTCAGAGGAGTGGGTATTGCTAGCATGGAAGTTTGGTTTTAGTATTGTTAAGGAGAAAAACTACCACAGACCCTCAAATTAGAGAGAAAGAGACCACAGCAGAACATGGTCTTGGGAGCTGCCCACCAAGGCTACTCTGTGTGCCTCCTGGATTTACTGCTCCCTCTCCACCATTTCACCCTCAAAGAGAGGCTGGGAAAATATCCCCCTTGCTCGTTACACCCATCCAGTCCCACTGAGGCAAAGCGGCGTCATCCACTCATCAATTTTGATTACTGAGCTGTAGCCACATGTGGGTTTTACAGGCTCCAAACATGTCCATATTACATGTCTAATGTATCTAGACATAAACTCAAAGCTCCTAAGAAATGGGTCATATAAGATCAGGAGGCTAAACCTTATGTTCAAGTAGACAGTGTTATATAACCCTATTGAATGTTGTACAGAAAGAAGTGACCCAGATGACACTTTAGAAAGAACAGAACCAAGAAATAAGACCCAACTTTTAATGATCCTTATTATGAACCACATATGATGCTAAGGCGTCATTAAAGATAATTACACTCATTTATTTTATGGGCAATAGGGGATGTGTGCTTTCTCTACTATGTTGGTCCCAGGGACTAACTCAGACTATGACTTAACAGAGAGCATCTTGTCTTAGTTAGGGCTTCTATTGCTGTGAAGAGACACCATGACCACAGCAAGTCTTATAAAGGAAAGCATTTAATTGGGGCTGACTTACAGGTTCAGCACTTTAGTCCATTGTCATCATGGCAAGAAGCGTAGTGGCACACAGACAGACATGGTGATGGAGAAGGACCTGAGAGTTCTACATCCAGATTGGCAGGCATCAGGAAGAGAGAGTGAGACACTGGACCTGGCTTGAACTTCTGAAACCCCACAACCCACCCTGAGTGACACACTTTCTCCAACAAGGACATACCTTCTAATAGTGCTACTCCCTAATGACCAAGCATTCAAATATATGAGCCTGTGGGAGCCATTCCTCTTCAGACCACCACACACCTTTACCCACTGAACCATCTTGCTAGCCGTAAGGCAGCTTATAAAGGCAGAGAATTTCTAAGATCTGAAGAGAAAGCAGGGTAGAGGGCACCTTATATTTAGTCACATGTTCAGTCCTCATAATGATTGTCTTTTTTTTTTTTTTTTTTTTTTTTTGAGACAGGCTCTTTGTGTGTAGCGCAGGCCAGCTCTGGTTACAATCCTCCTGCCTCAGCCTCCCAAATACCCATTCTAAATTTAAAAACCATAGCAAAGGTCTCAGAGCTGGTGTCTTGCAGTCCAAAGATTTGAATCCAGTTCTTCCAGATCCCAAGCCTCTTTGAAAGTGTGAAAGAGAAGGAAAGGATCTTATTTAAATGAAATCCTATTACAGTCCCGGGACAGAGGTATAGTCATGCATGGTGTTTGTTTATAGTTTCCCCTTCACGGGCTCATCAGCATTATTTACTGTGAACAACAGTCTGCTGAACACTTAACCAAATCTTCCATTCTGAGGTTTTCACCAGTGAGGGCCAGGTTGTCACAGTTCATGAGAGCCATAAACACTAGCATTCAATAACTTTTTCCATCACTTACACATTCACAATACAAAGAAGAGATGTGTAAAATACAGTTCCTATTATTCAAATCTTTCTTTTCTTTTTCAAGACAAGGTTTCTCTGTGTAGCCCTGGATATCCTGGAACTCACTTTGTAGATCAAGCTGGCCTTGAACTCACAGAGATTCTTCTGCCTCTGCCTCCTGAGTGCTGGGATTAAATGCATTCACAGCATTTTTTTTCCCCAAAAAGATCCTTCAATCTAGACATTTGGCAATTGTTTATCTATCATGCACACAAAATTTTTATTCCTGTAAAAGGTAGGAAGAATATAAAATAAGTAAGCCTGGACCTTACCCCATGAAACTGTGCAAAGGTGAATTGGGCTCATAAATGGATATTCTCATTATAAGAGCATAGGGCCAGTGGGATGGCTCAGCAGGTAAAGACACTGTGGCACAAGCCTGGACAACTGATGTAAGGCTGGAAGAGAGGAGTGACTCCACAAGACTGTCCCCTAACCTCTACAAACTTTGTAGTACATGTGCCCCCCATTATATGATGCACATACACAAAAATATTTTTTAAAAAATCTTTAAGTAACCACAGTATGATAGTTAATGTGGATTTTTGGCTTGACAGGATGTAGAAGGCCCTAGGAGACAAGCCTGTGGCATGTCTGTGATGAGTGTCTCAATTAGGTTAACTGAGGTGGAAGGCTCACTAAGTGCAGGTGGCAGTAGCCCGCAGACTGATGGCCTACACCGAATACGAAGAAGACAGAAGCTAAGCGAAATCTCCCTCCTTTCTGTGGATACAATGAGACTGACGGCCTCTGTGGCCACCATATGAACCAAAAGGAGCCCTTCCTCCCTAAGTGCTTGTGTCAGGCATTTGTCACAGCGATGAGAATAGTAACTAAGGCACACAGGGTATCACAGAAACTAGAAGGGGACCAAGGAAGCAGGAGCAAACCACCCCTAGGCCAACATGGGGAGGCAGTGTGCCTGGCAGGAAACACTAACATCAGTTTGGGATGGAACCACATGATACAGCACTACAGAAAGTCCAATGGTGTGCTGAGACAGAGCTGGGCCAGGAATACTTGCAGTGACTGTAGTCGGGCCACCAACCTTTCTTCTCTTGCCCTGGCTTTGCAGCTCCCAAAGCTCTTCTCTTTTGTGAGTTTGTTTTGGGTTGTTGAGGGGAAGGGAAGTTATCTGTTATTTTCTATCTTTTAAAAATATGTGTGTATGTATTACGTATGTATGTGAAGGGTGTGTGTGTGTGTGTGTGTGTGTGTGTGTGTGTGTGTGTGTGTGTGCATTTGTATGTATCAATACAGTGCACACTTGCCACAGCATGTACTTGAGGCCAGAGGACAACCTCAGGTGTTGGTCCTCGCCTCCACCTGTTCGAGACAGGGTCTCTTTGTTGTTCCTTGTGTATAACAAGGTAGCTGGTCCACGAACTTGCATGGGTTCTGTCTCCGCCTCCCATCTCAATTGTAAGAGCACTGGGATTACAGGTTCCAGCAACCACACTGGCTTTGCTGGAGAGTCTAATTCAGGTTCTTACACCTGCACAACAAATGCCTCACCCACTGAGCTGTCACCCAGCCCCTCCTCCTTCCCTTTATATCTTTTCCTTCCCACTCCCCGCCAGTCCAGCGGTTGAGGAAATGGGTAACCTTAAAGCAGACTGTGAGGCTTGAAGGAGCTGTGGGGATGGAAACTGTTGTCTCAGTTGGCCGCAATCTTGTCTTTGCCACTCTGTAGGGACACTGAAGTACATCTACCCCTAAGTTGAAATCAACAGGACATGTCTGCAGGCAGTAAATGCTCAGTCCATATGTACATTTGTGGGAAATAAATCCAGTAACAAAACAGAATAATAGATGATAAAGGACTTGGAAAACAGAGACATTTAGATTTATGACTGTTCTTTAAATTATTTATTTTATGTATAGATGTGTGTACCTGAGTGTATGTATGCATATGTTCTGAATGCATATAGGAGCCCAAGCAGTCCAAGCTTTGATTCCAAGTACCCACAATGCACTCTTGTTCCGGGAGATCCCACACTCTCTTCTGATCTCCAGTGGCTCCTGCACGCATGGGTAGGCATGTACACATGCCTGCAAAAACACTCATACATATCAAAAATTCTATTAGCATTTTTGTTTATTTATTTATTTTGTGTATGGGGCATGGTTCTTGTGGGTCAGGGTACACAAGTGGAGACCAAAGAACTCCTTTCAAGAATCGGTCTTCTCCTTTTACATGTGGGTTCTGGGAATCAAACTGAGGTCATCAGGCTTGGCGGCAAATACCTTTACCTGCTAAGCCACCTCACTGGCTCCCTTGAAGCACCTTTTTCAAAACCAGGTATGAAGCTCAACTCAGAACCACTGCTTAGTGGGCAGTGTCTATCAGATTGTGCAACCCTGAACACTAGAGAGAGAAACAGTGCATATGTTAAAAGCAGCTGGTGGAGGGCACCCAGGAATGTTTGGCAAGCTCTGAAGTGATGGCAATGAAAAAGGTACTCCAGAGACCCTCCCAAAACATCCAGGGAAAGGTGAGTTGCCTCAGGGGTTGCTCTGACTGGTGGGACTTGTGTCAGGATCCCAGTGGCCTCACCCTACCCAGCCTGTGACTGCCAGACTCCTCCTGTCTGCCATCAAACCATTCAGCCCCAGCAGCTCTCATGTTCCAGGAGAACAGTTCACACAGACTCACTGAGTACTCGTGAGCCATTTAGACTCCAGAGAGTTCATGAAAATGATCCTAACAGCAATGAATCAGAAACATTCATACCTCTTCTTAAATGACCCTGTGGGGCTGGAGTGAAGAGGGACGGGACTGCCCAGATGCAGAGGCCTAAGCAGAATGGGCTTCCTGGCAAGCAAAGCTCCAGAGAGGTCTCCTGGGATAGTCCCACCAGGACCTCTGAGGCAACTCTAATGAGATGATTTAGCAGTGTGGTGGACCGGCCTCCATGCCTCCCACACTGACCTAATCCCAGTTGAAATTGCACAAGGGTGAGCTGACAAACTCTGGTTACACAAAGCAAGGGCTAACATTCGAGGCTTGGGAAACCTGTCCAAGACATTTTTTTCCCTTTCTTTAAAATTTTTATAGTTAATTTTATGCCCCATAAGCCAGTGGAGCTTTTTATTTCGTGCTAGCAACTGTATGGTGCTCAACCTTCTTTGTAGATTGGAGCTGAGCTCCTTTTTTTCTCCTTATGCCCTCTTCAGCCCTGGCATTCCTCTGTTTGTTATGTAGGACAGTCCTCATGTCAGTGAGTCCATCTTTAGATGTCATGGTTCTATGGACCTACTCTAGTTCATTTATGTACCATGCAATTAGGGTTACTGCAGTTCTACAGTTCTCACTGGCTTCTGATAAGGTGTGCTTGCTATCTTACTATCATTCTTTTAAAAGTATCCCTGGTTCTTCTCACAGCTTCTCTCAAGTTAGCTCTAGAGACAGTTTTCAAAAGAATCAAAATGATGCCTGGTGTCGTGCTGTGCAGCTGTAAGGCCAAGGCAGGGGGATTGAAAGTCCAACAGTAGCCTGAGCTATGTGGTGAGACCCTGCAAAGACAGAAAGCAAGGGCTGGGGAGACGGCTCAGTGATTTAAATGTTTCTGATACAAGTATAATCTCCAGAACCATTTAGATAGCTTGTTTTAGTTCCCCTACTCAACTTCATTAACAAGAAGGATAATCAAGACATTTACTACCCATCTACCAAGAGCATTCACTGCCAGATACTTAGAAACCCTCACAACCCTGAATTCTGCCCTAGAGAGCCATAGCCACGGCTTTCCACAAATCATGTCTCTGTCAATATCTTATCTGCCCAATTCTTGGATCCAATGGGAGAGAGTAAAGGACCCAGAAACAAAAATGTGTAGCTACTACCATGTGATTCCCAGCAAAGGTGCCAAAAGCACAAACTGGAAAAAGACAACAAGAAATGTTAGGAAAGCTGGATACCCACGAGTAGAAGACTGAAACTACATCCGTATCTCACCTTGCAAGAAAATGAGTCCAGTATGGATCAAGGGCCTTAACAGAACACCTGAAAGTTTGAAAGTGTTCAAGGAAAACATTAAGGAATCTAGACAGAGGTGATGACTTTCTTCATAGATCTCCAATAGCTTAGAAAGCAGCAAGAATTGACAAAGGGGGTCACATTTAAAAATTAAAAACAACACTAGAAACAATTACCACAATGAAAAGATAGCCCAGCAGGGCAAGGTAGTACATGCCTGCAATCCTAGAACTTGAGAGGTGGAGTCGGGAAGAATGTGAGACTCAGTCCAGCTTGGGTTGTACAAGATCTTGTAGAAAAAAAGGAAAAAGAGGGAGGAGGATAATGAGAAAAAGAGAAAGATAAGAAGTCTTCAGAATGGGAGAAAACCTTTGACTAAGGAATAAGACCCAGAATATATAAGAAATTCAAAGACTTAAAATCAAAAGGGCAAATAATCCTACCAGCAAATCGGCACATGAAACTGCCCGATTCTCAAAAAAAAAGGACAGATGGCATGAAAAGGAATTTCAACATCTTTTGTCATCAGTGTATCAAAACTACACTGAGATTCTATATCCCCCAGTTAGATTTACAATTGCCAAAGAGGAGGTGTAAAAAAACCTCAAGCAACAGCCAGGTGTAACGACACAAAAATCCCAGCACTTGGGATATAGAGGCAGGATCAGGAGTTCAAGGTCATCCACAGCTACAATAGTGAATTCTCATGAGCCTGAGCTACAGGAGATCCTTTCTTTAAAAAAGAAAAAAAAAACTTTTGAGGATGGGCAGTGGTGGCACATGCCTTTAATCCCAGCAGAGAGGCAGAGGCAAGCAGATCCATGTGAGTTCAAGGCCAGCCTGGTCTACAAAAAGAGTTCCAGGACAGCCAGAACTGTTACACAGAAAAAAGTAGTAGTATACCACTCTGGAAGTCAGAATGAAGATTCCTCATAAAACTAAAATTAGAACTCCCCTAAGATTCACCTGGACCACTCCTGGATGTACACCTGAAGGAACCAAAGTCAGCTTCCTGTAGTGATATGTGCACACCCACATATCACTGGATTATTGCGGTGTTTATTGCGGCATTATTCAGAAATGCAAAGTCATACAATCAGCCTAAATGCCCATAAACAGATGAATGAAGAAAGAAAATAAGGAATGTTACGCTGCCATAAGAAAGAAGAAAATTATGTTTTCTGTAGGAAAATGGGTAGAACTGGAGATCATGTTAAGCAAAATAAGTCAGACACAGAGAGATGAGTATCACATGTTTTCTCATGTTGTGTGATATCCAACAGAGAAGACTGCTTAGACAAGGGTTTAAGCCAATAGAAAATCTTCATTACCTGGGTGTTTGGGATCCTAGTATAGCACTAATTGGTGAGTTTTTAAACACAAAAACCATGTTCTGGGTTGACATACTTCAGTTAACAAGAATAACTAGCAAGAAGTAGAACAACTACAGATACCAAAAAGCAAGGTTAGTACATTTAGAGGCATTCCCAGAACTTTGGATTTTGATGGATTAGGTCTTTGTTTTAGTGTTGGCAGGTGGTACTGTCTTTGTGCTGAGTTTGACAGCCTGAATGGTACTTCCATCATGGAGTCAGTTGTGCTAAGGTCTCAGGATCTACTAAGTCTGGGGCCCTGTTACAGTATCCAATCCATTTGAGTGCTGAAAGGGTCATGTGGATGGTCCAGGAGGATATGCTTCATGCAGTAGATTACATTATAGGGAAGGAGCTTGGGAAACCTGCCAGTTTATAATAAGCACTGAAGCAAACCTGGTTTTTATCCCAAAGAGTAACAATACCACACCACTCAAGCTTGCTCACAGCAAACAAGCACAGTCCTGAAAATGACCAGGATAGATGGTAGTCAGTCCTTCGTACTCTTGGCACACTAAGCCAGATAACACTGGAAGAATGTCTCACAACAATATATTAATGAAATAAGTGCAAAATGGGTGCAGTCACTCTGAAAATTGTCAGTTACCTAGATATGCTTTGTATACGACCCAGCCATTCTTCTCCTATGTATCTACCTAAGAGAAATGAAAGTATATATCTATACAAAGTCTCTTACATGAATATTAATAGCAGTTGGAGGATGAAAGGAGAGAGAGGAGGAAGGAAGGGGAATACCTCAATAAAAAAATAGCACTTTATTTGTAACAGCTAAAAATTAAAAATTTCTGTGAATAGTATATGGATGAACAAATGTAATATCCATGCAGGAGATTACTACTCGGCCATAAAATGTAATGGATGTTGACATATGCAACAACACAGAAAGACTATATATGCTAGGCAAGCACTCTACTACTGAGTATGTCCCCAGCTCTTTAAAAAAAAAAATTAGTCCCAGTGTGGTGGCACACACCTTTAACACCAGCACTTAGAAGGCTGAGGCAAATGGATCTCTGTGAGTTCAAGGTTAGTCTGGTTTACATAATGAGTTCTAGGCCAGTCAGGACAAAGAAAGAAAAAAAGAAAACTTTTTAAAAGACAGACAGGAGCTGGGCATGAAACACTCTTTTAATATGAGGAAGTGGGCAGAGGCAGATGGATCTCTTGAATTCAAGACCAACCCCAGTCTACATACAGAGCAAGATCCAGGACAGCCAGGACTACACAGAGAAACCCTGCCTTGAAAAAAACCAAAAATAAATAAATAAAAATAATGATAGCTGGGGAACCTGGGGCATGAGGACTTGGCTCATTTGCTACCTTATTCACTGAGGTCATAACTGAATTCTACTGATTCCCAAGCATAAATTCTGAGTCTCTCAATATACTACACTATTCCCCACCTATATTATGATGTTCCCCCTCTTTTTTTTTAAGGGCATATGTGGTGCATTGCATAGGAAGCAAATTTAGAAGAAAATACATTCAAATGATCATATGTTTTGTGGTTAGTTATAGATATCCAATTTCTAGAAATCAATCTCTCTCCTTGACTCTTGTGTGTTTTAAAAATGAACATATATAATATTTTAGTTGTTCTAAGCAAAAAGAAACTCACTTTGTGGACTAAAAAGTAAAGTATTGAACTTCTCTGATTATGAAATACTGTTTATGAGAAAAATCTCAGGGATGCTGCCTAAGTTTGAACCCAGCTCTATCAATTTTCCACCTGTAAAATTCTGGAGCTCTCTAAATTCCAGTTCCCTCCTCTGTAAATAGCTAGCATCTAGAGCTAGTGTGGAGGCTGAGTGAGGCAATGCACAAAGAGGGTTTATCACAAAGCTGGATGGACATATAGTGAACTACCAATTGATATTAATTATATTATCATCATTGTTCTGAGTTTGACAGCCAGTTGTCTGACATTGATTTTTTAACAAATTAGAACATCATCTTAAACACAGGATCTACTTAGTTATTAGAGAAAACCTTGTATTTACAGTAGGTTGGAAAAAAAACTTTTTGTGAACAAAATCAAAAAGTCAGACACATAGCCCAGCTCAAGAATCTCAGCACTTGGGTGGTGGAAACAGGAGGATGAGTGCAAGGTCAGCCTATACCACATGAGATCCTGTCTCAAAACAAATAAGCAAAAACAAAAGAATCAGTTCAATATGAAATAACATATTGTAGGAAGGAATGCTGGAGGACTGTTCTGCCCACTATAATTTCTGATCAGTGCAATTTAAATTAAATTAAGTGAAAATAATTTTAATTAAATTAAAATTGCTGATCTAAAACTTTTTAAACACGAGTACAATAACATAAAGAAGGAAAGATTTAAGAGGACTAGTGTGAGTCTTCACCCCACCACAATTATGTGTGACGATGGCAAGAGCCCCTCAATTCCCTGGATCTGTTCCCTATTCCATTCAAACTAAAGGGTTGAACAAAACCAACTTGGAAGACTTCTCAATTCTTAAACCCAATAATTCTCACATCACATATTTACTCATCTTTCACTGGCCATTAATTCCCATTTTAGGGCCAGGCCCTACACTAGGACCTGGAGAATCAACATAATTAAATGTCTCAGCTCCTGTTATGAAGCATACACTCTAAAAAGGAAATACAAGTTGCGCCGTGTGTGAGTGCGTGCGTGCGTGCGTGCGTGCGTGCGTGTGCGTGTGTGTGTGTGTGTGTGTGTGTGTGTGTGTGTGTGCATGAGGGGAAGAGGGAGCCCTCACCAGTGCTAAGATGTATTAAAGCAGCAACTAGACAAGCACTACTTATGGCCTATCTGTCCCAACCTATAGCTAAGTATTCAAGTAATAAACAGTAGCATTGAACCACACCACACCACCCTTGAACATCTCCAAAAAGTACACAAGTTTAGAAGACCCATGAAAAGTCCAGTGGCAGTGTGTTCCTATTAATTAGGCATTGCTAAATCTTTCAGCAATTTATGAGCCAGTTAGGTCTATAAAAACAAGGAAATGGCTGTGGTGGGATAATCTGTCATATTGTGCCTCAAATAGATGGCCCCTTACTCCAGCAGTCCTGCGATGGCATGAACCTTTTCCTAAGCGTTTTCTTCTCATTATTGAAAACAGATGCTTTCTTATACTCTCAGATTCAACTCAAACCCTGTGAAACTCCAGGTTGTAGAATTCTAAGGTGGGTCCCCCAAGATCTCATCCATTGTTTTTAGACAAAATGAGGCCTCTGGGGTTCATGGCCTCAGGGGAGATGGAGCAGAAATGAAGCTAGGACTTGGGGCAGAGCTGGAGTCCTGGGATTGGTGCTGACTGCCCGCTGGACAGCTGGAGGGCCTACATCTTGACCCTGACTCATGAAGTGACTCATCATGCCAATCATCTCTGCCACTCTCTGCAGTTGAAATGTTTGCCTGACTCTTCCTGGAAGAAAGATGAGCTCAAAAAGGAAGAAAGGAGGAAGGAAGGAAGGGAGGAAGGAAGGAAGGAAGGAAGGAAGGAAGGAAGGAAGATAAGCTCCTTAAAATCAAGAACAAAATTTACTTTTTCTGTTGTCCTTATAGGACGAGTCCAAGGCCATAAACTTAAATGTTGCTAAGTGTATATTAGTATTTTTAGTCATTTAAACAAGACCTTCTGCTTTGATTATAATGTTTAGTAAATATGTCTGTCTTGAAAGCATATTGTACGCCTTCAGTCCCAGCACTCGGGAGGCAGAGGCAGGAGGATCTCTGTGAGTTCGAGACCAGCCTGGTCTACAAGAGCTAGTTCCAGGACAGCCTCTAAAGCCACAGAGAAACCCTGTCTCAAAAAACAAACAAACAAAAAGCATATTGTATTTTACTTTAGCTTTTTCATTCATCAAACTTAACACCTACTAAACCAAGAGTAATATGAGATAATACCCTGACATGTTATTGTTTTTTAAATAACAATTAATAGAGTTGTTGTGAAAAATTTCAGACCTCCACTAATGATCAGCAGCCAAGCCCCAGACTACAGGAGGGCAAGATGGTTTATGAACTCTACAAGCAGCTAGATGCAGTAGTACACACCTTTAATCCCAGCACTTGGGAGGCACAGGAGGTGGAGCTCAAGTTCAAGACTATTTGGTCTACGTAAAAGAATTCCAGAGCAATCAGGGCTACACAATGAGATATTGCTTTAAAAAACAAAACTTCAAGCATTGAAGTATGAATATGTGCCAAAGCAGACAGTGAAGAGTCTATATGC
This sequence comes from Cricetulus griseus, assembly GCF_003668045.3. Classification (NCBI taxonomy): domain Eukaryota; kingdom Metazoa; phylum Chordata; class Mammalia; order Rodentia; family Cricetidae; genus Cricetulus; species Cricetulus griseus. Next base: position 24,588,465 of record NC_048599.1, on the reverse strand, counting down.
AAGTATATCAATTGATTCTAAGGAGTCTAACAAAAGGGTACTTGGCAACTCAAGAAGAATATAGTCATCCTGGGGAGGTGGTCTTAGTACAGTTAGATACCAAAGGTTCTTAGCATCAGAAGAAATCATTTCTTCCACTGCCATGAGTTTTCAATAACCTCAGAGTTGCTGGAAACCATGAGAACAATCTCTGGGATTGACAGTCGTGTCAAACAAGAAACAGACCTCTGTGCAAAAAAGCTGGGCACGGTGGTGCACACCTCACAAGGTGGAGGCAGGTGGATCTCTCTGAGTTAGAGGCCAGCCTGATCTACAGAGTGAGTTCTAGGACAGCCAGGGCAACACAGAGAAACCCAATCTTGAAAAACAAAACAATAACAACAACAACAACCCCCCCCAAAAAAAACCCTAGATTTAAAGTCATAGGGGTACTGAGCTTGCCACACAATTTCTGGAGCAGGTGTTTGTGGCCCCAGTGACTTTTTATTCCCATGGCCTCAGTATTCCCAATCATCTGGCTGGGATCCTTTTGCTCTGCCCAGGTAAACAAGCTCTGTAAGAGTTGGCCTTAGGTCTGGGTGTGCTTTACGGACAAGTGCACAGCAATGACTCGCAGAGCATAGCAACCACCCTGGGATTGGTCAACAACCAGTTGACCAATCAACACAGGGCAAACCCTCCAAGCCTGGAGCCCCACCAATCCTGAGCCTGTGCGTACCCCTAGACACTCCCCTTACACGGCCCGATAAGATCTCTATGCAGTCACTTCGAACTGTCTTTCCTAGCCATCTGCCATGGGTGGATGAAAGACCCGAGCTAACATGGGTTAACTTGTTAAACAACTATAATAAAGTCTCATGCAGTTTGCAAAAAAAAAAAAAGAGTTGGCCTTAGGGCTCTACTGTTTCCACTGCAGCAGTAAGCAGGTAGGAACTGCAGCAGGGCCGAACCCCACATACCAGAGTTCTCCAGCAGGCCTCAGACCCATACTCTTGCCTACATTACAGCTCCTGTATAGGTCTAGGAAGCTAACAGTCCCTAGCTCTTAGCACTAGTAAGTGTTAAAGCTCTTGGCCTGGGATCTGATGGCCCCAAAGATGTGGCAAAGCTTCTGGTGGCCAGGACCTACAGTTTCTCTTCTCTGGTTCCTTACGTCGTGGCTCCCCAGCTTCTCTCTGCTTCTGTTGCCCTTCCTTCCTCGGCTGCTACTGAACCATTCAGCTGCTTCTTCAGCTGTCAAGCAGCTGGCTGCTGTGTTACTGACTGCTCAGCTGTCACTGCCACTGCCCGTTCTGTCACCACCCTCATTGTGTCCTTGTCTCTTCTTTCTCTGTGTTATAGAAGAAGAAAGGAGCACTGGAGGGGAGTTTTTTGTTATTGTTGTTGTTGTTTTGGGTTTGTTTTTTTGGTCCTAATGATACAATAGGAGAAGCAGCTCAGGAGAGCGTCTCTCAGACACTCACTAAGTGAGCCTGGATGGTGCACTTCTATAGCCGGAGAAGAGGCCTTTGGATCAACAGATAAATTTTAGCAGATTTTTAAGTGCCTAGCAGTGGCCCAGTGCCCCACGGAGAAGTGGGTCTCTCTTATCTGTCTCATCAGGACTCAAGTCCAATGTTACAGAAATAACTATAATTTGTATAATACATCTTCAGATTTTTTTTAAACTTTTAAATCAGATTTGTTAACTTAATTTTATGTGAGTGTTTTGCTTTCGTGTACAGGTCTGTGCACCATGTGGTTGCTTTGTGCTTCAGGAGGCCAAAAGACAACATCAGATCCCCTGGAACTGGAGTTACAGATGGCTATGAGCCACCATATGGGTGCTGGGAATTGAACCTGGCTCCTCTTAAAGAGCAGTCAGTACTCTTAACCACTGAGCCATCTCCCCAGTCCATGCCTTCACAAGGCTTTATGACTTTGCTGTAAGGATCCTAAACCTTACCGTGCTCCAGGTGTCTTTGAGGTGCTTGCTTTAGCTGCAGGATCCATCACCTGGTAGATGTAGAGCCTAGACAACAACACATTCTACAATGCTTGCCTCCACACCATGCCACCAGTGCAAACTCAGAGTGGAGAGAACTGCTATTCAGTGTTTGAGGGTATAACAGCCTTTGTATCTTATTTTGAAGTGCCTTGAACTTGACATCATAAAGTCATTAAGCAAATTTCAAATACATGAAAGATGATAAATGCTGGGCTTGGTAGGGGCAGAAGGAATGTAAGCTCATTGGCTACAAGAGTGAGTTCAAGGCTAGCAGGGACAACTAAATAAAACCCTGTCCTAAAATGAAAAGTAAAGAGAGGGCTTGGGATGTAGCTCAGTCATAGAGCTCTTGCCTAATATGTTCAAGAGCTGGAGTGCTATCCACACTATCAGGGGACAAAATGCTGATAAAGTCTTGGGGACATCAGGGCTACAGAGATGGCTCAGCGGTGGAGTGCTTGCTACTCTTCCAGGAGACCAGGGTTTGGTTCCCAGCACCCAGGTCAGGAGGCTCACAACCACTTGTAACTCTAAATCCCATAGCTCCAACACTCTCCTCTGGCGTCCTCTGGCACTTCCATTCATAAACACACACACACACACACACACACACACACACACACACACACACGTAATTAAAGATAAAATGTTTTTTAAACCTTTGGGAAAATCATGTTTCAGTATAATATACTCTATGATAAAGTAAATTCTGTTCAGATTTACTTTAGGCTTTGGGTCCAGCTAGATAGTGAATATTTAGGATATAGAAATAAATCACCTTCACATCTCTCTCCTCAGTACTTAACATAATGCCTGTGAACAGTAGAATTTATGTAAATGGGTTACCCAGATTTTATGCTGTTTACAACATTTGTAAATCATACTGTGGTAATTAGGTTTGCTTTATTATCCCCAGAGATGGCTTGGGGCTAGGATTGGTCTCTGTTTCTTAACTTCTGATGCCTTTACTCTTGCAAAACCAAAATTTATTATTCTGTTGCTGTTCTGGTTAAAATTATTCATTATAGTTCTTGACTTTTTCCAGTGCATAGTTGACATTTGATATAAAGTTGCTATGTTGCATCATGATGTTTGTTTTAAAAATAATAAAACTTTCTTTTTTACTATCAAGATAAAAAAATACTCTGTCAATTACAAGACAATCAGGGTACTGAGACCTCTGTTATGGGAGTGCCATCTGGGGCAAGGCACTAGCCAATTACAGTGTACTCTAAGCTGCCTTTAATATTATGCCACCCTCTCTAGAATTCCTTCTGTGTTTTATACCTCTGGGCCATGCCCCTTGCTCCCCTATGCCACTGCCTAAACCTGCCTTCAAGTTATACTCCCATCCTTTCCCTCATCTCATTGCTATCATCAACCCAATATGAGTCTCACTCTTTCAAATCTATAGGACCTCTATAAAATTCAGAATTTATTCAAACTTTAAAGTCTCTAGCATTTAGCTAAGTTACTAAATTACCAATACTTCTCTCTTACAGCCTGTCCAAGCCATGCTTCAGCCTCTGTTTTCATACCTTCAATACTGGGGTGGGAAGGTGGGCACTGAGTGAGTTCAAGGCCAGCCTGAACAACTAAATAAGACCCTGTCTTAAAATGAAAAACAAAGGGAGAGTTTGGGGTATAATTCAACAGTAGAGCTCTTGCCTAGTATATTTGATATCTGGAGTGTAATCCACAAAACCAGGGAGCAGAATGCTGATGGCTCAGCAGTGGAGTGTTTGCTCCTCTTTCCAAAGGACCAGGCTCCCTGAACAGCCCAGCCCATCTTGGGACAGTTTTTTTTTTATCATAAATTCCTTCTGTATACTGTAAATTCTCTTTCCTTGGAGATGTATTAGGAACGTGGTAAATAAGGCAAATTTCTACCACTGCTGATGGTGAGAACTTTGACGTCTGGCATCCCAACTACTGGTAAGAATATAAGGGAGCATCAATTTCACACACCTCTGTGGGGTTCAAAGTTACTAAAAGTGCTTTAGGAGAGCAATTTGGTTATATCTAATAAAGTTTAAAGCATATGCTTACCTTCCATTTCTGGCAGCACTCCAAATTAGTAAATATCCAGGGCATGAACTTAAGAGAAATAATAGAATAAGCACAAAGAAAGAAAAAATTAATATAAAAGGAGTCAATTAATAAAAAGAAAGGCAAATAAGCCATAGAGGAGATTGACAAAGTCAGAAACTGATGTTTTAAAAATGTCTCTAATGCAATTAAGTTAAGAGAGAGAACACAAGGCTCTGGATGCTGTGCAGCAGCAGGTGAGCGCTTGCCCAGTGTGCACCGGGCCTGGTCCTGTCCCCAGCACCACATGGTAACTGTTCTAATTTGCTTTCTTGCTGCTGTGGTAAACACTATGACTAAAAGAAACATGGGGACAGAAAGGGTTTACTTGGACTTACAGCTTTCAGGTCTCCATCATTGAGGGAAGTCAGGGTGGGAACTCAAACAAAAACTAAACAGAAACTGCAGAGGAATGCCTGCTTGGTGATTGCTTCCTCTGTTTCATGCTCAGGTAACAGTGTCACCCACAGTGGGCGGGCTGGACTCGCCCACATCAGTCACCGGCCAGGTCGGTGCCCCATAGACCTGCTTGCACACCAATCTAGTCAAGAAAAGAAAAGCTTTCTGCCGGGCGTTGGTGATGCACACCTTTAATTCCAGCACTCAGGAGGCAGAGGCAGACGGATTCTGTGAGTTCAAGGCCAGCCTGGTCTCCAGAGCCAGTGCCAGGACAGGCTCCAAAGCTACACAGAGAAACCCTGTCTCGAAAAACAAAAAAAAAAAAAAAAAAAAAAAAAAAAAAAAAAAAAAGAAAGAAAGAAAAGTTTCCATTGGGATTCTCTCTTCCCAGAGACAAAAAACTAACCAGAAGATTGGCGCAGGCCTGTAATTCTAGCACTAGAGATGAAGGTAAGAGGGCCAGAAGTTGAAGAGAATCTGAGGCCAGTCTGGGATACATGAGATTCTGCGGGGGAGGGGAACAAAAAATAAATATAACCATCACATCTGTAATCCAAGCACAGGCCAGCCAGTGGGTTCTAGAATGGCTTGGGTCACAGAATGAGACCCTGTTTCACAAAACCAAAAATCAAACAAACAAAAACCTCTTGCCCGATGCGTGTTACCTTTTGCTGCCAGAAATCCTATGGCAGGTAATAAGGAGGTTAAGTAAGACCAGTGCAAACAATCTCAGGCCAACACATTTGGAAGGAGTCCAAATAGAAAGAAGAATGAAGAACCTTAAATTGTTTTATGACAATAAAATAGAGTAAGAGGATAAAATATCTTACTATATTCTAAACAATGCACTCTGATCAGCCTAGATTGATAGTCCTACTAAAATTTCAGGAAAGAAAAAATCTTACATACATATACAATCTTTACATATACAACATATAATATACAATATATTCATAAACACTGTTTCCGGGGCCTGGGGGGAGAATGTAAAGAAAAGACAGGGACTGCTGAGGTGGCTCAGCCTATAGGAAAGAGTGCTGCTCTTGCAGAGCACCCACACAGGGCAGCTCACAGCCTCCTATTACTTCAGCCCCAGAGGTAGCAGACACTCAGAGGGAACCTGCACTCATGTACACATGCCCACACACAGACACATAATTGGATTTAAAAAATCTCTTTAAGGAGGGACAAGCCTAGGAAATCAGCTTGGTGGTGAAGGGCTTACCTTGCCTCCAACAAAGCCCTGAGTTCCATCCCAATCATGAAGTGAGGGACATTTAGCTCATTTTATGAAGGTCACATAACTTTGAGACCATAATAACAAAAATAGTAAAATAAAGGAAACCATGTGTTGTTTCCACTCATGAGTAGATGAAATTATTTTGAATATTAGACAATGAGATCTATCAATCTATAAGACAACATTACACTCTTGAGTTTGTATTAGGAATGCAACATATGTTTAGTAAAGGAAATCAAATTACTCTAATTCACATTAACAGATTAAAGGAAAACAATCACATGACTGTACCAACTGAAAAAGAAAAATATAACATCCATTTGTGATTCATTTTGTTTTTGTTTTTGTTTTTTTAGACAGGGCTTCTCTGTGTAGCCCTGGCTATCCTGGAACTCACTCTGTAGACCAGGCTGGCCTCAAACTCAGAGATTTGCCTGCCTCTGCCTCCCAAGTGCTGTGATTAAAGGCACTGGCCACCACAACTCAGCCATTTTTTTACATTTATTTGTGTGTTCGTGTGTGTGTGTGTGTGTGTGTGTGTGTGTGTGTGTGTGTGTATGTACACTCGAAGGAGTGTGTCATGACATGGATGGGGATGTCAGAGGACAACTAGTAGGAGTCAGTTTTCTCCTCCTACCATGTGGGTTGAGGAATCAAACTCAAGATGTCAGGCTCGGTAACAAGTGCCTTTTCCCACTGAGTCAATCTCTCTGGCCCCCATTCGAGATTTTTTTTTTTTTTTTTTTTTGAAAAAGGCAATAGAAAAATTTCTTCTAACTTCTGATTGGTTCCTTGTCACAAGGCAGGCATCTGACTTTCTAGTGACTAACTAACTTCTGATGGGTTCCTTGTCACAAGGCAGGCATCTAACCTCTAAGTGACCAAGGCAAGTTTATGGCAAGCACGTGTTTGGCTGTTATGGCTGCCGAAAGGGGAGTTGGTCCCTTCACAAGTTAGGCAGGACTAGGGGTCAAAGAGGATTCTGGGAAATGTAGTAGAGAAGTGGTGATCCAGGCAGGAAGTGACATAGCAAGGAGACTCATATTTGAGCGAGGAGAAACAGGAAATGCCCTCCTTTTCCCCTTCCTCCTCCAGCGGCACCATGTGAGCCACAGGCAAGAGAGGGTGCCAGCGAAAGGCATCCTCTATAAAGATAAGTTTTATAACATATATAGATTTATGATAATTAAGACTGAGCTAGCAGATGAGAATCCTAGTCATTGGCCAAGCAGCTTTGAACCTAATACAAGTCTCTCTGTGCATTAATTTGGGCCTTAACTCAGGCGGGAGGCTGGCTTAAAGCGCACACGTGGTGGTGGGGCTCTGCGGCTTTTGGCAGAAAGATTTACCGTAACACATGGAGTTTGTAGATAGATTTTTCTTTGGAACGACAGCTCACAAAAAACAACATGGGAACTTATTATTAGTTATAAAAGCTCAGCTTATAGCTTAGGTTTGTTCCACTAACTCTTATACCTTAACCCATTTCTATTCATATACATATTGCCACGGGACTTATGACTTTTACCTCTCCTTCTATATGCCTTGTTCCCTCTGCATCCAGCTGGCAACTCCACCTTTCTTCTTCCCAGAGCTCTCTCTGTTCAGAAGTCTCTGCTATACCTCCTGCCTTGCTATTGGCCAGTTAGCTTTTTATTAAATCAATCACAGTGACACATCTTCACACAGTGTAAAGGAATATTCCACAACTCTTAATCTGCATTTTTTATTATCCTAAAAAGTTTGTAAAAATAACTTTCAAGGATTAGAAATTTACATTACATTGTTAAATAAGCTGCATAGGTACAATACCTTAAACAAGAGTAGAAATATATGTATACTATGTTATGTTCTTTTTCTTATTTAAAAAATATTTTTCATTTTACATACCAACCCCAGTTTCCCCTCCCTCTCCTTCTCCCTGCCCTCTGCCTCTCACTCTTCCTAACCCCCATCCACTCCACAGAGCAGGTAAGGCCTTCCTTGGGGAGTCAATAAAGTCTAGCATACCAAGTTGAGACAGGACCAAGCCCCTCCTTCCTGTATCAAGGCTGAGCAAGGAATGGGCTCCACCATAAGGAATGGGCTCCAAAAAGCCAGTTCATACTCCTGGGATGGATCCTGGTGCCACTGCCAGGGGCCCCCACAGCAGATCAAATCACATAACTGTCACCCACATTCAGAGGGTCTAGTTCGGTCCCATGCAGGTTCCCCAGCTATCAGTCCATAGTCCTCTAGCTTGGGTCAGCTGTCTCTGTGGTTTTCCCCATTGTGGTCTCGACCCCCTTGTTCATATGATCCCTCCTCCCTCTCTTCATCGGAACTCCAGGAGCTCAGCCCAGCACTTGGCTGTGGGTCACTGCATCTGCTTCCATCAGTTACTGGATGTAGGTTCTATGATGACAATTAGGGTAGTCACTAATCCGATTAAAGGGGAAGGACCGTTCCAATAGCCTCTCCATTATTGCTAGGAGTCTTAGCAGGGGTCATCTTTGTGGATTCCTGATAATTTCTCTAGCTCCAGGTTTCAAGCTTTGTCCCTAACTCCATAATGTTCCCTCTATTAAGATCTCTCTTTCATTGTTCTCTCTCTCTTCCCTCCCCCAACTCGGTCTTCTTGATCCCTAACATTCCCATCCCCCATCCCCTCCCTTCTACCCCCTCCCAGTTTACCCAGGAGATCTTAACTATTTTCTCCTCCTGGGGCGCTCCACGTATGTCCCTTTTATGGTTCTCCTTTTTACCTGGCTTCTCTGGGCTTGTGGATTGTAGCCTGGTTAGCCTTTGCTTTACATCTAATATTCACTTATGAGTGAATACATACCATGTTTGTCTTTCTGGGTCTGAGCTACCTCACTCAGGATGTTTTTTTTTTTTTTTTTTCTAGTTCTACCCATTTGCCTGCAAATTTCAAGATGTCATTGTTTTTTAACACTCAGTAATATATTCCATTGTGTAAATGTACCACATTTTCTTTATCCATTCTTCAGTTGAGGGCATCTGGGTTGTTCCCAGGTTCTGACTATTACAAATAATGCTGCTATGAACTTAGTTGAGCAAATGCCCTTGTGTTATGATTGTGCATCATTTGGGTATATGCCCAAGAGTAATATTGCTAGGTCTTATGATAGGTTAATTCCCAATTTTATGAGATGCTGCCTTACTGATTACCAAAGAGGTGTGTTCTAACAAAAATAACCTTAAATTTGTATTAATGTACAAAATTCCATACCAATATAAAATATTTGAGACTTGTGGTTGTTCAAAAGTAGACTCAACAATCCACCCTTTTATTCCATTATTTCTATTCTATAATCCCCCTTTTCCCTTCAGAAACAGATCCCTGAACCTAATCCTGTTTGTTTAGCTTTTTCCCTGACCATGATCAGTAACAATTTGTAACCAACCTCCCAAATGATGACAAACATCCATAACCCACTGAACAACCAAAACCCACCCACACCACCTCTTGGGAATGTGGTGTCATGTTCTCTAGACTGCTTCCTGTTGTCTGAGGCATCTTTGGGGAACCCTGAGAAAATCAAGATAATGGCTTGAATAGTCTGCGAGGCTGAAACATCTCAGCCAGCAGCCTTGAAACTGTTCTGGATGCAGAACTCTGAAGAAACAGCAACAGAGGCATTCTGAGAGGCTGGATCACCTGGGCCACCTGTTTTCATTGGTGTCTGGTCCCCTTGTTCTGAAAACACATAAACTTTCAAAGGTCATATATATCTGCATTAACACAAGTATGGAATGTGCAATGTGTACAAGTCAATTAAAGATGATTTTTTGTTTTATGCGGTTTTTTTTTTCCAGACAAGGCTTTTCTGTGTAGCCCTGGATATCCTGGAACTCACTCTGTAGACCAGGATGGTCTCAAACTCACAGAGATCCACCTGCCTTTGCCTCCTGAGTGCTAGGATTAAAGGCATGTGCCACCACTGCCTAGCTTTTTGTTTTATGTTTGAGCAGGTAAAATGTACATCTCCTGTTTTGTAGTTTTATTAGGTTTATTTTTTTATGTTTGTAGCCAGGATTTTCAGGGGGTCCTTCCTGATCAAACCTGGTCTATATCAACTTTGATGGAATCCTCAGCCTTTCATTTTCTATGGAAATAAAAAGTATAACCTCTTCCCCAAAGCAATACATTTTCTGACTTCCATTTTAAAGTTAAGGCATTCCTAAAATAGGCTGGTTTAATTCAGCAGTCTCTCTTACAATCCCATGTGTCTCAGCAGCTGTCATTTTTCCATCAGTAATCAAAAAAATTGAAAGTCAACAAGACACCATATAGAATCCAGACTCTGTATATTTTCCATAATACATGGCTTATCCTTTTTATATTATTTTATTTGCTCTTTAGAGACTGTATTTCATTACTTATAAACTATTTTTTCTATGATTGTCTATACCCATTTTCTTTTTTAAGTCTATGTACATTTTTTAACATATTGTACCTCTTTATAGGTTTTCTGTGTCTGGACTTGGCTTTACTGAGTATCAGCAGGATTCTGGGATTGTGTAAGACAAATCTTAAACTGTCATGTCAGCCACTGGTCCAGCTCAGCTTAGGGAATGGCACTTAGCACATGGCTCTGGCAGCTGGCTCCAGACCACAGGCAGCAGCCAGTGGCTGCACCTTTTTATGCCACGGAGCACTGGCCCACCTGGGAGACTGCAGGACTAGGAAGCTACATCCGACTCCTTGTCCAGAACCTTTCTTACCTTTCTCAGGCTCTATGTTTGGATATTCAAGCCCCTACATTGGATGCCATATGTAGATGGATTTTTCTTTGGGCCGACAGCTCACAAAAAGAAAAAAAAAAATGGGGACTTAGTCTTAATTATAAAAGCTTGGCCTATAGCTTAGGCTTGTCCCACTAGCTCTTATAACTTAAATTAACCCATTTCTATTCATCTACCTGTTGCCATGTGACTCATGGCTTTTACCTCTCCTCCTGCATGCCTTGCTTCCTCTGCCTCTGGCTCACGACTCTGTCTTTTTTCTTTCCAGAGCTCTCTCTGTCCAGATGTCCCTGCTATACTTCCTGCCTAGTAGGTATTGGCCGTTTAGCTCTTTATTAAGCCAATCACAGTGGCACTTCTTTATACAGTGTAAGGGAATATTCCACAACAGTGGGGCGATAAGGAGATAGTTGTGCAAGTGGAGCACCCATTTAAAGCTGGGTGTATTGATCCATGGCACATCTATTACCGTGGATACTTTGGAAGGCAGAAACAAGAGGATCCCTGGAGCTTACTGGCCAGTAACTTCTAGCTGAACTGGCAAGATTAGTTCAGTGTCTCAAAAAAAAAAAAAAAAGAGTGAAGAGAGATAAAGACATCTGCTCTCCACACACATGTGCACACATAGCTGTGCACTTACTCTACACACATACACACAGTTGTTAAAGAGAGCTGTTCACATAAAAACATACTGTAGAGACAACATTTTCCTCATGCTACTTACAATTATAAAATGTTGAAAGCATTCTCTTTGTTGAAATTAACACACATACTTCATTTTATTTTAACAGCATACTGGAGATCCTAGTTATGCCAATAAGAAAGTAACAAGAAATAAAATTGTAAGGATTTTGAGCTGGAGAGATGGCTCCCCAGTCAAGAGCACTTGCTACTCTTGCAAAGGACCCAGGTCAGTTCCCAGCCCCACAAGGCAGCTCACAGCAATCCACAACTAGTTTCAGGGGATCTGATTCCCTCTTATGACCTCCTCAGGCATCAAGCACAACATGGTACACAGACATATATGCAGACAAAACACTCATATGCATAAAATAAAAAATAGAAAGGAAAGAAGGAGAGAGAGAGAGAGAGAGAGAGAGAGAGAGAGAGAGAGAGAGAGAGAGAGAGAGAGAGAGAGAGAGAGAGAGAGAGAAAGAAAGAAAGAAAGAAAGAAAGAAAGAAAGAAAGAAAGAAAGAAAGAAAGAAAGAAAAATCCTCAGGTCACGGGGCTAGGGAGATATCTTGGTAGTAAAGTACTGTCAGAGCAAACATGACTATCCAAGTGAAAAGTAAAAAGCCAGGAGTATATAACGTCACTCTCTTGCCTCCATGAATGCACACTTGAGAACATGCACACACACACACACACACACACACACACACACACACACACACACACACACACACACACGGGGGGGGGGGGGAGAGAGAGAGAGAGAGAGTAGGGGGAATCCTCATGTCCTTTATTTGAACTCCACTTTTAAATTTGTTTGAATTTATTGTTCTAGGCTCCTGATAAATTACCTCAACCTTGCAAAACAATTTTTTTTTTTAATCCACATCTGGCCTTTGGTGATATCTGTAATCCCAGCATGTAGGAGGTAAAAAAGCAAGATCAGGAGTGAAAAGCCACTGTTGACCCAGCCTGAGCTGCAAGAGACCCTGTCTCAAAAAACAAACAAACAAAAAAGATTCACGTCATCCAGGGGCATAAATTGTGACCTTATAAATTCTAGCTGATTCAAAGAAAAACCAAGAGAAGAGAGGCGAGCCGCAGCCTAATCCTTTCCGGACTCGGCTCTGGAACCGCTCCTTCCGGTGCTGAAAATTGGTAGAAATTTGAAAATTATGAGACCAATATTGACAATCCCCCAAGAGAGGCTACCAATTGGGCAGGCCAGGCCTCAGCTGTCTGCCTATCTAGTTGATTTAGTTTCTCTACCAACTGTTGCTTCGCCCACCCAGAATCTCCCAGAGAAGCTCAATTAAACCTTGCCTTAGTGGGATTTGTTTTTCCAGGTTAAATATTAGGCCTAGGTTTCTTTTGTCTCCCGGTGTTAATTCTGAATTAAATCCTCATTAACTGTGCCTATGGAGTAACCTCATCGGAACCACTTCTCTTCCATCCTCTCCTAACCCTCCGTGTCAACACCAATTTCCATTCCTAAGACTCTGGAGAAATATAGGGTGAGCAGACCACAAAACTTGCAGCCACTGGGATGAGTCTGAACCCACGGCGTTTACTGGGCTAAGGGGTAAGATGGGGAAGGCAGCTAACTACCGGGGGCTTTGGGGGCTTTAAAATGTCTCACAACAACTCCTTGCCTCTGCTACCCAAGGACAGGCTTCCTCGGGGAGGCTGATTCGGAGCTGAGTCACTTGTACTGTAAGTAGGTGGAAACTGATTTCTTTATTCTACTGCCTTCCAGGACTCTATCTCTTTCTCTGGGTTCCCTTTCAGACAGCCTGGGCTGCTGGAGACCTGGCTATAAAATTAAAAAAAAAAAAAAAGTGTCCTTCCTTGGGCTGCTTCTGGAGATTCTGCTCTCCTCTTCTGCTCTCGGCTGTTCCGCTGATGAAGCTTCACCTCCTTTCCGTGTGGACAGCCGGTACCTTGCCCTTGAGACAGAGTGAAGTTTGAGATCGTGTTTATAGTATGGCCAGTTGTTTTCTTGTTCTTATATTTTAGATACCAAACAAGTGTTAAGCTTCCTCTGTTAGGTGGCCTCCACTCTTTGGTGGAGTGCAGATGAGTTCTGTTGGCAACTTTATCTGCTTCCAGGGCAAGGAAAAACCTAGTTGGCCACCCATTTCTTGGAAAGTTAAACAAATCTATTTGATTCAGAGGTGAAGGTCAGAGCTGTCAAGATATTAACATAAAAGATGCAAAGCAGCTTTTTGTTGACTAGCCTTGTATTGTCCCCAGTTCTCTTTACCCTGCTTTTGCCATCCCCTAGCCGGTAAAAACATAAAAAGCAATTTATTCTAAGAAGTACTCCAAAGTGTCAGCTTTGACCTTTGTCAACTTTTGACATGTGAATGCTTTAGATTTTCTTCAGAGAATGGCTTGTGGGATCTGAGTTCAACCCACTCATACAGTGCAAAATTGAGAGTTTGGGAATCCATCTGTGTGTAAATCACTTCACTCTGTATTCACTAGAGTCAAACCCAGGAACCAACATGCCGTTTATTCCAACCTTCCTTTTCCTTTATGTGTGCTGAGTGTTTTAGAGTCGATACCCAGTTAGCCTAAATGTCCACTAGATGGATGCTTGGGTGATATCTGCAATTGTGGATGAGTGCTATGTTTCACTGACATTGGATATTTGTTCTGATGCTTCCTGTGGAGAGGCTGTAGGAGGCTAAATGGATGGCACACTTTTTCTTTGTTTGAGGAAGGCCTTAAAGGATCAAGAGAATCTCGGCCCACTCCCGAAAGCACTTTACAGTGCTTTGGGACCCTTCTGCTTCATCCAGTTGTCTCATGGGTATTCTGAAGGCTTGCTCAGCTGGATTTTCCCAGGCTATGACTTGATTGATTCTTTCTGGCAGGAAGCTGCTGCATCTGACATGAAAGCGTCCTCCCCTCCTTTTGCTGTAAAGCCTGGGGAGCTGAGAAGAGTGACTCATCTTCCTTCGGCCACACTGAGGAACAACACTCCAAGTACACGGAATTCAGAGAGGCTGTGATGTATTTCAGTTGATAGAGTGTTTTGCTAACATGCATGAAACCCTGGGTTTGGTCCCTAGCTCTACATAAAACTGGACATGGTGCCGGGCATAGTGGTACATGTCTTTAATCTCAGCACTCAGGAGGCGGAGTCAGGTAGATCTCTGTGAGTTCAAGGCTGACCTAGTCTACATAGTGAGTTCCAGGCCAGCCAAGGCTGCATAGTGAGCCCCTGTCTCAAACAAACAAATAAAACTGGATATAGGGTACATGCCCATAACCCCAACACTTGGAAGGGAGAGGCAGGAGGATCAGAAGTTCAAAGTTATCCTTGGCTTTGAGACGATCTCAAACAATTAAACAAATAAATGGAATTCAGAAAATCAGGAGATAGCATGTCTCCTGGGAAACAGAAGTGGGAACTGGTTTCAAAAGATGTTAGGTAAGCAGATGGAAGGGAGTAGTGTCTGGAGTGTTGGAGTGTGGTCATTCCATCAGCTCCTACCTGTAGTATATTCACTGTACCATAGGAATGAGCGCCTGGGACCTGGGAGGCAGCCCACACTAACAAGCAGCTGCCTGGGCAACAGGCATCATTTCAAACCTTCCTTGCACTTTGAACTCAGGTGCCTTTAAGCCATACTTGGGCCTCAGGTGAATTCTGAATCCAAACCACCTGAGGACATAGGATAAAATAACCACAGACTCATTTTCTCCTGTTCACATGCTCAAAAACCAACAGAAGACTTGAGTGACAGATGTGGGTGCTGGTCTCTGCAAATACCAAGCATGCTTACAATTCGAAAGCAGATGCCAACTGGGTATCCTTTAACTCAGACAGTGCCAGGTTCCACATTAAGGGCATGTCCAGATGTCATACCTACATCTCAGAGTGTTTTGCCCGGCTTCTAACCATCCATTGATGAGTTGGGATTTTCACAACCCTCTCCTCAGAACTCAGGGGTGTTATTAAGGTATATTGCAGTTTATCATACAGGATACTGGTGGGCAGACTATGAAGAGATGCCTGGGGCAAGGCTTAGGGGCAGAGGGGACACAGCTACCGTCTGGGAATCTCCATGTGATCAGCTGGACAGTTCTCTGCACCCTGCCTTGGGAGCTTTCAATACATCAGAATGAGTGATTAACTAATTGGCCAGCTCCTCCTTTAGCCTCCCTTCCCTGGAGGATGGAGGGCATAGTGCCAAAGAATTCAACAAATAGACTCCTGCCTTGGTTCTTCCCTGACCAGCTAGCACTGAGACCAGAGGTTTATGTAGGTATCCAATGTAGGTTTTACAACCTCACTATCAGGTTTTGAGCAGGAAGAGGAGCAAGAATTCAAAAGAGAGGTACGGGGCTGGACAGATAGCTCAGAGGTTAAGAGCACTGGCTGCTCTTCCAGAGATCTTGAGTTCAATTCCCAGCAACCACATGGTGGCTCACAACCATCTGTAATGAGATCTGGTGTCCTCTGCTGGTATAAATGTATGCATGTAGATAGAGCACTGTATACACAGAATAAATAAATAAATAAATCTTTTTAAAAAATTAAAAAAAAAAAGAGTGGTACTCAGCCGAGTTGTCTTCAGGCAATAGACTTACTAATGTTGAAGCTGTTAGTATAACAGGGTCTGAAATAAGAATCTTCAATGTTGCTTGGCAGTGGTGGTGCACGCCTTTAATCCAAGCACTTGGGAGGCAGAGGCAGCTGGATCTCTCTGAGTCTAAGGCCAGCCAAAGCAAGGTGTCTACTCTTTGTGTGTGTGTATATGTGGTGTTTGTTTATTTGTTGAGACAGGGACCCCTGTGTAGCCCTGACTGGCCTGGAACTCACTATATGGACCTTCAACTCACAGAGATCCTTCTGCCTCCGCCTCCAGGTGTAAAGGTGTCACTCATCACTTGACAAGGCATCTTCTCTTAGAGGTTTCTGAGATAATCAAGATCTTGCATTTGGGGAAGCAGGCTGAGTTAATGTGACTTATGTCACGTGGTAGAAATAGGGACGAGGTCCAGATGTGACTTAGGCTATGACAGGAGTCACTCTTTCTCTGGGTAGCAGTGTGGGGCTTGGTTAACATGTGACCCATGTCAAGCTGCCTTTGACTCCCAGGCAGCAGGGAGTTGTATGCATTTCCATCCTGCTAGAGGCCCTCTCTGATTAGGGCCTATTAGTCTGTATTCTCCAATAATCATATCACCCATCAGCATATCACTCCTTTTGGCGTCTGCTAGGCACAATGATTAGTCACAATTTAATCTGGACATAGAGATACTGCTCAAGAGACCACAAATAATTTTAATGTTGTTAAAGAAAAAAATTAAGTTTTTACTTAAATGGTAAGAAAGAGTTTATCCAATAGTATTTCAGTCTGGACCCGATGACTAAGGCCTATAATTCTAGATATTCCAGAAGGTAAGATAAGAGGTTCACAAGTTCAAGGTCAGCCTGGGCTACAGATTGAGTTCAAGTACTGCCTAGGCAACTAAGTAAAACCCTGTCCTAAAATAAGAAAAAAAAAAAAAAAGAGATCTGGGGAATGTTATGTGGTAATAGAGTGCTTGCCTGGTGTATCCCCAGTACTAACAAAAAAAGTACTGCTATAGAAGACTCTGAACACAGCAAAGGCAATTGAAGAGAGCAGAGTAAGGATGATGATGAGATGGGTAGGGGAAAAAAAGGCTTAGAGCAGTGGTTCTCAACCGGTGGGTCACGCCCCTTTGGAGGTCAAGTGACCCTTTCACCAGGGTCAACTAAGGCCATCAGAAAACAGATATTTGTATTACTATTCATAAAAGTAGCAAAATTATGGTTATGAAGTAGCAACAAAAATAATTTTATGTTTGGGGGACCATCACAACATAAAGAACTGTATTAAAGGATCACAGTGTTGAGAACCACTGCCTTAATGGAAACACCAATTATAAGGGGATTCATGTGATCATAATGGAGTATTTGCTACAGGCAGGTCAAAGGGGCTTAGGAACTTAGATATTGGACAGTGAAAGTTGCTAAATTGACTTAGCAGGACTGTTGCTAAAACTGGACCAGAGGGCAAGATCAAAGCCTAGCTGAGAATGGTTTCAGAGGAACCTAACTGAAGTTTGATCAGGGAGAAAGTCTTGTTTTCCTTCCCACTCTACTGTACCAGCTCAGCTACAAAAGAGGGAGAGGTCTCTGCTTCCTTCAGCCAACCCCTTCCTTTTTCCCTTTTTCCCAGACTCTCTCCTTGTGAAGAGTGAGAATTGGCAGACTCCAAATTTGGCCTCTCAATAGGCAGACTTATTTCTGACTCAGTCTAGCCAGGGAAGCTTGCTTCCCAGAAGCAGAGCCCCATCCCTGACAGCCCCACTGGCAGCCTTAGTCAACAAAAATGGAACTAGAGTTAATTTGCTGGCTTCTCTTCAGTCATCTACTGTGTGAATGGAGCTGAAGGAATCCTAAATCCAGGCCTTAGGACCAGAACAGCTGTTCCGGTTTTGTTTTGTTTTAATTTCTTCCATAACAAGTTAGACTTGGCCAGGACAGCAAACTACAGTCCATGGAGGTTTTTGGTTGTTCTTGTTCTTGTCTTTGAGACAGTGTCATGCAGCCAAGGATGGCTTTGAACTATATACAGCCTTCACATGCTGAATCCTGGGATTACAGAGGGTTCTTTGGCAGCTTGCTTTGTTTTGTTGTGGGAGACTGTTCTTTGTTCATATGTCTTATTTGAGACTGTAGCTCATAATGGCTTCAAACTTGTGAGCCTCTTGCCTTGCCTCCCAGGTGCTGGAATTGCATGCAGGTGTGCAACATTAAGAGTCAAGGGAATAGCTTTGAGGAGTTTGGCATATCCCACCAAAAGAAAGCACCAAGTGAACTCAAAGAAAATAACAAGATCTTATAGGTGATGTGAATTTTCCTTCAGGAACAGTGGCAAACTAGTTGGGTGTGGTGCTTGCAACCCCAGCACTCAGGAAGGGAAACAAGAAGATCAAGAGTTCAACCCTAGTTGCTAAGGAATGATTTTGAGGCCAGCCTGAGATACATGAGACACTCAAAAAATCAAAAACACCTGGGCATAGGCCTTTAGTTCTAGCACTCAGGAGGCAGAGGCAGGCAGATCTCTGTGAGTTTGAGGTCTACGGAGGTCTACAGAGTGAGTTCCAGGACAGCCAGAGCTACACAGGGAAACCCTGTCTTGAAAAACGAAGAAACAAACAAAAATAAAAAACAAACAAAACCCACAAAAACAATGAGAAGTCTAAAGGTTTGTAAGCAGAAAGTAATATGATTTGAACTGTTTCAGGAAAAAAAAAACCCACTATATGAATGGACAGGACAAGACAGAATGGAGGGTGGTTGAAGTGGCATTCATTTGCCCAAGCAACAGCAAGGGTGGCTCAACCTAGGGTAGTTGTAAGTTTTTGGTTAGTGGCTCAGCAGCACCTTCTAGGATTGGGCTAACCAATGACAGCAAATCCACAAGCTCAGAGGTTGACAAATTCTTCATGCTTAGTGGGCCTTGACTTTCTAATGTTCCCCATCAGTCATGGCTTAGGCTGGTTTTAAAACTCCCTCAGCATACTGGGCTCAGTGCTTTGAGCTGCCTCTCTGCAGACCCACTCTAAAGGAGTTAGTCTTGAAAAGTGAGCAAAATTTACAGCCAGGGCTTCTCCTTTTTGTCAGTCCTTTCTTCCTTTAAATGTTCCTCTCCCAACCTCTGCAGAATTTGTCCTCCTGACACCATTTCCTCAGAATGCTGCTCTTGGGAAAAGGGGAAAGTAATCAAGTGACACAAATTGCTACCAGCTTAACCGTGTCTGAGGTCATTTGTTCTATTACTTTAGTGACCTCTAAGACATGATGTGGTAACTGCGTAAATAAAGGTGGCTATTTTGAGGTGGGATGGATGGCCTGAAATTCCATTTTACTCTGGGGACATAGCTCAGTGGGAGGGTGTTGTCTGGTGAGGACTTTATCTAGAATGAACTTGGACTACTGTAGCTTGACTCACAAAGTAGCAGGATTCAAACCACATACTTGGGCCTGGTATTCCACTGGGATCTCAGGGAAGATCTTAATTTTTTCCTGTCAGCTCTAGCCCAGAGGTGGGCTAGAGGACTTGAGGAGGCTCCCCAGGGGAAAGGTAGAACTGAGAAATAGAGACAGAATAGCCATGACATCCTAGACAAGTTAAAGAGAGTCTCATTGGTAAACTGGAAGCTACTAAAGCAGAATTGCAGAGCTCTGCCCCCAGCTTGTCCCTACTGCCCAGCAATGATTGTAGAGTGTAACCTTACAATAAAACATTACCTCACATCTGACAACTTATTCTAACCAATGCTGACTGATCTCGATTTTTTTTCTCCCCTCCACAATTTCTTCTCTACCTGGGCAGGCTGGAGCCCACTTAAGGGTAAGCAACATGAAATCACAATCCCTTGCCTTACAGGTAGGGTAAGCATGCTTCATTTTGCTTTGGTTACATCATCTTTTCATTTGTTGTGTTCTCCAATCCACAGATGCTAATTAACTTCACACTGAATCATCTTTGTCTTCCACACTGGATAGTTTCTAATTCTTTCAAGCTTATTCATCTGTATTTGCAATGATTATCTCAGGTCTTTCCCTTGTGATAATACTGCATAGTTCTTCAGGAGTGTATGATCTCTGTAGCTTTAAATTATTAGTGTCATAATGGTTCAATTTAGGCTCTCGTGTGTGTGTGTGTGTGTGTGTGTGTGTGTGTGTGTGTGTGTGTGTGTGTGTGTACACGTGGGTGCACATGTGTGCCGGTACATGTGGAGGCTAGAAGTCAATGTCTGGTTTCTTCCTCTATCATTGTCTACCTTAATTTTTTTTTCTTTAAGACAGGCTTTCTCACTGAATCCAGAGCTCTCTGATTCCACTAGACTAACTGGCTAGCAAGCCCAAGGGATCCAGCTATCTTTATCTCCCCAGCACTGAGATTACAGGCACAGGCTGGGTGTGGGGCTCCAAACTCAAGGCCTCACATTTGCACATCAGGCACTTTACCACTGAGCCATCTCCCCAGACCACAAGACAGAGTCTCCTTATTCAGCTCTGACACTGCTGTATAGCCTAGGCTGACCTCAAAGTCAAATCAATCCTCTAACCAACACAACACAGCCCTTGCTGGGATCACAGGCTTGACTCATCACTCCTGGTTTATATGATGCTTTTTCTTGTATAACTATTAAGTTGCCTCTGAAGATATGTCTGAAATCCAAAGATATTTTAAGCAACTTGCAACATTACAGCAAATTTATGGCCTCTCAAGCTTTATAGCTTAGGGGGAAAGCACTCAACTTGACTGTCACAATTTTGGTTTCATCAGCTACAAATTATGTTATTTCTACAATTAAAAACCCCATGATTTAGGCCACACCTCGTTTGTTTTTTTTTTTTTTCTTTTTAAGCAAAAGCACTGCTATTTTTACCAGAGTAGTCTGCAAATCATTATCTAGGTCCAAAAATCGGGTTTATTGTCAGAGAGGGCAAACCCTTGTCCTCAAAGGGAAGGCACCATGTATGATGAAATCCTCTGAGAAACGGAAGTACCGTTAGCCCATTGTGCAGTGTCTGTGACCACTCTGATGACAAAGATCTTTCTGCATTACAAGCTGTTCAGAGTAAGTCATAAACATGCACTTTGGCTGCACCATGGATGGGGGTGGAGGTGTCTCATTGGCACACTTAGAGGCCCAAGTTAAACATAAACTAGTTTTTGGAAGAGACTGGAGCTACAGAATAAAATTTAAAATACACATTTAACCGCATGCAACTAATTAAAAATATTTTCTGATAGTTAGATTTTATATGTAGTCTAAACTTTGTTAGGCTAAATCTTTATAATTCTATGCAGCATGGGCTAACTGAAAGCTTCGGAGCATTATGCCAAGTATTCATGATGCAGATTTAGTTTATCCTAACAATCCACACTCACCGGTCCTGATGTGCATCTCATTAGAACCCAACCCTGCACTCATCTGAAGTCTGATACATTAATGAGAAATATTACTGGTGCATAATAGCACAAGTCACCTTTCTAAGATCACATCTGCCTTATTTATTTTTGTTTATTTTTGTGTGTGTGGTGCCAGAGGTTGGTATTAGTTGTCTTTTTCTACTGCTGTCTGTGTTATCATTACTGTTGGTGAAGATAGTTTTGTTTTGTTTTGTTTTGTTTGACAGGGTCTCATGTGTAGCGCTGGCTGGCCTGGGACTCACTAAGTAGACAGGCTGACCTCAGACTCACAGATCTACCTCCTTCTGCCTCCCAAGTGCTGAAATTGCAGGTGTTTCCTACTACATGCAGATTCTACCTTAGTGGTTCTCACTTCACCTGGTGCTTGCCATCTGTCTGGACCCCAATGCTTCACCTCAGGCTTACAGGCAGGCTCCCCCAGGTCTTAAGGGGGTGATGAGGACTGAACCTCAGGTCCTCATGCTTGCAGAGCAAGCACTTTACCCACTCCCCAGCTCCTTGCTTATTTATGTTTAGATGTCATTTTATTATTATTACTGGGTGAGCTGTCTGTGCCACAGCACAAGTATGGAGGTCAATTTCTCTTTGGTGTCAGTTCTCTCCTCCCACTTTTATGTAAACTCTGGGGATCAAGTTCTGGCCTCTAGACTTGCAAAATAAGCTCCTTTATCCAGGTCCTCTTTATTTATTTTTTGAGACAGGGTGTCATGTATCCTAGACTGGCTTTGAACTCAAAATGTTTCAGAGAAAGATCTAGACCTTCTAATCCTCCTGCCTCCACATCCTGAGTGCTGATATTATAAGTGTGCACATTTGTGCAGTGGGAGGTGGGGAAATCCAAGCTGTTTGTTAGGCAAGCACTCTCCTAACTAAGTTACACCTCCCCACACACATCTGCCTTTTAGTGTGTGTTGGGCAGGGGTTGAGCACATGTGTATGCTTGCATGGCAGTGGCTTGTACAGGGACACAAGTTACAACATATGTACCTTTCGACCCTGTTTAAGACAGGGCTTCTCACCACGGAGTATGCTAGGCTAGCTGGCCTGGGAGCGTCTGGGGATTCTCCTGCCTCCCATCTCTCCACAGTGGTAGGCTAGGATCACAGACACTTATGTTTCTGTGTCTCACTTTCACATGATTTCTGGAGACCCAAACTCAGTTTGTCAGGCTTTCATGACAAGTGCTTTTATCCACTGGCCCACATCCCCAGCACTGCATCTGCTTGTTTGTTTGTTTTGTTTTTTGTTTTGGGGGGACAGGGTTTCTCTGTGTAACAGCCCTGGCTATCCTGAAACTTGATCTGTAGTTCAGGCTGGCCTTGAACTCACAGAGATCCACCTGCCTCTGCCTCCCAAGTGCTGAGATTAGAGGCATTCACCACCACCGGGTTATCACATCTGCTTTTTAATTAGTAAGGGTCATCAATATCTTTACCCAAAACATCAATTAATTATGCCATAATTTAATACATACCCATAGAACGAATATGATGCTCTTAACTAAGTATGAGACCCTGTCTCAAAAAAAGGGAGTAAAAAAACAAGTTTAAAAGAAAAAAGTGGGAAGAATGGCTTTCATACAGGGGCCAGGAAGCAGCTAAGCTTGACTGGAATGTATACTTCTGCATACTCACTCAGTTTCAGTGAATGTATGGGTGGGTGCACGTAAAAAATGAACAGAGGCCGGGTGGTGGTGGTGCACGCTTTTAGTCCCAGCACTTGGGAGGCAGAGGCAGGCGGATCTTTGTGAGTTCGAGGCCAACCTGGTCTATAAGAGTTAGTTCCAGAACAGCCTCCAAATCCAGAGAAACCTTGTCAAAAAAAAAAAAATGAACACAGGAAGGCTAAGGCTAGAAAGATGGCCCCAAGTCCTGAAGCAATGTCCTAATTGTTTTCCTTCCTCTTATTCTCTTTTCCTTCCATTCCCACAGCCTCCAGAGCGATTTTTCTACATTGCAGATCTGATTAAAGTCCTTTTTCTCATCCACACTCTTCAGTCATTTTCAGTTGAAGATATTGCTCAAACTGCTTAGCATCATTTGCAAGTCTCATCCTCTTGTGTCTACCTGCCATCTCAGCAAACCTGTAGCTTCTCAAATGCAGCATCCTCTCTGCCTTAGATTTCCCTCACCCCATATATCTCTTAACAGTTCCATAATTTACTTCTCTCATCCAGATAGCCAATTGTCTTGTCATTACTTTACAAATTTATTGTTCTTTGTCTGAAGAATATAAAAGCACCATGCTTTGGGCATTTCTTCAGACTTCATTCTCTTGTGAACATCCCCATATACATGTAAATTTAATAAAACTTTATGCTTTTGCTCTTATTAATCAGTTTTTATACTAATTGGGTTCCTAGATCCAGCCAAAGAGCCCACATAAGAACTAAGAGGGGGTCGAGAGAACCTCTTTCCCCTCTACATTCATATAATTGGTAAGTGATGGAGTCACGTATGTCTGACCACAGATCCAACATCCTTTCAGCTTCACTGTCCTACCTACTTTATACAAAGAACTGTGTCTAACTGATGAGAATAGCCCCTGTGAACAATTAAAGAACAATGAAGTACTGAACAATGTCCGTGGTATTGAAGAGCAAAGGGGGGTTCAAAAAGGGAGAGCATATTATTTGGGCTGCCTGGCTGGAAGAAAAACGTGCTTAGAACCAGCCTTTGAACAGGCCCTGGAGGAAGGGTGAGACAGAACCAGGAGTAGTGGAGAGGATGATATGAGAGATAAGCAAGATGCTACATAAGCAAGAGAAACATGGCAGGGGGTGGGGGTGTGTGTGGATGGAGTCAGTATGAAGCTTGTTCCGTTGGTGGTGAGTCTTTGGAGCCTTTAATCCCAGCACTCAGGGGCAAGGGCAGGTGCATCTCTGAGTTCGAGGACAGCCAGGGATGCACAGAGAAGCCCCGACTCAAGGAAGAAAGAAGGTGGAGGGCGGGGGGAAGAAAGTGAGGCTGGGGTAAAAGACAAGGGGGGATGCTTGAAGGGCGCAGAAAGTAAAACTTGGTGAGAAAAATAGAAAGATCAGGGAGAGAGAGAGAGAGAAAGAGAGAGAGAGGGATACCAAGATTCTTTCCTAGGGAAGGTGGTCCCTGGAGGAAGGCCTACAAGAGAGTCAAGTTCTGCACACACTTGCCATATTGAAAGCCACCTCTGCACTGTGAGTGAGGGAAGCTGAAGCCAGGAGAGAGGTTTTCTGCTAGTGTAGATGATTCTGCTCAATGTCCTACCTGGAGAGGGTATTCAGGGAGGGAAAGAAAGAGCCACATGTCTGCTCAGCCAGTCTCCCATGCTATCTCTTTCTGTCAGTCTTCTGCTATGTAAGCTGTGGTCATGGCATTCAAAGAAAAGGAATGTTTTTTCAAGTATGGGCCCTGGAGGCTGCCTAATATAGACTATCTTATTCTGCTGAAGATTGAGGGGGGTATCAGAGGAAAGACAGGAAGAGATGGGGAAGGGAGAAGAAAATATCAGCCATTATTTGCCATGTTGGAGAAAATTTGAACTCTGACTTTTGTTTTTACTTGAAGTCTGGCTTTAGGTCTAAACCACTTGTAAGAGAAAGCCCTATTGCAGAGGACAGGGAAGCACTTTTGAGGGTGCCTTGGGGTAAAAGCTGGGTATGGTGGCTCATATCTGTAATCCCAGCACTTGGGTGTTCGTATGCTTACTACAAGCTCAAGGTCAGCCTGGACAACATTGTGAGTTCCAGGTCAGCAGGGACTACACAGTGAAAGCTTGTTTGAGAAAAAGAAAATCCAAAACCAAAACAAATAACAACCCTACACACACACACAAGACTTGGGTTGAGAAGAAAACTCAACTCCTACTAGCTTAAAACAAGGGAAACATTAGTTTATATGGAAGTCCAGGTATAAAATGGTCCTCAGATGAGACATAATCTAGTGGCTTCTGTGTTACCAATTTGTTTGTTTGCTTGTTTATTTTTTAGCCAGGGGATGTGGTTTTAGTAACAACCCAGACTGAGCCTGAACATACTATGTAGCCAAGGATGACCCTGGATTTCTCATTCTCCTGATTGCTAAGATTATGTAGTTGCATACTACTACCCCCGGTTTATGTAGTGGCTAGGAATTGAACCCAGGGCTTTGTGTGTGCTAGGCAAGCGCTCTGCCAACAGAGCTACATAGCCCCGTTTTACATATTCTGTCACTTGTTTTGAAGAGTTAGCCTGCATATGGGTGCAAACCACTGATATAGTCCATTCCTGTCACTTTACCAGAAGAGAAATTGAAGCCTGTCAAAAAGAGCAATTTTGCCCAGAGTTGTACATCTCCTTTAATGCTGAGCCAACCCTAAAAACACAGTGGTTGGGCCAGTGCCCGCTCTCAACTAACTAGGCTTTGTGAAAGCAATTTGGTGGTGAGTTTATGACAGGCAGTTCCCGGTGATGAAAAGGAAGACTTGCGGTGATCAGAACTGGCATACCGGTGGGTGGATTTCTAAAGGTCAGGACCATCCCCTACAACTTCACGAAGATCGGAAGGGGTGGAGGCCAGTTGATTGGGTCTTCTCCTGCAATGTAACACACATGCAGAAAGCCTGGTGTCAACCATGTTAGTGTCTCTATGCTGCATTAGAACACCATGACCAAAAGCAACTTGGCGAGGAAAGGGTTTATTCCAGGTTACAACTTTCAGGTCATAGTCCATCACCAGAGGAAGTCAGGCAGGCACCTGGAGGCAGGAACTCGATCAGATGGCATGGAGGAATATCTCTTACTGTCTTTCTCTTCATGGCTTACTCAGCGTGCTTTCTTACAGCACCCAAGACGATCAACCCAGGGGTGGTGCTGCCCCCTCGTGAGCTGGGCCCTCCCACATCAATCATCAATCAAGAAATCGCACCACAGGCTGCCCACAGGCCAGTCTGGTGTGGGCAGTTTCTCAACTGAAGTTCCCTCTTCCCAAATGACTCTGACTTGTGTCACATTGATATAAAACTAGCCAGCACACCAACTAAATTGAGAGTGGAGAGGAGGAGGCTGGAGCTGGCCAGACAGCTGCACAGGGAGCCAGCAGTGGGTAGGATCAGGATGAGCAAACTGTTATTCTCTTCTCTCTCACAGCACTTGTGTATTGGGTGGAGGGAACCTTGGAAATGCAGACCTAGGCTTTTCCAAAACAAGAGAGGGAAACGGGGCAGTTGGGTAGGGAGGGGTGGGGATCCCATAGTGACAGAAGGCATTCAAGGGAAGAAACTTGCTAAAAATCCATCAGCCCCTTCAAACTCCAACTAGCAAATTAAGAAATCCATTTAGCTTATGTTGCCATACCCTGACACAGTCTGATCTGTGTTTGTTCCCTCTAGATTAGCAGGGAATCTGGTATGAGATGATGGCCACTTGCCCTCAGGAGGCTTTGTCCCTTATCCCTCTCACTGAGCCGTAACATGTACTCTCTTTACCTTAGTAAGACTTCTGCCACTGTGAGGCACTCCTGGGGGGGGGCACTTTCAACAGCTCTGCCCAGGCCTAAGGTCTCCTGGGACCACTGCTTATACAGGAACAAGAAAAGAAATGGAAAGAGTCAGTACTCCGCCCTCTGGACAGCACAAACCAACACAATGCATTCTTGCTCTCTTTGCTTCAACCTCCCTCCCTTTCTCGTCTTCTCTCTTCTCCCCATCTCTCCTTTTCTGTCATCTCCCTATATCAACACCCCTGCCCTCAGTTTTTCTAGACATCCGGCCCTGCTAAGACACTTGTGTGGCCGAGTCAGCCAGCCAGCCCAAAGGCACATCCTCCTCCTACCACCATCTTCTCTCTGAACTCACCACGGACCGCCTTCTCTGTCCAATTTAGGCTTCTCAGGATGGATGTCACTCGCCTACTCCTGGCCACCCTAGTGGGCTTCTTATGCTTCCTTGCCATCTACAGCCACATGGTACCTGAGGAGACACTCAGAGATGACAGGAGTCTGAGGAGCAACTCCTCCATGAACTCATTGGATTTCTCTTCTGTTTCTATCGTGGGTAAGTAGCCTGGCCTGGGACCTAGCCTCTAGGCTGTGACCCATGAGAGCAGGTACAGTATGTCAAGCCTGTTGCCCAGGCTGCCACCAGCATAGCTATGGCTCTTTCTTGCTCATTCCTAGGGAAATACAGAGTCCTTGAGTCATTGGGTTTGGGAAAGCTTGGCATGCCACCAAGTTTTGGTGTGTCATAGATCTGAAGAAGCCTCAAGTCGAGAAGATGCTTGGTGGGCTTAGTTTAACTTAGCATTTATAAACTTAATGAATCACAAAACTCAACAAAACAAACTTTAGGAAAACCATGGAATAGAACTAAGTCTACAATAAACCAGTCTCACCATAGGATGCATCAAAGTCTGGCATTGGGGATCTTGTGGTTTGTTCTCACTTTGGACCAGGGATGAAGCACAAAGTCAGAGCGGATGCTTAGCAGGCATAATGCCCGGATCCAGTTCCTGGAACCAAAATAAAAATAAACGCGCAAAGGTTTGTTCTGTGAGGTGGCTCTTGAGTTTTATTTTTATCTTACAACAGACAAAACTGGAGCTTACTGACATTAGTTCCTAATGGGCTGAACCAGAATTCAAACAGCAGCCAATTATACATGTAAGCTCACAACTCTGTGTTGACTGGCATTTCAATGGACACAGAAAGATGGTCTAGAGCAGCAGTTCTCAAACTTCCTAATGTTGCAACCCTTATTAATACACTTCTTCATGTTGTGGTAACCCCAACCATAAAATTATCTGTGTTGCTACTTCATAACTGTCATTTTGCTACTGTTATGAATTGTAAAGAAAATATTTTTTGAGATAGAGGTTTGCCAAAATGGTTACAACCCAGAGGTTGAGAACTATTGGTCTATACATATCAGAGAAGTCAAAGGAGGGAAAGGAGGAGACACCAACATTCCTTAATCACCATTGATATCTCAGACTTTTTAAAATATTTTACTTTTATGTAAAGGGGTGTTCTGCCTTCATGTATGTCTATTCTCTGTGTGCAGTCCTGGTACCCTCAGAGGCCAGAAGAGGATGCCAGAGCCCCTGAAACTGGAGTTACCATGTGGGTGCTGGGGCACAAACCTGGGTCCTCTGCAAGAGCACCAAGTGCTCTCAACAGCTGAGCCATCTCTCCAGCCCCATGTCAGACTTTTTGTTTTATAAATATACTTTACATGATAGAACCTTTTGTAAATGAGGGAACTGATTGTCCAGGAGAAGATCACACAGCTGTTATATGGATTCAAGTCAGGCATAGCTGGCCCTGAGCTGAAAATTAAAGAAAAAAAAAAGTAACACAGATGTGTCCAGTAACAAAAGGCCAAGTTCATTTCCAGAGACTCATAGTGCTCTTGCACCTGCACGGTTAAAGGCTAAAACAGGGGCACCTATGGTGATCAAGGGCCACACAGTCAAAAGACCAGGAAGGTCTCTGACAGAGGCCACAGACAGGTCCCCGGTCCCTCTTGGATTTCCTCTTTGCCTTCCCTCGGAGCACCCTGCTCTTAGGTCTGATGCCAGGCTAATAAGAACCTGCTGGCTTGATTTCCATAATGTGTTCCATCCTGGAGTCCCTTTTTCTCTCCACTCTGAGACTTCCCATAGCCCCTGCTCCTCCCACTTCATAACTCAGGCCCCCAGAAACATCTGGCTTTGCTCGTTCTGTCTTTCTTTGAAGCACTGAACAAGAAATCCAAGAAGATCAACAGAAAAGAAGCCGAGAAGCAGAAGAGATCGTCCAAGGTAGGCCTGGGGGTTCTCACAGTGAGGGTGGGAGATCTGCAAGCCATGGCTGAGAACTAAATGTAAGATATCTCCAAGCCTACATGAAATGACTGAAAACTACCTAAAGGTTTCTGGCCTAGAGCCTTGAGGCAGACTTCCATAGAAGCCAGGGAGCCTAAGTTCACTGAACAAAACAGCTACCTGATTAAAAAAAAAAAAAAAAAGTTTCCAATGCAAGCATCCCCACCCCTTCCTGAAAGCTGGCACTCAATCTTTTGGATATTTACCTAAACCCCAACTGCTGCAGAACCACTCTTGCTATACCTGAGTTTCTTCCCTGCCCCCCTTTGTAGGGCCTGTGCAAGGTAGGCAAGTGTTCCACCGCTGAGCCATACTCTCAGCCCAAGATTATTTGCAGCAAGCTTTTGCTATGTAGTACAGGCTGCCTGTGAACTACCAACCCTCCTTATCCAGAGCTCAAGTGCCGAGATTACAGGTCCAGGCTACCGTGCCCAGCTGTCTCACCTGTCTGACAATCAGAAAACGTCAAGAATAGGAATTAGAAGTTGGGGGTGGTGGCACACAGCTATACTCCCAGTATTTGGGAGGTGGAAGCAGTAAGGTCAGGAGTTCACAGCCACCCCAAACTACATGCCAAGTTCTGAATGACCCTGGGCTGCACAACCACTGTAGCTAGAGTAAAAACCTCAATGAAAATAAAACACTGGTAGCAGAGCCTAGCAGCACAGGCTTTTAATCCCAGCTGCTTAGGAGACTGAGAGAGGACCCTCAGTTCAAGGGCTACTGGAGCTATGCAGCAAATTCAAGGTCTGCCTGGGCAAACTGAAACAGTCACAAAAATAAACATTTCAAAGGGGTGGGGATATAGTGAAGTAGTGAAGCTTGCCTGTAACAAACAAAGCCCTGAGTTCAATTCCCATCAGCTGGATGTTATTACCTGCTAAAGGCTCTAAATCTCGCTTTTTTAAAAGGCAGTTAGACCTAAAGTACATGTGCCATACCAGACCAAAATTAGAGTTAGAATTATAACTGGTAATTGTTACTTTCAACAAGCAGTCTAGATAAGTCTAGCAAGTCAGACAGAAAATGCTTGAAGAGACAAGCAATTTGGAGAACACTGTTCTACAGACCCCAAAATGGTCTACTTTCTTGTATTACATATATATATATGTATATATATATTCTTAAACATTGGGCTTGTTTACTAACAAATGCATTCATTAAATATATTTACTAAGTATTTAAAATAAGGACAAAAAAGCAGTGACCGCTCTCCCCGCCCCCCCACAAAAAGAATGTGTTGGAAAGCAATTAAGGACATGTCATCACCAAACACAAGCTAAAACAGAAAAAAGAATGCCTTCTCACTAAGTGGTTAAGGATCATTTAACGTTTTCTTACCTCCCACCTAAGATCATACTGCCATGATACAGGTTCCCACAATTTGATAAATACCAGATTGAAGCATTGTTGAAATTCACACACTATTCCTGTTTTTGTGCCTCAGCTAAATGGATCAACCGTAACCAGAACAGGGAGGACAGAACAAAATACATGTATGTGCTAGGTGCTGGGAACACAGCAGTGAACAAGAGGTTACTGATGTGTGGAGCTTACACCTGTGTGGGAAAACCAGGCCGCAAGTAAATTAATAAACAAGTTTAAATTTTTAGATGACACACATTGTGAAGAAATTAAAGCACGGTGAAGGCCTAAGTGCATTTAAATGAAAAATATAGAAATCTAGAGTAGCGGTTCTCAACATGGTATTTCCATTATGATTCATAAAAGTAGCAAAATTACAGTGGGGTCTCTTAAGAAAAGGCCAGGTCGGATCTAGGTGAGCTTGTAGATGAAGGCGGCGTGCAGGGTGGGGTGGCGGCCAGGGACCCACTAGGATGGCCTGTGCGTTATGAGTAGAGGTGGGCACCGCGGCAGAGGTCCTGGTGGCAGACCTCCACAGCAGAAGAGGACGCGCGGGACCAGCGTGGCCCGCTCAGCAGCCCTCGACGTCTTTCCTACAGAAAAAGGCCTCGACGAAGAAGGTGGCACGGCCCCCGCCACCCACGCCCTGCGTGGCCACCCGAGACAGCTGCAAGCCGCCTGCACCCGCCTGCTGCGACCCGTGCGCCTCCTGCCAGTGTCGCTTCTTCCGCAGCGCCTGCACCTGCCGCGCGCTCAACCCCAACTGCTGAACGCACTTCCGCGCTGCGCGCGCAGCCTCCGAGATGGGTGATTGGGCGGGGCTTCAAGGCTGAGGGAGGGGTCTCTTCGTGGGTGGGCGTGGTCTAGGGTGGTGGGTGCTTTCCGATGACAGGTGTTCAAGGAACCCTAATGGAAGCTAAAATCAGAATACAGTATCTTTCGGCTGCTGGGAAAGTGTGGCTGTTTCTTTAAAAGAGCCGAAAGCTTCCGGCCCCTTTACCGAGCTCTGATCCTTGCGGAGACCCCGAGGATCGCGCGTGGCTGGTACCTTTGCTTCTAGCAGTAGGCACGATGCTGCCCGGTTCCTTCCAGACTTTCAGTACCGGCTGCCTCCAGTCTAGGAGAAAGGGAGCTTTAGGGAACGGCCTTCCAGTATTTTCAACGCTCTCCTCCCGGGGAGGAGTACAAATATCCCAGGCGAGCTAGAAATCCACAGGCAGTCTCAGCCGGGTAGGGGCGGGGTGGTGCATTTGTTGTGGGTTTCTAAAGCCAGAAGGATCTGGGTTGAGGATCCTAGAACTTTTAAGAGTCTCCCAAACAAAGGCACTAATGAAACCCACTCCTCCCTTCCTCCCAAGGGCATACAGATGTTTGGACCATAAGAATTTTCCGGGCATTAGTCCCCATGCATTTAAAATTATTATTCTAATACCCTAGAGTTTGGGCTCCTAAAGAAGCAAAAATGTACACAGCCTTCCTTGATCTTCACCTAGTTGGCCGGTAAGAAAGCTGTAGGGGTTGGGGGGAGCTGGAAAGAAGCGGCAATCGCACTAAGTTATCAAGGACCTATTGCCAAAAACGTCCCAGACTGTTCCCTGAAATTCCACAGAGTCTCAGTTTGTGAGAAGCTGAGGTGCTGCGTTGTAACTTTGGAAGAACCGTGGGAGAGAGAGCACCTAGAGAAAGTGAAGAGTTTGTGGCGCAGATTCTGTGAGGAAGGAGCAGCAGGGAGAGCGCAAATGGAGGGTTCTAGATAGTGCCATCTACTTGTCTTGGCTGGGGCACCGAAGGGAGAAAGGCTGAGAAGAGGGCTCACAGGGCTCCCTCGCCTAGCCTGAGCTGCCCCCAACCCCAAATTATTACATGCAAGTACCAAAAGAAAAAGGGCTTTGCCAAAAAAGATTCCATAGAGAATCTCTATTGGGCTAGGGAGATGAAGACAGGTGTAAGGTCTGATACAGGTGTGACCAGCTTTTCGGGCCTTTGTGTCTATTTGCTATTGTTCTCTTTCAAATGCTGGCAAGATGGCTCACAAGCCTGCCAATCTGAGTTCAATCCCCAGGACCTTGTAAAGGTAAGAGAAAACAGAGCCCTCAGAGTTGTCTGTCACAGTACACAGGCATCCTCAAACTCACATCACATACAATAAGTGTAATAAATGTAAATTTCACTCCCTCAAACCTCTCTTCTTGCCGTAGACCTTTTTCCAAATGGAGACCCAGGTTGTGCTTTTGGTGCCATACTTACCTCGAATGGATACAAGAGGCAAACACCTCTGCCCAGTCACCACCTAGACAGGGCACAAGAAAAGGCAGGTGCTCCAGGCAAAGCTATTCACACAGTGCTGACACTGGACAAGTCCTTATGTCTGTCTCTCTTACTTATCTTTAAAATGAGAAATAATTCCAGCTGTTCTTGGTAAAAATCCAGGAAGTTGTGATTTCTCAATGCCTTTAATGCAGCACCACCACACACCCACACGCATGCTCACCCACACCCATGCTCGCCCACATGCACTCTCACCCACATCCATGCTCACCCACATGCATGCTCACCCACACCCATGCTCACCATATGCACGCTCACCCACACCCATGCTCATCCACACGAATGCTCACCCACCTGCACGCTCACCACAGGCACGCTCACCCACATGTACACTAACCCACACCCATGCTTGCCCACATGCACTCTTCACCCACACCCATGCTCGCCCACATGCACACTCACCCACACGCATGCTCACAGAGAAGCTGCCCATTGTTTGCTTTGTTCTCTGTCCTTTAGGCTGCAAGCCCACAAGGCAAGAACATGTTGTTCTTGTACCACAGCTGCTGCTGAGTAAATGTCATCAGTAATGAGAATATTGGGAACACATTGCAGCAACTGCTCCTGTATTTGCCAGACACTGTTCACTCACCAGGTACTATTTGGCGCCCAGCAGTGAAGCAGCATAAAAAACTGAACACTCAGCCAGTTTGTTGTTGTTGCTATGTGCCGGTTTGTTTTTGATATTGTTTTTGAGACAAAACATCACTATGTGTAGCTCTGGCTGGCCATGGACTCATAGAGGTCCCCCTGGCTCTGCCTCCCACTGCTGGAAACTAAAGAAGTGCTACCACCCCTGCAGCCCACTAGCACAAAGCCATTGAGTTACTGGATTTAGACAATGCCATGGAAGGCAAGCCCAGGGGTTCACTCATTCAGCTTGTGTGTTGGCCACCTGCTGTATACTGGGTACTGTAAGTACTCTAATGAAAAACTCCAATATGGGTATTGTCCCTACAGACCTTAATCATTCAGTGGGCCTGACCACTGGCCCTCATAAGAGGCAAGAACAACTGTTAGCCTGTGGGGCTCTTCCTCACACTTAATCTTGCTTCTGTTGACTCAGACCCCCTAGTTAGGTACTACCTGCCCAGGTTTTCCTTCAGCTTTGAGATCCTGAGTTGTTCTATCTTTTCAGAATTCCTCTGTAAGCTTTAGAGTCCTAAGATCATAGCCCACTTTGGTGGCCAGAACTAAAACTCACGTTTATATTGTATGTTCTGTTATGAGGATATGAGTGCCTTAGCCCATCCCCACACTATTACACACACACACACACACACACACACTCTCTCTCTCTCTCTCTCTCTCTCTCTGGGTAAACTTTGTCCTGTAAAGGTTTGCTCCGCTATTCATCCTTTCTTCCCACAGCCATTGCCTTAAACTTGTGCACCCGAAGTTCTCATAATGTGACCTTGAACACGTCTCAAGTTTGTTTGTTTTTTTTTTCTGTCATGGGGGAGGGGGTGGTCTCATGTAACTCAGGCTGGCCCAATCTGCACTAACTTCGAACTTCTGATCCTCCTGCCTCTATGTTCTAAGTGCTAGATGACATGGATGCAGAACCATGTGTGGTTTATGATATAGTAGGCGAAGCTGGGATCCACCCCAGGGCTTGGTGTTTGCTAAATGAACTCTACCAACCCTCCTACCTCCTCAGCTCTGGAAGTTGAAGTCCTAAGTGAGAATCTCATCATACAGTACACATGAAAGCATCTTTGTCAATATGTTATATTTATGCACACAAAATTGAAATCAGCGAGTAGATAACAGGTGCCCTCCCTAATTAGCCCCACCAGCCAGTTTGTCTGTTAGTTTGGTTTTAGAAGAAAGTTTAAATGACCAGGAGATGTAAGAAGGTTTTTAACAGCTCACCCTTTACCTCATACAGCCTCCTAATAAATGGAAACAGCAGGGTTTATGTCAGAATTTGGTCCAGGTGGTTTTGCAACAGGTTAACCTTTAATGCATAGAAGATTTAAACATGTATGTTTTTATTACATCTTTTTAAAAAGCTTTGATATTTTTAAAAGAAACTAAAGCTTATGATTTCACAAAAGCAGTATACTTCAAAAACTCTGTAGTCTCAGAGGCAGAAAGCCCCAGGGCCCCAGATGTCCCAGACTGTGGACGTAAGGTCAATCTAACTGGCAATCACTAGGTCCTGATTCTAAATTCTTCCATCTGTTTCAGCGAGCACAGATGTGGACCACTACCCACTGACAGGAAATTACCCTTCTCCAAAAGGAGCTTTATAAAGAAACCTAGCTCCCGGGGCCAATTCCCATGTGTGGAGGGAACAGGATAAGTGAAGAATAAGAAAGTGATTTGAGCCAAATTAGCCAAACCATCTGTAGTAACTTTCAGATCTAGAGTAGACTTTTACTCTTTTTCTTCTTCCATGAACTAAAGGGATAGACATGTGTGTTGAAAGAGAAGGCAGCTGAAAAGGAATTTCTTTGTTATTGTTTTATCAAGTAAAATATTTCAAAATAGTAAAAGGCTGTATTCCAGAGGGGAGTTTTCTCCTGATAGCCTGGAGAAAAACAGTAACTACTTGCCAACTCCCCCAGCCAGATCTGTGAGTTGTATCTGGGAGGTGGCTCCAGTGGTGGTAATAATGCTTATGCTTGGCCTTCTTCTTGTCGGGGGAGCCCTTCTCAATGAGTCTTAAAGGTTTTCACACCTTCCAAACTCCTCCTTAGAATTCCTATGCCCAGTGGCTGTGTAGACTACTGGAGCAACAGTAAATTACAGCTACTTTTTAAGCCCATACTCAGCTTCCGAAGCAAGTTCATGGCTCGCTGCTCACTGCACCAGATTTCTAGCAAAATCCCTACCGCCTTGTGTTTGCATCTGGACCAACCTGAATCACGTACTTATTCTTAAACCAATTTGCAGAGTTGATTGATGAATTGATTGAAGTTAGTTGGCTAAGCCTGGATTACATGAGCACCCTGATTGCCTCAAGCAGGTCTCCTGGAACAGTGCTGAGTCTCTGGGGTGAGAATCTGGCTTCCTGGGACTTCAGACCACCAAAGCAGAGCTAAGTACTCACTGCCTGCTGCCCCCAGAGTTTTCACTGCTATTAGTGGGCCCTGTGACTTTTCCTGGGTTTTAACGCATGCTTCCTCCAGCCCTCTAAGCTCTCATTACTATTCAGCTAAGACTTGGGAGTCTCCCCCCAACAGCCTGACACCTGGCGGCAGGAAGTACCCAGCCCTGCAAGGGGACTTCAGATAAATAGCTGAAGCTCTGGGGAACAATCACTCCATGTCTGAACACTGACTTCTACTTTAGTAATGCTCTAAGATATTTAAGGTTCCAGCAGCCTGTGGTTTTATAACTGAACTTGACACAAAGGCAGACACCACACACTTTAAACGGGGCATTTTTCAGAGCCGACAATCTAAGAAGATGTTGGGTTACCATCCCTAAACTCTGCCTTCCATCTCATCCTTAGCCAGCAGATTACACTGGAAGGGAAACACAGGCAGTCAGTCACTCCAGAGTTGAGCCTTGCCCTCTGCTCAGATGGTCAGTGTCTTCCAAAGATTATCGCCCCCACTCTGTAACAGGGGAGGATTTTCTTTCCCTCTTTATGGTATCTGTGAACATGGGAGTTGGTATACACCAAGGCCATTGAATCTTGAAGTCCTCCCCCAGAGGCTGTTTGGACAACATGTAGATGGAAGATTAACTCCTATAAGCAATGTGGGCAGAAGAGTCCTTACTACAGAATGGAGTAAGGATGTGCTTTTCTAAAATATGGGAAGTATTGTTTAGATCTCAAAAGTCTTCTAAACTCCTTACCCTCCAAACAACTCTCTCCCCAACCCCTGGCCTTAAAACTTGACATAGAACTTTAAGACAACAATCTGAGGTATTTGTCACTATCCTGAGTGGGACTCAGGTCTTCTCCTTAACCCGCAGATCACTGCCCCACAACCCCCCAGGCCTCATCTTGTTTTTTTCAGGCTAGATGGGAAGCACAGTGGGGGCCAGGCCAGATACTGTGGGAGCCTCAGCTAGTTCTTCCTCATGAAACTTTGGCAAAGAGCTGTGGAGAAGGCCCGAGACACATCATCCTTTATTGTGGATACCTGGTCATTGTCACACCTGTGATAGAGTAGCACACCTGAGTACAAACCTACACCTGAGACCAGAAGTGAAAGTTTTGTTTTTAATGAAAAGGTTCTGAGAGCAAGAGAACATCTCCAAAAAAAGGAAGGTAACGGCCAGGGTAACAAAAGCCAGGTTAGGACTGCATGGGACCCTCACCAGGGGACAGCTTAGGGCTGCATGGGACTCTCACAGATGGAACACCTGGAAAGGCACTTGCTCTATCTTTGTGCTCTATCTATCCACCCTCAGCTGGTCTCTTTGGAGGGATCAGCATAGCCACTGCTATCAAGGGAGCAACACTCAGAACAGCAGTCTCTGCAAGTCAGGGTGGGATGAAGATGGGGTGAAGCAACCCCCACTGCTGGAGCCTTGCTTTTAGGAACCTAAGTTCCAGTTTGAGTTACTTAACCTAATGTTAAGGAGTCTGAAACCTCGTTCCCTCCCTCCTAACCCTGGGCCTATGGTATAGAAATGTCTTGGATTTTGGTTCCAGGAATCCAACCTAGTACAACAGCTAGCTCATCCAAATGGCTTCTCTCAGCCTGAGTCCAAGACTCTAGCAAGTTCTCGTGAAGAATGAGTAAGATCCTAAAAAGTGTCCTTTTGAGCAACAGGATGCAATGGGGCACCCCTCTGTAATACCAGCACTCCAGAAATTGAGGCAAGATTTTTATAAATGTGGGGTTCAGCCTGGGCCAAGGCCATCTCAAAACAAAGGCTTTTTTTGGTTCAACCTTGAACACAATTAGTGTGCAAGAAATAGTACAAGAGATGTGTCTCCTATTTTTTCAAGAATTAGGATTGCTTTTTATTTAATACTTTGTACTTTTACTCATTAATTTTGATCCTATCCATCTATCATTACCTGTTGGAGACAGCTCTGACATAGCTCAAGCTGTTCTCAACTCCCCCTGTAGCCAAGGATGACCTTCACCTTCTGATCCTCCTCCCTCGGCTCCCACAGGGCAGGGACTGCACTTCCCTTTCAGTCTATTTTACCATTTCATGATTAGTTGAGAAGTGGGGGGCTGGAGAGATGGCTCAGCCGTTAAAGGCTAGGCTCACAACCAAAAATATGAGAAGTGGGCCCTTGGCATCTGAATTTACCAAAACTTATTTTCAGCAAAGTCATCATATACTCATGTAGTTTACACACCTTCAACTACATGTACTGCAGGGAGAGAAAGTAATTACTTAAGGGCCAACGCCTAAGCTGGGATGAACATTCTCAGTCCCTTATCCCTGTGACACTGGACTGCTGAATGACCCAAGGGTTTTGTTTGAAATCTTTAAAACTTTGAGGAACTGGGAATGGAGATGAATGATTGGCTGTGTAAGCCTGAGACCTGAATTTGATCCTTAGAAAACACATGAAGATGGAAGGAGAGAACCAACCCCTAAAAGTTGTCATCTGACATACTGTATTCACATTACACTGGCAGGAAGATCAGAAACTGAGTCACCTTTAGCTATATAGTTTGCCAGCCTGGGCAACTTGAGACCATGTCTCAAAAACAAACAAACAAAAAACCCTACTTTTCTCCAAAGTCTTTTCAAGCACTACCTCTTCTCCAATGCCTTTCTCCTGCTGCCAGACATGGAATCCAAAAGCTGGGAAGAAAAGGGGAAGGGGCAGGGGATGGCAGAGCTGTTCCTGAGAGAACCTATCTTTACCTAGACATCCCAGCCATCTGTGTTCAGCGCTCACACTTACACCGGGCTCTCCATTCTGGGGAGGGCACTCAGAATGTCATTCTGTACATTTGGGTTGCCTTTAGTTGACTTCAGGGTTAAACGGGTTCACTAAATGACCACTTGGACAAATAACAGGGAGCTCAATTTCTCATACGTTTTTGTATGACTCAAGTTATGAGATCTCTGACTTTACATTTCTGAGGGACTCCCTGAAGAGATGGCTGAGTGGGTAAGACTACTTTACACTTGTAAAAAAGCTAAGCAAAGCCATGTCCTACTGTATCCCCAGTACTGGTGGACGGGGGGTGGGGAGAGCAGAAACAGAACAGCCTGGCTCCAGGTTCAGTCAGAGACCCTATCTCAGGAATACAGAAGAGAGTGATCACACACCCAATGTCCTCCTCCGGGCTCCATGACCACAGAACACATACCTGCACACAAATGCACACATACCACACACACTTAAAAACTGGCATACATGGTGATCGACATGGTAGTCAATATCTTATATAATAAAAGGTCAAAATTTCTTTAGGCACCAGAAATTTTATTTAATCCACCTTCCTTTGTTAACATTCTAGACACTATAAATCAAATTAGTCTTTTTGTGACCCAGGCTTGTCACAAAACCATCAATTACAAGACAGTGACAGACCTTAGCCTATTTGTTTTTTCTGGTCCCTTTCAATCTCTAGCTGTCACTTTTCCTTTCTTGGTTATCTCTTAATCTATTCTAACCCCGTGAAACAGGGACCAAAAGTGCCAACCTCAGTATTCTGAGGTTTAAGAGACGGCCCAATGGTAAATAAGCTCTGAGGAAGCCCCTCCAAACTCCAGTGGCTCCTGCCCTGTCCCGGGCTGAGAAACTAAGCACATGGATCTAATAAAGCCCAAGTGAGGGTCTGGATGGTAAGATGCATGGGCTTGTGACCACCACTAGCCACATCCAGCCTCAGGACTTCCAAGACTCCGAAGCTCGTGTCCCCTGTGGATCGCTCCCAGGTACCTCTTATCTTGACTGGAGACTCTCAGTTCCCCTCACCACACCTAGAACAGTATGAAGGACACAACAGAGACCAGCCAGAGTAACCAGCCTCAGCGGGACGAACACTGGCGAAGCAACTGCAAAGTTGGTGACATGTGCTCTTGGGAAAGAGAGGTAGGGCCTGGAGTAAGGATGGCAGCTGGAAGGTGAAGGACAGTCCTGTCTCTCAGTAGCGGTAGTGATCAGGCTTGAAGGGGCCATCAATGGGCATGCCCAGATACTGGGCCTGCTTCTCAGTCAGCTTGGTCAGCTTCACATTCAGCTTGCCCAGGTGGGCTTCAGCCACTGCCTCATCCAGCTGGAGAGAAACAGAAACCTGGAGTTAGTGTCATACTCTAGTACCCTTAGCCTCATCTACCCAACAGAACTGCTCTGGGGAGGAGGGGGGTTACTGGCAAGTGGTACTACCCTCAGCACAGAGTGCTTTTACATTCCTAAGCAGTTTTATGTTCACTGTCCTTAGAACTTCACAAACATTCCTAAGAAGTAGGAAGGGGAGGACAATGCCTACACTAAAGAAATGATTATCAGGTTCATAGATGCAAGTAAAGGCAAGAAGGGCCTAACCTGGAATCTGTATCAGAAGCAGAATGAAGGTCTCCTATGCCTGGCCAATCTAGCTCAGGACGCCTGCCTTCTCACGGCTCTCTGTACCAGTGTGCCACATAATGGGTGACCATCTGGGCAGTACGAGCTGGATTCCCAGTGACTCC
The DNA here is from genome assembly GCF_003668045.3 of Cricetulus griseus. Classification (NCBI taxonomy): domain Eukaryota; kingdom Metazoa; phylum Chordata; class Mammalia; order Rodentia; family Cricetidae; genus Cricetulus; species Cricetulus griseus. The sequence goes on along the minus strand of NC_048599.1, from coordinate 24,548,250 downwards.
CAAGAGTACACCAGCCTCTAAACCGTGGTTTCCTCACTTGTAGGACACACATAATAAATATATCCTATGTGGCCATCACAAAGATCAATGACATTCAGATTTTTAGTTCAAGGGGGTGATTTATTTAGTCAATAGTAGCTACTATCATCATTAATTAAGGTACCTAATAGTGCTTAGACAGTATGCATCTTACAGACATGCCTAGTTGACCCACCCAAGTACCAGGGATGCAGCTAAGGGATATTTTGTGTAGCATGTATGAAGACCTGGGCTCCATGTCCACAAAATGAACAAACAAAAATTTCAAGATAAGCATGGAGACTCTTGCCTTTAATCCCAGTTCTCGGGAGGCAGGAACAGGCAGACCTAGGAGTCAAGGCCAGCCTGGTCTACATACTGAGATCCAGGCCAATCCGGGCTATAATGAGACCCTGTCTCAAAACCAAACAGATGAACAAACAAAGTAAATGGGCCCATCCATTTTTTAAACTACAATATGTTGCTTATATTTTAAAATTATTTCATACCAAGACCTTAGCATATGGCTTCTCTTCAGAGCTCAGAAGCTTTGTCCACTGGAGCTGTGTCCTGGGCTGGTGACAGCTGAGTGGCAGCCACCCCTTTATCTGGAGCATGTATTCTTCAACTTTTCACTTCCCAACCAGCCTACTTTACCAACTACCTCGCCATTATTATTCAGAAACATATTCTTGCCTTCACCTGACAACTGAGGAATGGAGACAAAGCTCCAAACCTGGTGAGCCACACTTCAAAGCCCATGCCACTATGGGTGTGCTCTGGAGGATTCTGGAGGACAACTAAGACAGTAGGCAAACAACATACCCTGCCAAGCCCACACAGGGAGCCCAGGAATAGCACAGGAGCCTTGGCTTGTGGGAAAGTCAAGAGCTTACCTTCTTAGGCAAGAAGTGAACCCCAACGGGGTATTTATCTGGGTGGGTCCACAGCTCAATCTGGGCCATGACCTGGTTTGTGAAGGAGTTGCTCATCACGAAGCTGGGATGGCCCATGGCACAACCCAGGTTGACCAGCCGGCCTTCAGCCAGCAGGATGATGCGGCGCCCATTCTTCAGCCTGTAGCGGTCCACCTGCAAGTCCCCGTGGCAACAGTAAGGGCTGGTAGGCACCACCTGTCTCTGCCCACCTCCTACCCTGCACAAGATAGCCTGAAATGCCCCCAACCCTACAGAGCTAGCACACACAATTAAGAGTAGCAAATTACCTCACCAGCCTGTTGTGAGAACTTAATGAATTCAGATCTATAAAGCACTTGGAATACGGTAGTAGGTCCTCAGAAGGTAGCAGCTAGTACTGTCATTACTGCCACATAGTGTGTACATAATCCTTTACCCACATAAGTATCATTTTTTAAAATTTATTTTGTGTGCATTGGTGTTTTGTCATGGGTGTTGCATCCCCTGGAACTGGAATTACAGACAGTTGTGAGTTGCCATGTGGGTGCTAGGAATTGAACCCAGATCCTCTGGAAGAACAGTCAATGCTCTTAACCACTGAGCCATCTCTCTAGCCCCTCATGACTATCATTTAAGTGCTTCAGCATCACCTTTTCACAAATAAACTGAAGTCTACAAAGCTGAGTCATTTGTTCAGAGCTACATCTAAGAAGTGGCTGCAATTTGAGCCTTGACAATTTGAGGCCAGGTCTCATGCTCTCAATTGCCATTAAAAAGTTGAATGCAGGATGGTGAGATGGCTCAGTGGGTGAAGTTGTTGCTGCCAAACCTAAATTTAATCCCCGGGAACCATTTGGTGGAAGGAGAGAATCCTCTGTGACAGGCTGTCCTCTTACCTCCACATGCAAGTATGTATGTACTTAGACATACGAGCATGCAAAATGATTAAGTAAAATGTAATTGTATGTGTGTGTGTGTGAGTGAGAAACAGAAAGAGAGAGAGAGAGAGAGAGAGAGAGAGAGAGAGAGAGAGAGAGAGAGAGAGAGAGAGAGAGAGAGAGAGAGGATACTTATATATAAGGTTGGATGCAGGACTGAGGACCTGACTAGCTTGGTAACAGTGCTTGCCTAGCTTACATGAAGCACTGGATTTAATCTCCAGCTGTACAAGGCAAAAAAGAGCTCTTAATGTACAAAGCCAAAACCTTTTCCAGGAACATTGCTTTTATAACCAGGTAAGAAATAAAAAGCCAGCGCCTTTAATCCCAACACTCAGGAGGCAGAGACAGGTGGATCTCTGTGAGTTCGAGGCCAGCCTGGTCTACAGAGCAAGTTCCAGGACAGGCTCCAAAGCAATACAGAGAAACCCTGTCATGAAAAGCCAGATAAAAGTTGCATGTACTCCAAAGGAACTATCTCTCAATGCCCTGCAGCAAAGCCACCCTTTCTCTAACTCAATAATGATGGCCTACTTTGCCCAGAGCAAAGACAGAAATGCAGTGTCCCTTTCCAGTCCTCCCCCATCCTGACCCTGCTGCCAGTTCAGCCCACACACCTCAGCTGCCAGCATGCCTGCCTGGCTATGAGCACCCTCAGAGCCTTGTCTCTTTGGCCACCACTGTATACAAAGCAATCTTCACTCCCAAGTACATAGTGACCTGAAGCAGCCAGGTCACCACGCTCCACACACCTGCTGACCAACTCTGATACCTCAAACCTAACTCTGAAATGAGGCTTATCCAACACACACAGCACTCTCCAGGTTACAAAAGTTTCCATGAGAGGCATCCTCCCCGCCCTTCACCACCATCCCTGCGGGAAAGGCTGGGGCTTCTCACCTGGGGCTTGATGTTCACCTTCTCCACAGCGTTCTCATTGAGCCACTTCACATCAATCTCCACGTCAAAGTGTCCAATGTTACACACAATGGCATCGTCCTTCATCTGTTCAAAGTGCCTATGAGGGAGCCCAACCCCGTGAGAGACCAGAGACCAAGAACAGCCCCAAGCCTGTGCACCTTTGCACCTTTGCTCCCTAGGATTCCCACGTGGTACCTACCGGCCAAGAATGATATCAACACAGCCTGTGGTGGTGACAAAGATATTGCCCTCCTTACAGGCCTCGTCCATGGTGGTCACCTCATAGCCTGCGCAGACACCGAGCATGAGTTATCAAAGGTGGCCTCAGTCCTCCTCTAGCCCCAACAGCCAGACCTTGAGCTATCATACCCTCCATGGCAGCTTGTAGTGCATTGATGGGGTCAATCTCGGTGATGATGACTCGGGCCCCAAAACCCCTCAGGGCCTGGGCACAGCCCTTGCCCACATCGCCATAGCCTGCCACCACCGCCACCTTGCCCGCAATCATCACATCTGTGGCTCGTTTGATGCCATCTATGAGGGACTCCCGGCAGCCATAGAGGTTGTCAAACTTGCTCTGAAAGGAGAGGGGGTAAGGGGATGAGGGGCAGGCAAAGCCTTGGCCTCAAAGCATCCCACAGGCCTGAGACTTGAGCCCTGTCAGCCTGGCTGACCCCCTAAGAATCTTCTCCACTAGACAATGCCAACATGACCCCCTCCCCATCAGCCTCAAGACTGTCTCTCTAGCAGGTCTCTGCTGCTCTAGAAGCAGCCCAGGGAAGCAATGCCCAGGACAGGTTACTGGGTCAAAGAATGTGCTTAACTTTAAAGCTCTTGATAATCAAAGCCACAATGTTCCCGAAGCAGCCATGACCCACTGTGCAGGTCTCCCTTCAATGCACTCTCCACCCTCAGCCCCTCAGGTAAGGGCTTCATGTCCCAGGCCATACCCTTCCTGGACACTCTTCAGAGATCCACTCCTCGGCTCACTGGGCAGCAACAACTGGAGCTGACACTACCCCAGGGCTCACCTTGGTGACAGAGTCGTTGACATTGATGGCAGGCACCTTCAGTATCCCATTGGCCATCATCTTGTAGAGGTTGTGGACCCCAGTCGTGGTCTCCTCAGAGATGCCTCGGATGCCTGAACAAGAGAGGGAGAGCATCAGAGAACACATCTCTACCCAAAGCCCTTCTCACTCCCAAGTGTCCCCCTCTCCTTTATTCCCATCTCTGTACCTGACCGTAAAGTCTACCAAGTCACCAAGGCCAGTATCATCTGATGCCTCCCATATAAAGTCCTACCAGGCCTAATGACTCAACTTCCCAACACCTTCCTCCCACCACTGTGCTAGTTAGTGCCTGACACTATTCTTCATCCAGTTGTCCTATAATACTTTCAAGAGATGGCTTCTTCATTTACTAGTCATGCTAGTTTTTGTATAGTCAATCTTTTTCTACCTCAGGGCCTTTTGTATTCTCCACCCTCCATCCTCCTCCTCCCTGTCACACAGTCAACAAGGCTGCTTCTCTGCAACCATTCCTAGCACTGCCCTACATTAGCCTTGGCTAATGAGCTCAGCAAGCTCTGGCTCTACCCCGTTACCCTGGCTTCACAGCACAAGTCAGAAGGCAGACTCCATGCCTGCAGGAACCTCCTGTCCTCCAGGCCTATGGAGAATCTGGGCGTTCTGCCAGGCCCATTGCCTCAGGTCTATGAAGGGGCAGGCTCCCTTCAGGCCACTAGTGCCCAGCCCAGCTGCTTACCTGACAGAAGCTGTGGGTACTTGGTATGGATGAGGTTAGTTAAGTCACCACCATCATCCAGAATCATGTTGAGAGGTCCATCTTTGAAGTGCAGCGTCTGCTCAATGCACCACAGGTACTCTTCGTCTGTCTCGCCCTTCCAGGCATACACTGGAGGGTGAGTGGCACATGAGAAGCTGGCAGGGAGGTTCCAGAAACAGAGCCAATTCTGTCCCCTTCCTAATTCCCATCCCTATGTATGTCCAGTCTATAGAAAGCAATGGGAAGTATACAGCTTGAAGCTAGACAGATCTAAGCTCAAACCCTGGCTCTGAACTTTCCAGCCAAGTGACTTTGAGAAATTCACTTTACCAGTTTCCTCTTCTATAAATGAGGCTTGCAGTAATATAAATCACTGACACAGAAGCCACACACAGCCCTAGACCTATGTGTCTAGAAATAATTATTCCCTTTTGTATTTCCTTCTTCCAGGGAGTAGGGTACTGGACTACAAAAAATAGGACTCTAACCCAGAAGGGCATCCTTCTCACTGGGCACTGTCAGGTAGGACCCTGGATTTGTTCACTGAAAGGTCTTGAAGGCCTGGCAGTCTCGGTGGTGGGTAATTTCAGGTGATGCCTGGTCAAAGTTCCCCCAGAGAAGCTACTAAAGACGGAGCATTCTGTGTCAGGTACTGTAACTGCTCTGTGCCCATTTGAGTGCCCTCACAAAAACCCCATAAGGAGGCACTGCCATCACCACTCACAAAAACCTCAAGAGAGTCTAGGAAGTGCAGCACTCAGCACAGCACTGGAGAGCAGCACCTGAAACAGGGGTGCTGGCTGCTGGCCTTGGTCCTCCCACCGTGTGGAACGCCACAGGTGTGGGCTTCAAGACTCTCCTGTTTGCACAGGACACCAGCCAAGCAGTCGGCTGCCTCCCTCCCCACAACTGTAGAAGATAATGCTGTCAAAAGCAAAGCCTCTTTTGAAGGAGGGCTGCCGAGCCTCACTAAGGTGGGAGCTGCTGACAGGCACTCAGCCCTGTGAGGCTCGACAGGAGCCCCTCCCAATGCCCCCGCTACCTATGGCTGATTAAGATCTCCCCCCACCAGTCGGGCGTTGGTGGTGCACGCCTTTAATCTCAGCACTCAGAAGGCAGAGGCAGGCAGATCTCTGTGAGTTTGAGGTCAGCCTGGTCTCCAGAGCGAGGGCCAGGATAGGCTCCAAAGCTACACAGAGAAACCCTGTCTCGAAAAACAAACAAACAAACAAACAAACAAAAAGATCTCTCCCACCACATGTTGAGTGTTTTGCCTATGAATATGTCTATGTATGATGTGCTTGCCTGGTGTCTGAGGAGGCCAGAAATGGATATTGGATTTCCTGGGTCTGGAGTTACAAATGGTTGTGAGCTGTCATGTGGGTACTAGGAATCAAACCTGGGTCCTCTGAAGAGCAACCAGTGTTCTTAACCACTGAGTTATCTCTCTAGCCCCCTGGTAAAAATTCTTGTATATTCTATTTAATCACCATTGAACCTAACACCCCCCAACCCCACCACTGAGTCCAGACAGACATGTACCACTCTGCAGCAGCTGAGACAAAGTCTTTGCTCTTTAACTCTGGTCCTTTCACATACTCCTAAACTACCACAACACCTCAGCCAGTGCATCCCTGAGATTCCAGCTCTGCCTTACACTGCACCAGTTTGTTCTTTAGTAAATGATCAAGAGTCCCTCTAAGGAGCTTCCCTATCCTCTGCACCATGGAGCTCCCAATCTTAAGATTCTTCCACTAGAGACCACATAACTCAGTGGGTAGATAGGTATCTTCCATGGGATCTGAGATGAGGTAGGAGGGCAAAAAAGCTCTTTATTGTAAGTCAATGGGATAAGGGGCTCTGTCTGCTTATGGAAACCTATACTACAAGAGTCAGTAAGAGAAACACGAAAAAGCAAAGTGCTTTATCCACTCCCACATAGTCCACAGTGAGCCCACTCACCTGGAATGCCCGCCTTGGCAATGGCAGCTGCTGCGTGGTCCTGAGTAGAGAAGATGTTGCAGCTGGACCACCGCACCTAGAAGGACCAGGAAAACAAGGCTGTTGGTCACGGGTGGCTATGAAGAAACAGGGAAAAGAAAGCCCTGAGGCCAAGAGTAAAAGGCTGGTACTCTGGGCAAGTGAATAGCTAGAAGCCAAAGCAGTAAAAAGATACCACTAGAACTTTAAAAAAAAAAAAAAAAAGGCAATAAATCACTGAGCCAGGCATGGTGGCATACCTATAATCCAAAAACTCAAGATATAAGGCAGGAAGATCAGAGTTCAAGGCCAGCTTGGGCTATAGGAGAATTCCCGGCCAGCCCGAGTTATGCAGTGAGATTCTGACTCAAAACACATACAAATAAATAAACAACTAGAGAGATGGCTCAGCAGTTAAGAGCACTTGCTGCTCTTGTAGAGGACCCTGGTTTTGGTTCCCAGTATCCACAGTGTAGCTTACAACCAGTACCTTCTCCTGGGCTCTGTGGGCACCAGGCATGTATGTGGTACACATACAAACATGAAGGCGCAGACGAAACCCTCACACACACAAAATTAAATAAATAAAACGTTACTCTAGTGCTATGTGAACAAGGAGACAGGGAAGGATCTGCTAAAGCAGGCTGCAGAGAAGAAATACAGCAGCAACGGTGGAAGTGATGTGTGGCTGTCAAATACTCCAGGGTCCTCATGCAGGGAGAATCTCCAGGCTAGACTTGCCATTTAGTGATGGATGTAGCGGACTTCAGGATGCAGAGGGTAGAAAGTTTGTTTGGACTTGTTCGACATGGGATGTGTACTTGATGGCCAAGAGGCTTACATCAATACTTAGATGTGAGAGGCTTGTACATGAGTCATCACCACACAGGCAGTATTTAAAGCCATGAAATCAGATCACCAACAAACTGAATGTTGAAAATAAAAAGAATGGGAGCTAGAGATACAGTGGTTGAGAGCACTGGCTACTCTTCCAGGACCTGAGTTCAATTCCCAGTCCCACATGGTGGCTCATGACCAACTGTAACTCCAGTTGTAGGGAAAAATGACAACCTCTTCTAGCCTGCTTGGGCACTGCATACAAGTGGTGCACAGATGTACATTCAGGCAAACATCCATACACACAAAATAAAAACAAATCTAAAAGAAAGGTCAATGGAAGTAAAATCCCAGTACTTGGAAGGCTGAGGTAGAAAGATAGCTTGAGCCTTGCCTGAACAATACAGTAAATTCCAGGACAGCCTAGGCTACAGAGTGGGATGCTAGCTCAAAAGCCAAAGAGGCCCTCAAGTTTCTCTGCCACAGGTGTTAGCAGTGGGAAATGGAGAGAAAACCAGCTAGGTCTCCCAACCAGTCCTCTTCCATGGCTGAACCCAGAGAGGGCAAGGGACTCAAAGGAGTCACACGGCTGTGGACCTCACCTCCGCACCCAGGGCCACGAGAGTCTCAATGAGGACAGCCGTCTCCACAGTCATGTGCAGGCAGCCAGCAATGCGAGCACCCTTCAGCGGCTTGGATGCCGAGTACATCTCCCGCATCCGCATCAAACCTGGCATCTCATTTTCAGCTATGTCCAAGGCCTTTCGTCCCCACGCAGCCAGTCCAATGTCCGCTGCAGGAACAAGATGGAGAGAGAGTTACACAAGCCACCTCCTCCCATCAACCATGAAGCACCATCCCGGTGTAAAGAGTGATCCAAGTGTGGCCCTATAGCCCTTAGGCTGAGCAATCTGCCACAGCATTCTGTGACTCACAACAAAGAGAAGCACAAATGCCTCTTGGAAAAACAGCTGAGACTGAATCCCACTGTCAATCGTTTTCACTGGTGTACCAACCTCAAACATCGATCCCCTGGGAAAACTCAAATCCAGCAAGTGTAGTAGGATGGGCCTGGGGTTCATGGTGAGATTTGTTTTAACTATTATTTTTTAAATGAAAGGACAGTGGTCTTTCTTTTTATGTATGTGCATGTATATAGAGGTCAGAGGCCAATGTCAGTGTCTTTCTCAATTTCTGTCTTATTTTTTGAGACAGGATCTCACTGCACCTGAAGCTCACTGATCTGGCTAGGTAGACTCCCCTCCTGCCTTTGCCTCATCAGTACTGAGATTATAGGTCCTTGCAGCTTTACATGAACTCAGGTTCTCATGTTTATAAAGACAGGCAAACTTGCCAATTGAACCATCTCCCCAGTGTGTTTACCTTTGGGGAGCTTAGGTCTCACTCACCCTAGGAAATGAAGGGTGAAGGAGAAAGAAGGCTGTTACAGAAATCTTAATAATTTAACAAATAGTTAAACATGCCAGGAGTGGTGTACCATACCTGTAATTCTGGTACTTGGGAGATAGAGGCAGGAAAGTCATCCTTGACTACATAGCAAGTTCAAGGCCAACCTGGGCTACATGAAGCCCTGTCTCAGACACTACTGCTGCTGCTACTACTATGAAGACTTTATTATTATTCTGCTTCCTACACTGCATTAAATAATTTCAAAGGAGCAGTGACAGGGTGTGTCCAAGACCCTGATCTACCCTACCAGGGGTTCAATCAGCAATATACACAGCTCCTCATCTCTCTCTCTCTCTCTCTCTCTCTCTCTCTCTCTCTCTCTCTCTCTCTCCTCTCTCCTCTCTCCAGGTTATCATCTGGCATGTCTTCCCCCTGTACATTCCCAGCTCCAAGAGGGAACAGCTCAGACTCTACACCACTGATTTTTATCAATTTCTAGTGTCTTTTACCATGCCCCCTTCAGCATCTCCAATTCTTTCGTCCAGTTTAGGATACCTCTGTCCATCCCCTGCTCTCTTAGCCTCTGAGACCTCACTTAGCAAAGCTCATACCCAAAGCTTGGGTGGGTGGCTTCATGCCTGTAATCCCAGCACTAGGGAAGCTGAGGTAAGAAGAATTGAGTTCATCCTGAGCTTCACAGAGACCTAGTCTCAAAAACAAAACAACAGCAAAAGCCAAAGTTTCCTCCTAGTTAGAGCCAGCTCTTCAATGTAGCTAAGGCCTGAACTGGCAGGAGAATCAACAGGCATGGGACAACAGTCTTGCCTACTATCAACATAAAACTCAAGGGACACCTGGCACATCCCAGCAACCCTACTACATTTTCCTAATAAGTTTATCCCCTTCTCTTCTCCCCAGTCATCTTTCCTCATCGACTGATAACATTACTTGACAATTTACTTTCTGTCCACGGACTCCATCCTCATCTGTAGTTAGACTAGGCATTCTTGTCTGTCGAAAAGGATAAGCTGTCCCTGGTCCCTGATTTTCTCATCCCTTACCGTTCTATTCTGGGTACCCCTGGGGTAATTATGCTCAGGTTTCTCACAGGAGCAGAGACCTCGCTAACGACTCCATCATTTCTGAAATGTTTGCTTTTCCTTGGCATCTGATTCTCTCTTCTCCCTCCTTCCTTCCTAGCTGCTCTTCATCTGACACATTCTAAGAGCCCTTGGGGACCCATCATCGCTCCTCTCCAAACTCCTGCCAAATAAGTTCTATTCAGATGACTGTGAACACCTTCCCCATGGTGATAACTCCCAGGTATTGACCTCCAGTACAAACTTCTCCCAGGAATTTGAGAGTCACATAATCTAACTGCTGACTCAGCAACTCTAGACTGGTGTCCAACTGTTTACCCATCAAGTATGAGCCCTCAAGACTCCTTAGCCACACACACCCAGTCTTCCCATTTTAGGAAATGAAACCACCATTCAATCAACTTGCTGGCCAAAAGCCTCTAAGATTTTATTTCCATTTTTGCTTGCCATCATGTTTTTTTTGTTTGTTTAGTTGGTTTTGGTTTCTTTGCTGCTGTTGTGTTACTGTTTAGGGGTTTTTTTGTTTTGTTTTGTTTTGTTTTGTTTTTGAGACAGGGTTCATTATGTAGCTCTGGCTGTCCTGAAACTTGATATGCCTCCTGGGTGCTGGGGTGAAGGTATGGGCCACTCAACATGTTTTGACTGAGTATCTCACCCTTGTCTAAAGCACTTCTCAGGTGGGCCGACAAAGCAACTCCATGGTCCCCTCTGTTCCCACATTTCATTACAGACCAGTGGGAAACCTAAAAATTTTAAAACCTAATCCTGACCTGGGCTTCAGGCCCCACCGGCTCCTATCTCCACCTTGTTCCCCTTACCAGCTGCTCAGCCACACAGGGCTTTAACACAAGTCAACTCATCAGATGCAGTACCTGGCTCAGTCTACGCTCAAAACACCTGGAAATGGAGGGGCTGGAGAGATGGCTTAACGGTTCTTCCCAGAGTAACGGGATTCAATTCCTAACAGCTCATGGACACTGGCAGAGACGCTATAACTCCAGTCCCAGGGGATCCAGCACTCGCTTCTGGCCTGTGTGGGCAGCACATACACCTGGTGTATAGACATGCAGGCAGGCAAAACACCCACACACACATCAGGGACATTAAGATGAATCGGGACTTCACTTGTAGCGGGGTCGGTCATCTAGCTTCAAAAGAGGTATTTATTATCCCGTGACCAGATTTGTCTTTTCAAAGATCCCACTGGCCAACCATAATGACATGTACCTATAAAAACAGTGCTGTGGAGGATAAAGGAAGATCTTGAGGCCCAAAAAACAAGCAAACAAAATGGTAGCATGAGGACCAGAGACCTGTGAGGAGAGATGAGAATGGGGGCTGGTAGCATGAAGAGTGAAAAGTGACAGATCTCCTCACACAAATAGACTATGCTACACTACATAGGCCTATCTGTCCCAACCTTGTACCTGGGTCACTTTTATATCTCCAGTAACCAGCAGGGCCTGGCATAGAGAAGGAAATCAGAAAATGTTAACTGACCATATCATCTGCTAAAACTGATTGAGCAAAGATTCACAAAGGGTTGAAACAGGGCAAGGATGGTGAAAGAAAGAAAGAAAGAGAACCCCAGCATTTATGGTTTCCAGTCAGAGGCAGGGCAGATGGTGGTCGAGGCTGCTCTCAAGGCCTTCCTGAAAAAGACCCTGGGTTTTGTGCCTTCCTGCTTAAACTCCACCCCATCTACTATCGCTTGTCCCTCTAGCTAGAAATGACTCTTTCAATGGCATTGTGGCAGCTGTGCCAGTTCCAGAGCTCTCAGTGGGACTTTCACTCCAGAGGGACAGGAGGAGCTAGTGTACCAAACTCTGGAGCTTTTGGTGCCAAGAGAACCAGAGGGCTACCGACACCTGTCAAAAGAGCAAGCCAAAAGGCCTGTGTGACCCTTCCTGAACCTGCTTCATTAGACTAAGAATAATCAGCCTGAACCTTACTGTACACCCAAGGATTATAGAAAACACCAAGTGGACAAGGTCTGGCATACAGCATGTCCTTCTTAATGGATCTCCACCCCCACACAGCCAAGAACCCAGGTTCCAAATCCAGCCTTATCTCTAGCCACTCAACATATGGTCCTCCCCAACCCCTCCACAGTATGACAAGCCTACATTCTAGCTGTTCCACCAAGACAACACTAACTTAAACCTTTCTGGGCCTCAGTTTCAGTATCTCCCCAATAGAGACAACAATCTACTCTGATAGCTGATGAACTCCCTTAAGTTCCTCCTCCCTATAATGGGATAGCATCCATATCATGCTGGTGACTCTCTCCAACCTAATGGGGTCTTGAAATGATTTTAAAAGCTAGCCAGACTGAATTGCTTTTTTTTGGGGGGAGGGGGAGTGATTGGTTTGTGATTTTGTTTTGATAGTGTCTCCTTATTTTGTCCAAGTTGGCCTGAAATTCACTGTATGCCCAGGCTGACCTCTGATGGATCCCTCAGCCTCAGAAGTGAGTGCTGGATTACAAACTTGTGTCACTAATCCCAGCCTGAACTGAATTTCATTAGTGTGTTCCCTTGCATACAGACAGCAGTGAAAGGGATGACGTATTGGGTCCAAATTCTAGGTAAGCACTTCCCAGTTGCAAGATTCTGGAAAAAATAACTCCCATACCTCTGAATTTTTATCGTAAAAGGAGAATCGTTCTTTCCCCAGGGAGCTACAGTAATAAAACGGATTAGTCTAGAATAATGGCAGTGCCTATCCCATTGTAAACGCTCAACTGAACGTTGTTTACTCAGTCAGCCTTCTATCACTGGAACAAAACGAAGGGTAATTTCTAACCACTCCAAATTTTCTTCTGGCCTTCCACCAGACAACCCCACAGACTGAGCTGGCCCCAAGTCCCCAGTGCACCAGGGCTTGTCTTCCAGGCCTCTCCTCACTAGCACCTGGAGCACAGTGCGCTCTCCGGCCACCCTCAAGGCCCAGAAGGCGGTGGACCCTTGTTGGGAGCCACACAGACCACCAGACGCCAGCGCAAGAGCCGCGAGGGCAGCTTCCCAAGGGCCAGTCTCTCAACGAGAAGCACGCTGCCGAAGCAAGGATCATAGCCCGCGCCGCCGCTCGGGGCGCCTGCTGCGGGGCACGGTGGGACTTGTAGTCCGTGGCTGCTTCCCACAGCTAGCTCTCTGCGGCGCGTGGACTCCAACCCCCAGGCACCTGCACCGCCAGGCCAGCGATTCTAGGGGGTCCCGGGCGCCCCGAGGCCGCTTCCTCGACCAGACGCCGATTGGTACGGCCAACAAACCCAGGGCAGGGAGTCGAGTCGCCGCGGAGGCCAGCACCCTGGGACTCACCGACTTTGTAGGGCAGTTTATCAGACATGTTGGCGGCGCTTCCGCTAGGAATGACGAACTCAGCGAATGGGGCCGGACGGCGCGAGGCAGGGATCTACGCCTGGCGCCCGCGTCTTTAAATATCTTCTTATTTGAATATTCATGAGTCCCGCTAGGGCTGAGACTTGGGGGCGGAGCCTAGCTCGAGGTGAAGCGCTGAGCCGCCGCAGGGCTGGACTTCGATCCCTACCACAGAAATTATACGTTTTATGCTCTGTAGCCTTTGGACCTCTGGCACCCGGCTGGAAGGGAGCATGGAGAGAGGCAGTTCTTCTCCCAGCAAGTGAACCAGAGGTCAAAATAATGCAGAACTTTCAGGCTCTAGGCAATTTACTTCCTGAGCCTTATTTCTTAAGGTATCAATGGGCTGAAGACTGACTACCGCACTGGATACAAGTAAAGAGCTGTGATACATGCCTGTAATCCCAACACTAGGGAGACAGAGCCGGGAGGATTGCCACAAGTTCGAGGTCAGTCTGGTCGACAGCTAGTTGGTTCCAGGCCAGTCTCTCCCCTCTTCTTTCTTTCTTTTCTCTCTTCTGTCATCCCCCCTCTGCCCAAGCCATTATGTTGTCCAGACTAGCCCTGTCCCACTTCAAACTTGAGATCCTCCTGCCTCAGCTTCTCAAGTGCTGAGATTACAGGCTTGGGCCACCATACTGGGCTAACCTTTTCTCCTAGTAAATTGATTGTCTGGAGTATTTTGTTATAGCTATGGAAAGCTGACTAACACAGAAGTATTCCTTCTTCTGTTTTCTAGATGAGACTATACAGAACACCTATTAACTCTTTTAAAAACTTTTATTTGTGATTATAGGGTGCGTGTGTGTGCGTGCGTGCGTGCGTGCGTGCGTGCGTGCGTGCGTGTGTGTGTGTGTGTGTGTGTGTGTGTGTGTGTTTTATGTGCACCACCTGTGTGCAGCTGCCCTTGGAGTCCAAAAGGGATCATATTCCCTGGAATTGGAAGTACAGGGAGTTGTGAGCCACCTTAATCTCAAATGGAAGTGGACCAACCTAGAACTCCAACCCACGTCCTCTGCAAAAGCAATAACCACTCATAACAACTGAGCCTTCTCTCCAGTCTCTACTAACTCTCTAATCTTTTTGTTTTGGTTTGGTTTTTGTTTTTTCCCAGACAGGGTTTCTCTGTGTAACAGCCCTAGCTGTCCTGGCACTCCCTCTGTAGACCAGGCTGGCCTGGAACTCACAGAGATCAGTCTGCCTCTGCCTCCCGAGTGCTGGGATTAAAGACCTGTGCCACCACTGCTTGGAAACTCTCTAATCTTTTGAAGTATTCCCCAGTAAAACTATTTAGGCTTGGGCATTTCTTTATCGAGAGTGTTGAATATACAATCAGTTTTATTTTTTACAATTTATTTATTTATGTATTTCTGTGTGTGCAGGTCATCACAGCTTGCATGTAGGGGTCAGAGGACAACTGAGGGACTTGGTTCTCTCCATTTACTTCTGCGGGTCCCAGGGATCAAACTCAAAGCATCAGGCTTGGTGGCGATTACCTTTGCCCACTAAGCAGCCATCTTGCTAGCCTATGATTCGAGTCTTTTTTTTCTTTAGAGAGACAGGGTTTCTTTGGCTGTCCTGGAACTCACTTTGTAGATCAGGCTGGCCTTGAACTTGGAAATCTGCCTGCCTCTGCCTCCCAAGAGCTGGTATTAAAGATGTGTACCACCACTGCCTGGTTCTTAATTTATTTTTAATAACATTTAAACATATTTTTAACATTTAAAGTTTTGCTATTATTATTATTGATTTGTGTATATGATGTGTGTGTATGGGTACACATGCCTGTAGCTGGAATTTTCTGTCCTGCCAGCCAGCTCCCAAATAACCACACAGAGACTTATTAATTATATGTGCTCAGCCAGCAGCTTAGGCTTGTTACTAACTAGCTCCTACAACTTAAATTAACCCATAGTTCTTATCCACATTCTATCACTTGGCTCGGTACCTTTCCTCAGCGTGGCATGTTCATCTTGTTTCTCCCCAGTCTCCTAGTGACCCTGCCCTTCTTCATCCCAGAGCTCTCTCCCTGTCCACAAGTCCCACCTAACCTCTTCCTGCCTAGCTATTGGCTCTTTAGCTCTTTATTAAACCAATGAGAGCAACACATCTTCACAGTATACAAAAAGATTGTTCCACCATAATCCATAACTGCATCCTAAATATTTATCCTTATACCCACAGATTGGTGTAGTTCTCATCCCTCATGGAGGAATCCTTACAAAAGACAGAGACCACTACAGAAAATTACAACCGATGGAAATGAAGAGCTGTAGAGCCCAGTCCATCAGCCTCTCACTCCTGCACCTGAGGCTCAGGGTCATGAAGGAGGGAGCAGGACCTTTTGTTTGTTTGTTTGTTTGTTTAAGATTTATTTATGTATTGTATATATAATGCTCTGTCTTCACTCCAGAAGAGGGTATCAGATCTCATTACAGATGGTTGTGAGCCACCATGTGGTTGCTGGGAATTGAACTCAGGACTTCTGGAAGACCATCCAGTGCTCTTAACCTCTGAGCCATCCCTCCAGCACCGGAAGAAAGATTTTAAGAGCCAGAGAAACAAGAAGTTTGGTGTGCGACTGTGTGTCATAGGAATGTCAGAGGGGCTGCAGCTATGTAATTTCAGCAACATAGCTGTCTAAACATATCCTGAAGAGGAATGACACAAATGGACATGCTAACGTGGAAGGGGGGAGCTCACCAAGTCTCAGCCCTAGACAAAGAACAGGCAGCTAAGGAAGGCAGAGACGAGGAGAAATAGTCTTCCCCAGGAAAAAACATGTCATTGCTGCTTATCTGATATCAATTAGTCAGCCCTGAAAACATATGCATACAAGTGACATTATATGGATTGAGTAGGTTGTATTTTTGTATTAAAAAAGGAATATATATGTATATATGCACGTATGTATACACACACATACACACACACACATACACACACACACACACACACACACACACACACACACACACACACACACGTCATCAACAATTAAAGAAAAAAAGGCCATGAATTTGAAGGGGGTGGAATGGCAGGTGGCTTCTTGGGATGGTTAGAGGGAGGAAAGGGAAGGGCGAAATGATATAATTATAGTATAATCTCAAAAAATAAATCAATAATAAAAAGATTCTCAAGCCAGACATGGTGGCACACATCTTTGATCCCAGCACTCAGGAAGCAGAGGCACGCGGATCTCTGTGAGTTTGAGGCCTGTCTAATCTACAGAGTGAGTTCCAGGACTGCCAGGGCTACATAGAGAAACCCTGTCTTGGAAAAAAAAAAAAAAAAGATTCTCCTGTGGTTCAGTAACTTAAAGTTTTCAAGTAACCATATAGTACCACACACACAAAACAAAATTAGATGTGGTGCGATGCTGTGCATCTGTATTCCCAGCACTTCTATGGCAAGATGGGAGGTGGAGACAGGAAAATCCCTACAAATTTGTGGAAATTTACAAAGCTTAAGCAGAAACAAAAAAAACACCCTGACATAAAGGTAGTACTGAAAGTTGTCTGCTGGCCTCTATATGTGCACTGTGGCTTGTGTATACTGGCACACATACACAAGCATATGAGTGCACACAATAATAAACAAATTCTCTGAGGCTTCTTGTTGACCAGTGAACTATTTAGACATGCGTTGTTTAGCTTTGAAAGGTTCAGACATTTTCCCATTATTGTTTTGTCATTGGTTTCTAGTTTGATTCTATTGTGGTTAAAGAATATATTCTGTATGGTTTTGTTTTTGTTTTTTTGTTTTGGTTTTTGGTTTTTTTTCCGAGACAGGGTTTCTCTGTGTAGCTTTGGAGCCTATCCTGGCACTCGCTCTGGAGACCAGGCTGGCCTTGAACTCATAGAGATCCGCCTGCCTCTGCCTCCTTCTGTATGGTTTTAATGCATTTCAATTTGTGGAGATTTGACCCACATCATGGTTAGTGTCTTTGAGTTTCTGTTGCTGTGAAGAGACACCATGACCACAGCAACTCTTAGAAAGGACAACATTTAATTGTGGGTGGTTCAGTCCAGTCTCATCAGGGCGGGACATAGTGCAGGCAGACATGGACTTAGAGAAGTAACTCAGAGTCCTATGTCTTTCCAACCACCACCGTGGCAATTTTTACTTTGAAACCACTTGGCAGATGAACCTTTGGGCATGCATATGAGGGGCTATTTGGATTACATTGGTTGAAATCAGTTTGGGAAAACCCATTTTGGTTGCACCATTCCCTGGGCAGGTGTAGCAAGAAAAATAAAAGACTCGGAGACCGATATTGAGGTTCAAGCTTCAAGCTTCAAGCTGAAGATCAGAAAAACAAAGCAACCAGCACTAGCTCTCACTCTACCTCAGATTGAAAGGCGATCCTGGCTCCACCAAACCTCTGACAGCTGCCTCTCCTCAGTGTGGCTGGAGAATCCTGAGAATTCAATGTCTTCCTATCTTCAATGTGGCTGGAGAATGAATCCTGAGACTGAGACCCTGCTCCTGTCTTATATACCTCCCTAATGCTGGGATTAAAAGCCTCTGATCCTAGGTGCTGAGGTCATCTTTTTGTGAGCTGTTTCTCTTTTGTTTTTCAAGACAGGGTTTCTCTGTATTGCTTTGGAGGTTGTCCTGGAACTCACTCTGTAGTGCTGGGATTAAAGGCATGTGCCACCAACACCCAGCTGTTTCTCTTTAGGACTGCATCAATCTTGTGTAGATCTGGGTGGCATTGAACTCACAGAAATCTGTCTACCTCTTGAATCCTGAGTCCTGGGAATAAAGGTGTGTACCACCACTTCCTAGCTTCTGACTGCTGGGATTAAAAGGTATGTGCCTGGCTTCTATGGCTTGTGACTAACTTTGCTTTCTGAATCCACAGGCAAGCTTTAATAAAGCATAAATAATATACCACCACAGGCAGGAGGCCCTGGAACTGTGTAAGATGAAGGGATATTAGCATGCATGCACTCCTCTCTCCTCACTGAGAGCTGGATATTAGCGCATTCGCTCCTCTGTCCTCACCGTGGACGTGATGTGGCTGCTGATACAAAGCTGCCTTGACTTCCTCTACATGACGAACTCTACCCTGAACTGTGAGCGAAAATGAGCCCTTGATGTTTCTTTGGTAAGGATTTCTTCTATCACAGCAAAAAACAAAGGACAACAACCCAGGATGAGGTCAATCTTGGTGCACGTTTTGCAAGCACCTGAAACAAATGTGTGTTCTGCTGTTGTTTAGTGAATCAGCGAGATGCCAAAGACATGCTTCTGGCTAATGGTGATGCAGAACTCTATACTCTTGCTGATTTTATGCTTAGCCATTCTTCCAAACGAAAGAGCTATTGAAATTTGTCCTTTCCAATCCATCAGCCTTTGCTTCATACATTTTACAGAACTGTTCTTTTTGCACATACACGTTTAGGACCGTTGTGATGTCTTAGGGGTTGGCTCTTTTGCCCTTTCATAATGGAAAGGAAAGATATGAGGGACAGGGTGTCTCACTAGTGCCCTATGGGAGCGGAAAGTCTACCACTACATTGATGTGATTTGAAAAAAGGTAATATTTGGGTTTCTTTTCTTTCTTTCTTTTTTTTAAATAAGATTTATTTATGTATCCAGTGTTCTGCCTGCAAGTATACCTGCAGGCCAGAAGAGGGCCCTGGGTCTTGAAGGATGGTTGTAGTTGCTGGGAATTGAACTCAGGATCACTGGAAGAGCAGCCAGTGCTCTTACTTGCCTGAGCCATGTTTTTAAATGTGACTGTACACTGTTGGTAAGGCTTTAGGGAAACAGCCCCCCCCCAAGACATAGAATGTAGAAACTTTCATAAACCACACTCTGGTAACTGCTGACAAGATAGCAAACTCACATACCCTTTGACCAAATAGCTCCACTTTGAGGAATTTAACCTAAAGATGCACATATGTGTGAATGATGATGGTAAAAGTCAGAGGCTGGAAAAGGCAGACACAGCCTTCAGTAGATTTGTTAAGTGATGGTACAATCCCCAGGGAGAAATATAGTAAGATGGCTATTTTTTAAGTTTTTTTTTTGTGTGCACGTACACATGTGTGAGTGTGTGTGTGTGTGCACGCACGCGTGTGTGCATGCCTGTGTGCGTGCGTGCGTGTGAGGGGGGGTATGAGACACAGCATTCATGTGGAAGTCAAGGGACAATTTGTAGCAGTGAGTCTCTCCTTCCACCATGTGCGTTCTAGGGATTGAACTCAGATCATTAGGCTTGGTGGCAAGTATCATCACCCATTGAACCATCCTATAAAGACTGCCAGTGTTTAATGGGAGATGTTTATTAATATCGAATTTCAAGGTGTGTTACATAAAGAATCAGAAACAACAATGTAGAGAACAAGTGACCTATAATGCTATTATTTATGTAAAAGAAAAGGGAACAACTGGGTCTGGCAGCACACCCGACACTTGAGAGTCAGAGGCAGGAGGATCAGAAGTTCAAGGGCATCATTAGGTATATAACAAATCTGAGGCCAGCCTAGGCTACTTGAGATTCTGTCTCAAGGTGAGGAGGAGAGGGGGAGACACAGACAAACTGGGATTTACCTATAATCACACATGTACCAGGCTAGATACAAGGGACTGCTAACAATGCCAGGGAAGTGGGACATGGGCTCCAGTGAAAAGCATAATGACTTAGACTTCTTCCTCTAAATCTGTGCTCCAGGGATGCCTCTGGCAGGCTGCTGGGCTCCCAACCCCTGGGCAGAGGCAAGCTGCCCCCTCCACTTGCCCTTTGCACCCCCTTTCCCTGTGTGCTTTTTCAGACACTGAGCTCCCTGTTCCAGGGGTGGGGAGAGCAGGATCTCTGCTATTGGTTAAGGGCTGTTCCAGGCCGTCCACTCCAAAGCATCCTCACTTGCCTTCCTATGCTCCAGCCTCTCTCTCACTGTGGGACAAAACAAGGGAATGAGGTCCAAGTGTTGAGGACACCTGCTGACATCAGGAGACGGGCTGAACTCTGACCTTCTGAGATGACCCCACCACCACCACTGGTCTATCCCTGTCCAGAGACCTCTATCACCTTCTCCCATGACCCTCCCTCCAGGTCCCCTCCTGGGTGTAAACACCCTCTGGGGTCTGCCTTGAGGTGTCTGATGCCATGTAACCATCTTCCAGTCCTTGAAATAGTTATTCTCCCTCCTACCTCAGCCCTTCTCTTCCCAGATTGCTGTAGGTGGGTGACCAGAGTTCCAGAAACTGCCTTTACAGGGCCAGCTACAGACTCAACCGCTGGGAGACCACACTCCTCTCCTCCCAGTCTGAGCTTCAGTCTGTCCACCTGCAAAATGGGTATAGACGTAACGGTGTCTGAACTGTGTATATGGAATGTATGGGGGACACTTTCGTAACTTACCCAATGACATGTTTGTCCCATTAGCAGAAAAGTCAGAAATGTGTCTAGTTTGGCCAAATGTTCATTCTCCAAGGGTCAGTTCAGCGTGTGATACACGGTGTTTGTGAAATGACTCTTCCTGACCATTGCCCCAGCCTTTGCGCTTCCGGTCTGATCTCAGGTGTTCCTCGAGTTGGGAATACCTTGGATCTGAGTGTTTTTCTGGAGGGAGGGAGGGAGGAGGGACGGGAGGGAGGGAGGGACGGAGGGACGGAGGGAGGGAGGGGCGGAGGGAGGGACGGAGGGAGGGGGGAAAAGGGAAATTTTGCAGCAGAATCTTCTGTAGCTCAGACTAGTCTCCAACTTAGTAGGCAGCTGAAGGTGGCCTTGTACTCTTCTACAGATACCTGGCTCTGGCACAGGCTGAGAGGCTCATCATGGCTCCTGCAGCAATCCCACCATCGGTAGGCTGCCCCCCCTCCTCACTTCTCAGGCGACAACCCTGCAAAGGAGTGCACTGGGGATTTGGAACAAGGGGCTTGGCCCAGTTTGATGGGCAAGGCCGTCTCTAGAACGAGTTTAGAGGGAAGAAAAAACAAGAAAGCAGGTGGCTCTTAGTCGGGAAGCTTTAAAACCATCCCCTTCAGCCTCCTCTGCCCTGGCCAGGCTCCTTATAAAGGAGACACCCCGCGCTGGTGGCGCCCTTGCACCTGGGAGGTCAGCCTTCTTCAGGCTGGAGTCACCTTTACCCTACTCCGCCAGGCGAGGGCGCTCTGCACCCATCTTTGGCTTCTGACGGAGGCAAACTCCTCTCTCCTGACAAGTGCACACATAGCTTTTCATGGCCTGTCCCATAGAAAAAATGGAGGGTGGGGAAAAAAAGGATGGCCCTTCCTTGTCAATGACCTTTAAACTTGTTCTGAACGACTTGGGCAGAACCAGGCACTGATTGTGACACCAGTTATAGTTGTCGTTTGTTGGATACATCTTTGCTCTCCACGTTTTTTTGTGTTTTTTGTTTTTTCTTTTTTGAAAGAGGATCTCAATGTGTAGGTCGGCTGCCCTGGAACTGACTATGGTGTAAACCAGGCTGGCCTCGAACTCTCAGAGATCTGCCTGCCCCACCTGCCTCTGCAGGTACCGCCAGACTCTGCCATTCTCCACGGTTCTAAACTCTTTAGTCTGTTTGTAAGGTAGATGTACCCATTTACAGATGAAAAACTGAGGCCCACAGTGGTGATTTGCCAACAAGTAAGAAGCACCCACAGGCGTGGGGGTAGCTAGAGAGATGGCTCAGTGGTTAAGAGGACTGGCTGCTTCTTCTAGAGGTCCTGAGTTCAATTCCCAACACCTATATGGTGACTCACAATGGTCTATAACTGTAGTCCCATGGAATCCAATCCTCTCTTCTGGTGTGAAGATGTATGTGCAGACAAAACACCCATATCCATAAAATATGTAAATAAAGCACCCAGGAAACCAAGTGTGGGGGCCCACACCTTTAATCCCCGCAACACTCAAGAGGCCAGCCTAATCTATAGAGCCAATTCCAGGACAGCCGGGGCTACACAGAGAAACCCTGTCTCCACAAACCAAAATAAACTGATTAGTTAATTAATTAAAACAATAAAGGAGGCACCCATGCTGTTTGACCCCAGAGTCAAACAGTCCCAGCTAACTCACTCTGCTCCTCACTCTGCCATCATACCATATAATTTTCATTTGAAACTGTCAGATGCAAAGATGTAAAAGAAATAAGACAAAGTCCCTGTTCCCTGGACATTTTTTTAAAAGACTTTATTTATTTATTATGTATACAACATTCTGCTTCCATTCTTCCACCAGAAGAGGGCACCGGACCTCGTGACAGATGGTTATGAGCCACCATGTGGTTGCTGGGAATTGAACTCAGGACCTCTGGAAGAACAGTCGGTGCTCTTAACCGCTGAGCCATCATCTCTCCAACCCATTCCCTGGACATTTTAACAAACACGTGCATTTACACATAGGAACACTCACATAAAACTCCCTTGCTCATTCATAGACAAGGTTAGTCCGGGATCTGCCCCTTACTATCAGCCTGCTTACTTTGCTTTGTTTTGATGTGATGTGTGTGGTGCATGTGTATGTGTGTGATGTACACATCTGTGTGGCTATCTGTGTGTGCCCAGCATGTGGAGGCCAGAGGGGGCATCCTGCTTTAGCATTATGCCTTAGTCTCTTGAGACATGGTCTTCACCTGGAGTCCCCCGACCCCCTTTTCTGGCTTGGTTGGCTAACAAGAGCTAGCAGTCCTCTCCATGACTTGCCACTTGCTCTGTAGTTGCTTCAGATTCTCGTGTGTGTGTGTGTGTGTGTGTGTGTGTGTGTGTGTGTGTGATATATATATTCTCTCTACACCTGACTGGGGCTGATGCTGGCAGGCATCATCTCTACATTCTTGTTTTGTTTTGTTTTGTTTTGTTTTTTTGTTTTGTTTTTGGGGGGTTTTGTTTGTTTGTTTGTTTGTTTCGAGACAGGGTTTCTCTGTGGCTTTGGAGGCTGTCCTGAACTAGCTCTTGTAGACCAGGCTGGTCTCCAACTCATAGAGATCCGCCTGCCCCTGCTTCCCGAGTGCTGGGATTAAAGGCATGCGCCACCAACGCCCGGCTCCATCTCTACATTCTTAAGACCGAGTGCCCCCATGCCTCTTGGATTCAGTGTCACCAAGGAAATTGCTGATCTGCCAAAGAACTCTCCGGTAAATAAAACCCACCTCTAACGATGGTATTGTTTGGTGGGGTTGGTAGTTGTGTAAAATGTATGGTACATGCCTCCAGATTCCTCACTCGAGTCTGATGCTCAAAAGGCTCTGAACTCCTTCAGACCAGAACCCAAACCTTGGGGCATCTCTTCATCACTGTATCCAGCAGAGCCTAACCAGGACAGCTACCTGGTCAAGGCTTGTAAATAGGAATGGATGACACATAGATTGAGCAGAGGTCGTAGCATAGTGGCTGTTGGGATGTTGGCCCCATAGTTGTTCTCTAATGTGGTGGGCAAGCCTGCAAGCTTCCTTCTCTGGTGATACATAAGGTCTCTAGGCCAACATCAGCCCCCACCCTTTGTATGCCTATATAAACCCCTCACCAATGTTCTTGCAAGATCTTAGCCCAACCACGGAAGGCTGAGCTGGGTCTGAGGAAGGGTAAGTGTACTGCTCACCCGTTCCCTAGCCTTCCAGGATCCCAGAGACAATCAGATTCAGCAGGGAGCCTAGTCAAGCAGGAACTTGTTTATTGTGCCCCACTGCAAGCATCTTTTAAAGGGAAAAAACCACAGAGCATGGAAAACAGCCAAATAATAACTTTAAAGGTCAACCTATCATGAGTCTAGGCGTCCTATGCTTTACCTAGTGGACACGAGCTGTTCATGTAGTGTCTCATCTGGTTCAATCTAGGCAACCAATCATCTTTTTTTGTAAACCACTCAATACTCACCCATCTGACTTCTCCTCAGTGCCATCTTTGACTGGCTCGTGTGCCCTACAGTTCTCTCTGTGGCCCAGAATCATCTTGATGAACACAGGATGGCACTCTCATTTGCATGGTACCAATGGAGCTCTTTGCTCCTGTACCAGATGTCACCATATTGCAGAATTCCTTGTGTTAGTATGATTTGCCTATCTTCTTGTTGGCTGTCACTCTTGTTACCAGCAAGTCACCTCTCATTTTTTGCTCCTTCTCTGACAAAGGGGAGCCTGCTCAATCAAATCTCAAAGTAGGATAAATGAGACCCTGTATGGGGAACCACTGCTAATACCAATTTCCAGGAACCAAGATGATTTCTAGACTTGCTCTGGAAATACAGGCAGGGATGGTGTTGTGAGTTCAATGGTGGGCCTCTGCCTAAAGATGCTTCTAGCATTTGTGACTGTGACTTTACCTGGGAGAAAAAAACCTAAATCCAATTTAAATGTCCTTATAAGAGAAGAAAAAGGAAGAGTCACACAGTGAAGAAGACAGAGGGAGGTTGGAGTTATGCATCCACAGGCAAAGAATGCCAACTATATCAGCTACTTGTGAAGCTCATCAATTCCCTCGCTTTTTTTTTTTTTTTTTGGATTAGGGTTTTTTTTTTTTTTTTAAGATTTTATTTGTTTATTATGTCTTCTGCCTGCATGCAAGCAGAGGGTACCAGACCTCATTCAAGGTGGTTGTGAGCCACCATATGGATACTGGGAACTGAACTCAGGACTTCTGCAAGAATAGTCAGTGCTCTTAACCACTGAGCAATCTCTCCAGCCCAGATAGGGTTTCTCACTGAACCAGGAGCTTGCTAATTCAGCTTTTCTGGCCAGCCAGCAAGTCCTGGGGTCTGTTTCTGCCTCCCTGGTGCTGGTATTATAGGCATGAACTTCCATCCCTGGCCTTTAATTTAGGTTTTGTTTGTTTGTTTGTTTGTTTTTTATTTAATGTATACAGGCGTTTTGTCTATCTGTATACCATGTGCATGCCTGTTGCCTGCAGAGCTCACCGGGGACATTTCAGAACCAAAAAGTAACACCAAGGCCTGCCAACAGTCGCCAGAACTAGGAGAGAACCTTGGGACACTATACTACTCCTACACATGATTGTGGACTTACAGTCTCAAGAAACGTGAAGGTAGTGGGCAATGGTGGCTCATGCCTTTAATCCCAGCACTCAGGGTTAAAGAGACAGAGGCAGGTGGATCTCTGTGAGTTTGAGGCCAGCCTGGTCTACAGAGTGAGTTCTAGTAAGTCAAGGCTATACAAAGAAACCCTCTTTTAAAAAAAGGAAAAAGAAAAAAAAAACGTGAAGGTATAAATTTCTGCTATTTTAAATCACCAGGGCTGTGGGCTTTATCTTGGCAGCCCTAGAAATCTAACACTGCTGGGAAGTGGGGAGTCATGGGTAGACAAGGAGGAAGCTAACTGGTGACTGGTGATTCAGTGTCGCTTGTTCTGTCTCTTGCCACCACTTCCCGTAAAGAAAGCTAAGTTGATGGAGGCTACAGTGAGACTTGCTATGTCATGCCAAGTTCTAACCCTAGGATTCCAGAGCCTCCTGGGCTGTGAATCACCCATGAGCTGTGGTTTTGCTTTAAGCAACTGTGAGGAAGTGTTGTCATAAGGGCGGCACTCTGAGAAAGAGGTAAATCTCCAGGCCCTGCTAGTGGAGGTGCACATCTGGCATTCATTCCACACAGGGTGCCTGGGTGCCTTGTAGTTGCTTCTTCCAGAGGAAGTAAAGACTGAAGCATTGACCTGGAAGAACAAAGAGAAGGAAGTAAGCCTGGGGTGTGTCCCCTAAGGCAAAAATGATGAGAGAGGGTTGGATCCCGCATCTAAATCTGCCAGTTTTCTTTTGTCCCTTGTCTATCTAACAGGATCTCGTGATAACAGGGTTGCGTTAATAATTCATATTTCAGTTTCCCCTTTCTAATAGAGCAAAGCTGTGAAGTGGAGAAAGGGTAACAAAAGGCCGTGGAGAAGGACACTGAAAGGTCATCCAGAAGACCTGGATCCCGAAATGCAAACATCGGCGGTCTCCTTAAATCCACGCATCCAGGAAGGTGTTCATAACCTCTTCTCAAGTGGCCAGAGCCAGGATCATACAGCATAAGGATGAAGCTGCCCTCTGAGCATGCCCATATACTTTTCTTTCTTGGCTATACTAGGGATCCATGCTAGCCCAAATGCAAATCTGTCTTTCAGGAGCCATTCCACCTGCCACAAGTCATTTTTTTCCAGGTCTAAAGCAGAGGTGGACTCTCTGGGTTCATTTCCACCTTTGGATAAAGGACAGTAGTGTAGACCCCTAGTGCTGCTGAGTAAGTAAATGAAATGATGAATGTAAATTCTTTAGTGCCCCATACATACTTGGTATTCCATTTTGAATCATTATTGTTGAGGGGAGTCCCATGAAACCCCTCTATAGAGGGTTTTTCCGAAATTACTTACTCGTGGCAGGGTTGTGAAAAGTAAGTGCAGGTCAGAGAACAACTTGCAGGTCTCAGGACTTGAACCCCGGTTATCAGGTTGTCACTGAACCATCTTGATGGCCCTGTCTATAGGATTTTTGAGCTTCTATTTAGTACAGAGCCTCTAGCCTCCCTCCAACAGGGAAATACAAAGCCACGCTGGACAGGTTGTCTGAGAGACGACATGGTAGCATTCCAGGCCTGCACTGCATATGGGTCCTGCCTGTTCCCCAGTGTGGGTGATGCAGGTCCTAGGATCCATGAAAATATGACAGCTGAGCACCCCAGAGCACTTTGTCTGCCAGACCCAAGTCCAGAGCTTGGTCCCTAGACTCACTCACCTTATCTGGAATGAGTATGTGGTGGCCAAGCAACACCACCTGACCTCATCAACCTAGCAGTCCAGAGCTCACTGTGGTGGCAGAGGAAGGTCAGAAGGAAAAGAAGTTCAAAATCCAGTTCTGCAGGGGCTGCAGAGATGACTCAGCAGTTAAGAGCACTGGCTGCTCTTCCAAAAGACCTGGGTCAGGTTCCCAGCACCTTCATGATGGTTCACAATCATCTGTAACTCCAAAGGGATTTGATGCTTGTTTCTGTGTTTCTGTTGGTTTGTTTTGTTTGGTGTGTGTGTGTGTGTGTGTGTGTGTGTGTGTGTGTGTGTGTGTGTGTGTGTGTGTGTGTGTGCAGTATGCACGCACTGGAGACCAGAGGAAGAAATCTGATGTCTTCTTCTATCAGTCTCTACTTTATTCCCTGGAGACAAGGTCTCTCACTTTGCTTGGCACTCTTCCAGGTTTGGGCTCAGATGGCAGTCAGCAAGCCCCAGAGACCCTCTGACTCTCCACCCTCAGAGTGTTGGGTTTACAGGAGCACTGGCCATGCATGGGTTTTTGTTGTTGTTTGAGCGTGTTGAGGCAGAGTTTCACTATGGAGCTCTGGCTAACCTGGAGCTCATATTCTCCTGTCTCCGTCGGCTACTCAGCTGGGTTTACAGTTGTGCACTATTCTACCTGACATCAACTGCTTTTCATTCTTTAGAACCAAAATGATCCTAATTTATCCCGTCTCCCTCCTCACATCCAAACGCCAGCTCTTTACAGCTCTGTACTATTCAGTGACTTTCCCTCCTGCCCTGCCTCTCCTGGCCTCCTCTTCATTTACTGCAGACTGGCTCCTGCCCTGTGCTCTTCTTGTCCCTCCTAAGCCCTCCCATCCCCTTGGACAATTGTCATTTCATGAGGTTGACCACTCCCTACCTTGGCCTCTTGACTCCTCACCTCCTGACCACCCCTTGACCTTCACCGCCACTTCATATCATCCCCTGTCCTCAGTGGCCACACCTTGGACCTTATCCTTTCTTCACTGACACAGAAGTTTGCTACAAATTGCCTAAAGTCCAACTGTAGAAGGACTCAGCAATAGAAGGATGTCATTCTCCCAGATTTACAAGAATCAGTACTTGGTGGGCTCCAGGTACATCAATTCAGTGACATGTCTGTAACTTCAACAACTACCCAGGTTCTTCTTTCTCCCTTTTCTGCTATTCTCAGGCATTGTCTGGGTCATCAGACTGGCTTCTCACATGCTCAGCAGATAGTTACTGAAACTGAAATACCTTATCGTTAGGACTGTGTCCAAAGGCAGGAACAAGGGCCTCATCTTTCTTCTGCCACTTTGTAACAAGGAAGGAAAATCTCCAAGCCAGCATAGAGGTGCACACTCATGATCCCAGAGAGTCAAGAGTACAAGGTTATTCTTGACTATATCTAGTTCCAGAACAGCCTGGGCTTGTATGAGACCTAATTTCAAAGAAAATAAATTTTCTTGGATGTTTTCTGACTCCAACTCTGACTGCCTATATTATTATATGTGTGAGTATTTTGTCTGTATGTAGTATGTATGTGTACCACATGTGTGCAGTGCCCATGGAGACAGACCAGAAGAAGATGGCAGATCATCTGGGCCAAGAATTATAGATGGTTGTTGTTGTGGGGTATCCACCAGAAAAGACTGCTAGGACATGGATGTAAGATAATAGAAAGTCTTTATTAGCCTGCCTATGTGTTCAGGATCCCAGTGTAGCCCCAAGCCTTTCTCAGAGTGAGATTTTAAGCACAAAACCATATCCTGAGTTGACATATATCAGTTAACAGGAACAGTTAACCAGAAGAGGAACTACAGAGGCCAAAAAACAAAATTGGTACATTTAGAGACTTTCCCAGAACTTTCTCAGGCTTTGATGAATTGGGTCTTTTAGTTTTGGCAGGTGGTACTGTCTACGTGCTGAGTTTTACAGCTGAATGGTACCTCCATCATGGAGTCATCTATGCTAAGGTCTTGGGGGGCTTGGTAGGTCTAGGGCCCTGTTATAGTTGTCAGCCACCATGTGGGTACAGTGAACCAAACTCATCAGGTCCTCTGGAAGAGTAGCAAGTACTCTAAACCATCTTTCTGGCTGCTCTCTCTCTCTCTCTCTCTCTCTCTCTCTCCTCTCTCCCCAGAGTCTTATATAGCTCAGGTTGGCCTCCAACTCACAATGTACCTGAAACTGGCCTTGAACTCCTGATCCTCTTGTCTCTACCTCCCAAGTGCTAAGATTATAGGTGTGATGACCTCGCCCAGCTTTTCCTATTTCTTCCCTGCTAGAGCTGGTTTTTCTAAGAAGCCCAGGCTGAACTCAAAACTCTAAATCTTCCACCCACATATCCCGAGTGCTGAGATTATAGGCCTGTGTGTCTTAGTCACTGTTCTATTGCTGTGAAGAGACACCATGGCCATCAAGGCAACTCTTATAAAAGAAAGCATTTAATTGAGGGCCTGCTTACAGTTTCAGAGGTTAGTCCATTATCATCTATCATCATGGTGAGGAGCTTGGTTGGAAAAGTAGATGAGACTTCTACATCCTGATCTTCAGACAGCAGAAAGAGAACCTGGGCCTGTCATGGGCTTTTGAAACCTTGAAGCCCACCCCCAGTGACACACTTTCTCCAACAAGGCCACACATCCTAATCCTTCTAATTTTTTCAAATAGTGCTACTCCATAGTGATTAACCATTCAAATATATGAGCCTATGGGGACCATTTTTTATTCAGACCATCACACCATGCTCTATGCAAGGATATATAGATATAGATATAGATACATGAACAAATGACCAAAGTCATGCTGGGTATGTTCCAAATTTTATACTTTTCATGAACACACTAAGATCTCCAGTTGGCAAGATGAAAGTTAGAAAGAGCTTTCTGCAGCTAGAGAAGTAATTCAACAGGCAGAGTGCTTGCCTAGCATGGTCACATATAGATAATTAACAGCAAACTCAAGGTCAGTCTGTGGTGCATAAGACCCCATCCAATGGGTGCTGCACAAATGCTCAGCAGTTAAGAGCACCAGCTGCTCTTGCAGAGGACCTGTATAAGGTTCTCAGTATCTACATGGCTGCTGGGGATCTGATGCTGTCTTAGGCTTCTATTGCTGTGAAGAGACACCATGGCCATGACAACAGGAGCACATTTAATTGGGGCTGACTTTAAGTTTCTGAAGTTTAGTCCATTATCATGACAGGAAGCATGGTGGCATGCGGGCAGACATGGTGCTGGAGAAAGTAGCCGAGAGTTCTAGATCCTGATAGGCAGGCAGCAGAAAGAGTGACACTGGGCCTGGCTTGAGCTTCTAAAACCTCAAAGCCCACCCACCATGACACATTTCCTCCAACAAGGCCATACCTCCAACAATGCCACTCCCTTTGAGTCTATGCGGGCCATTTTCATTCAAACCACCACAGATGCCCTCTTCTGACTCCATGAGCACTTCATACATGTACTGTAAAGACATACATGCAGGCAAAACACCAATACACATAAAATATAAATATATAAACCTTAAAAGACAAACAGAACAAAACAGCAAACCAACTTTCTAGAAAAATATTGGCAACTTCAGTATATAAGAAAAGGAGAAGAAAAAGGAGGAGGAGGAGGAGGAGGAGGAAGGAAGGAAAGAAAGAAAGAAAGAAAGAAAGAAAGAAAGAGAAAGAAAAGGTAATGATTCCTTAGCTGGATGGCGGTGAATCATACTTTTAATTCCAGTACTAGGGATTAAAGAGGCAGAAGCAGGTAGATTGCTGTGAATTCGAGGTCAGCCTGGTCTACAAAGCTAGTTCTAGGATAGCCAAAGCTACCAAAGAAACCCTGTCTTGAAAAACAAAAACAAACAAAAAAGGTAAGATCCCCTACCCAGTGCACCATCACAGCCTGCCTTAGGAAACATCCATGTAGATATAAAGTAGTATGTACAAGGATGTCCACTTTAATAACATTTTTTAAATATTTGGGTTTTTTTTGTATTTTTTTAAAGATTTTATTTATTTATTTATTTATTATGTATACAACATTCTGCTTCCATGTATATCTGCACACCAGAAGAGGGCACCAGATCTCATTACAGATGGTTGTGAGCCACCATGTGGTTGCTGGGAATTGAACCCAGGACCTCTGGAAGAACGGCCAGTGCTCTCAACTGTTGAGCCATCTCTCCAGCCTCAATAACATTTTTTAAAGGGGGAAAGATGGGCAGGAACCTAAATACATGCCAGGGAGGAAGAAATGAACAAATTGCTTCCATTTTCAAAGTCACTTAGGTCAAAAGTGAACTCAGTTCAAATGCTGCTCCACCCACTAGCGAGATACACCATCCTTCATTTATTTGGCAGGGTTGCATCCTGAGAAATTCATCATTTGGCAATTTTGTCATTGTGCAAACATCAAAGGGTACTTATGCAAACATATATGGCATACATATGGCAGCCACGCAACATGGCCTCTTGATGGAGTTGAGACATTATAGAAACAAGATGAAAGAGGCTTTGTCAGTGTAACACAGTACAGTTTTGTTTTTCCTGTTTGTTTGGTTGGTTTTTTGTTTGTTTGTTTGTTTGTTTGTTTGTTTGTTTGTTTGAGACAGGGTCTCATGTAGCCCAGGTTAGCCTTGAAATCACAATGTAGCTGAGGATGACTTTAAATTCCTGATCTTCCTCTCTTCACCTCCCAAGTGCTGGAACTGCAGGCCTTTGCCACAACGCCAGCCTACAGCCTTTGTTGAGAGCATTGCATGACAGTACCCACCAATCACCAGAGAAACCAGGAATGTTAAGCACACAGGATTGTCTTTCCAATGGGAAAGATGAAAAACCTGTTCTTCCACCCAGAAAGCTGAGAATTGGAAATGATTAACAACCTGATGATCTGTGTTCTCTGTTGGGCCAGGCCACATCAAGCTCTTACAACCAAGACTGGGAGGTAGCTAGTAATCTAAATGACCCTGATATCCAGAGGTTCCCCCAAGCTCCCACACTAGGACCAGAGGTGGCTAATAACCAAAATGAGCTCTACATTAGCTATATGACCAAGACCAGGCCAGACCCTTAGGCTGTAAGCTCGTTTGGGTAGCCTATCTCCAGAACCCATCTTCTTGGAAGAAATGACATATACCCCGAGGGGAGTTTCAATGTAATTACACTTCTTTGTGCACTAAGGATTGTATTATATCAGGAAACTTTTTACCCCCAAATTGCCCTGTACTTAACTATTGGGAAAAAAAAAACTGTCTGTTAGTAGACACCCCACCCCCGAAGTCTGATCCAGGCTGATGAAGTCAATCTGCACCTGGTTTTTATTCTTGTCTTTTCCTGATATTCACTTCCCCGTATGACACCTGCAGGGACCCCCATGAGCATTCTCTTCTACAGTGAATCTTTTTTGTTTATTTTTTTTGTGTTCTGAGACAGGTTTTCTTTATGTATCCCTGCCTGTCCTGGAACTCACCATGTAGACCAGGCTGGCCTTGAATTCACAGAGATCCTCCTGCCTCTGCTTCCCGAGTGCTGAAATTAACAATGTGCAATACCACCTCCCAGATACAGGGAGCCCTTTTTTAAATAAGATTTTTTTAAAAGATTTTTTATTTATTTATTATGTATACAGTCTTCTGCCTGCATGCCAGCAGAGGGCACCAGATCTCATTCAAGGTGGTTGTGAGCCACCATGTGGTTTCTGGGAATTGAACTCAGGACCTCTGGCAGAGCAGTCAGTGGTCTTAACCGCTGAGCCATCTCTCCAGCCCCTTATATAAGATTTTTAAGACCCATGGTTTATTGTCTTTATCATGTATTGTGTACTACACACAATTGTACTGCTGTAATGTTTTATGCTGGCAATGCAGTGGATTTACAACAGGAATAGCACAAGAACAGAGCAGTGCTGTAACAGTAACAGGAACTACAGCATCCCTGGGAAATGGGAAATTTCCAGCTTCCTTATAATTTTAAAATATTTTAGATTTGTTCATTTTATGTGTATGAGTGTTTTGCTGACATGTGTATCTGTGCACCGTGTGAGTGCCTGGTGCCCATGGAGGTCAGAAGAGGGTATCAGATCCCAGGTCCTCTGTAAGAACAAATGTTCTTAACTACTGAGCCACCTACCTCTCCAGCTCCAACTATATATGTATATGTATTGAGATTAGGCCTTTCTATGTAGTTCATTGTCCTAGTTTGCTTTCTATTATTGTAATATTTGGTGACCAAAGGCAACTTGGGGAGGAAAGGATTTATTTCATCTTTGCTTGTTTGCTTGCTTGTTTGTTTTTGTTTTTCGAGACAGGGTTTCTCTGTGTAACAACCCTGGCTGTCCTGGAACTGGCTTTGTAGACCAGGCTGAAACTCACAGAGAACCTCCTGCCTCTGCCTCTTGAGTGCTGGGATTAAAGGCAGGTGCCACCACCACCTGGCTAGCGTTTATTTCATTTTACAGCATCCATCACTGAGGGAAGTCAGGACAGGAAATCAAGGCAAGAACCTAGAGACAGAAACTAAAGCAGAGAATATGGAGGAGTGCTGCTTGCTCTCCATGGCTTGCTCAGCCTGCTTTCTTTATTATTATTATTATTTATTTGTATTTTGTGTACATTGGTGTTTTGCCTGTGTAAAGGTGTCAGATCCCCTGGAACAGGAGTTAGATACAGTTGTGAGCTGCATGTGGGTGCTGGGAATTGAACTCAGGTCCTCTAGAAGAGCAGTCAGTGCTCTTAACCCACTGAGCCATCTCTCCAGCTCTCAGCCTGCTTTCTTATACCAGATGACCCTAGCTTGTGTCAAATTGACATAAAACTAACCAGTACATCCATGCTGCTCTAAAACTGGAAATCTCCAGCCTCAGTCTCTCAAGTGCTGGATTGCCACCATGACCTGCTTTCCTTTATAATTCTAAGGGACCACTGTCATTTTCTTCATTGGTCAAAATATTGTTATGTAATGCATGGCTATAAACCTCTCCCTCTTCCCCTCTTCCCCTCTCTCTCTTCTCTGCCTGCTTCTCTCCCTATTCCTCCCTCCCCCCTTCCCTCCCTCCCCTCTCTTTCTCATAGTGAAGACTGACCATGTTAGGCAAGTGCTCTACCACTGAGCCATATCTGCAGCCTTCTTCATCTTTAAAATGGGTAAAAATGATAGTGACCAGTTGATAGCGTTGAAATGAGACACCCATGTGAAGCAGATAGGAAGGAAGGGGTCTCATAAGCATTGAGTATATTTTCACAACCCCACATAGTAAGGAATACTGAGTAGCAATTTAAAAGGTATGAATTCAAGGGCTGGAGAGATGGCTCAGCAGTTAAGAGCACTGAATACTCTTCCAGAGGACCTGGAAGTACCCACTGTACACACACACACACACACACACACACACACACACACACACACTAATTCAAGCTGGGTGGTGGATTTCTGAGTTTGAGGCCAGTCTTAGAGCGAATTCCAGGACAACCAGGGCTACACAGGGAGTCTTTGCTCAAAACAAACAAACAAAAAGTACTACACCCTTAGTCTTAGCACTCAGGAGGCAGAGGCAGAGGCAGAGGAGGCAGAGAGGCAGAGAGGCAGAGGAGAGGCAGGAGACAGGAGACAGAGGCAGGCAGATCTCTGAGATTGAGGCCTGGTCTTCAGAGTTCATTTCAGAACTACACAGAGAAATCCTGTCTCAAAAGACCACACACACACACACACACACACACACACACACACACGCGCACGCGCGCGCACACACACACACTATTGTACTGCCGCCTGCTGCCTATTGGGCAGAGATGGAATTACATTTCTCTTTGCTCTGTCTTTTCTTTCATGATCCTAAACAATCTGTTTTAGAAAGGGATGGAGCTCCCTCTTCACAATTCCTATAGGGCTTAATACTAGGGAGAAACTTAGAAAACTAAAGGATTATGGGGGTTGGTAAAGTGCTTGCTATATAAGCGTGAGGACCTGAGTTTTCGTATCAGCGTTCACAGTAATAAAACCCCCGAGCTGGGCAGTGGTGGCACACGCCTTTAATCAAGCACTTAGGAGGCAGAGGCAGGTGGATCTCTGAGTTTGAGGCCCCCCGATCTACAGAATAGATTCTGGGACAGCCAAAGCTACACAGAGAATCCCTGTCTTGAAAAAACCAAAACAAAAAACAAAACCACCAACAAAGTAGTACTCATCAGTAGCCCCAGCACATGGGCATAGAGACAGGTAGCTCCCTGGGCACACTTACCATCAAGTGTAACTCCAGTTTCAGCAAGCAACTTTCTCTCAAAAAATAAGGTGAAGAAGACAGAGAAAGATACTTGACCTCTGGCCTCCATATACATGCATGGGTGAGTGCACGCATATGCACAACACACACACACACACACACACACACACACACACACACACACACACACACACACAAAATAAATCTTTAAAATAATGATATGGGTCCCTAAGTACTGAAATTGGAAGCGGCACCCACACCCCAATGTTTGCAGAATGTCACTGGACTACGGAATAAGGGTAAAGGGATATTCCTCATGCTAATTATTTTGAAGTTGTTTTTCGGGGGACAGTAAATGTCAAATTCTTTCCCTTAACCATCTCTGTCTCCTTTGTTCCTTTGCAGGGGCTGAGTCAGCCTGTTGGGTGACCCAGGCCTGCCCTAGGGGAGGGAGGAAGCTACACAACTAAGTCCTTTGAGCCTCTCCCCTGTCCAGAGGGCATCAGCAATTGGAAAGGAGCCCAGCTTTATGGGCAAACAATGGTGCCAGCCAGCTGCAGGGCTCAACAGCCTGGCTAATCTGGGAGGTGTCCAGAAGGGTGCCCCTCATACCTGAAGGGTCCACTTCACTTGGAGACAAATATCCACCAATCAGGGAATAGGTCACGAAGCAGTTTGGCAAGGGCTGGGGAGAGTCAGGGACCATTGAGAGGGAATCCCTCAGCATTCCTGGTGAACACCTCTCAATATGAAATTCCCAATCTCCCTGCTAGGGGACCTCAGTGTTCCTGGGATTGAACTATTCTGGCATATGGGGGGAGAAAGCAAAGGATCCCTAAGGAACTGAAAGTTGTTTGAGGTCCCATAGGAAATCAACCACAAAGCTGGGACTAAAATCCAGGTTCCCTTTGACACAGCAAGTCCACACCAGGAAGTGATGTTTGCACAACTTTATGAGCATGCTCAATTCTGTGTCTTTGATAAATGTCCATCTGATACAGAAGATAGTGTCTGATCACCTGACCACTGGAATCCGAAGCAGGATCCCAAGCCTGGAGACCTCATGGACAAGAGCAATCAGCAGCACTTGCCTGTCTGACTGTCAAGGCTGTAATTTGGTAATTGCCTTGAGTTCAAAGCCTGCCTCCAAAGGCTAGGAAGATGCCCAGTGGGTAGAGGGATTGCTGTACAAGCATGAGTCTCAGAGTTCGAATCTCCAGAACTCAGGAAAAATCCAGGTATGGTGGTGAGCCTCTGGAATCCCAGCTCTGGGAGGGAGTAGACTCAGGTGGATCCTGTGGGTGGGGCTTTCTAGCCAGCCAATCCAGTCCAAACCATCTAGCTCCCAGTTCAAGGAGAAACCTTGTCTCAAAAATCAAGTGCAGAAGCAATTAAGGAAGACACTCACTGTTGACATGAGGCTTTGACATACACTCATATGAGCAGGCACACCCCCAGACACATACCACACAAGCACACACAACCTCCAACTAACACTTCCTATGTGTGTCACCTGCTATGAATTAGTTTGTTGCTGTGGTAGTGGCTCCAAGATGGCCATCAATGACCCTGAACCTCAGGGGTCTATCCCCTTATCTAGACAGTTCCTGTAGTGTATCTTTTTCCTTCTGTAGGCAGTTCCCTCAATGGCCCTTGCCTCAGGGTAGCTATCCCCTTGTGTTGGCAGTTCCTTCTGCGTGAATGCCACTGACTTCTGTAACCACTGGAGGACTGTAGAAGTAAAAGCCCAACTTCAGAGAAAAAAAAAAAAAAAAAACACTGGAAGGTCTATCTTGCTCTCTTGAACCACTGTCTATGTGGGGAGGGCATCAGAGGCTGTGTACTACAGACAGGTAGACAGGTAGCCCAATGGAAGAACCCACACAGCTGTGTGTTGCTGTAATACCACACATTATGCTATGAAGAAGTTTAACTGGCTCAAAGTCCTCAAGGTCAGAGAGTCTGAGACTGAAAGCCCAGTTCTGCTGAGGGTCTTCTTCATAATTCAGCAAGAGAAGTCATGTGGCCAAGAAGCTTGTGCAAGTGTTGGAGGCAGGGGGGAGGTGGGGCTGGTTTTGCTCTTAGAGCAAACCCCGGCTTCTGAATATCAATCCACTCCCACAATGTTGGTTTTAGCCTTCCTGACCTAATAAACTACTTGACAATCCCTGGAACCTCTCAACACAATCAGAGTAGTAAGTAAACATCAATGTGAGTTTTAGAAGGGTCATTCAGACCATAAGCAAATTTGGAGACCCCTCCAACAGCCAACTGACTTGCCAGCCATTTGCATGAGTCCCCTGAGAACTGGATCCGGAACCCTAGCCCCACTCAGGGCTCTAGAAGCCTGAAGCCCGTGTTCACATCTTCACTAGACCCTCAGGACAATTCTAGAGATTTCATGTTTTAAGCTGTCAGTTTTGTAGTAATTTCTTATGTAGAAATGATGAATGCAAACATTTTCCTTCTTTCCTTTATCTCTTTAAATTTAAATTTTACCAGAAAATGATGTGTGTGTTCCATTTTCCAATAATCAAATAAAGTCTATAAATATTTGTCACAGTTAATATAAAATAAATAAATTTAAATTTTATTAGCTCATTATCATGTATGTGTATAAAGTGTGCACGTGAGTGTGCGCACAGGCAGGCCATATTGCCCATGTGGAGGTCAGAGGACAACTGCCAAGAGTCACTCCTCTCCTTCCATTGGATGGGTTCTGGATATCGAACTCAGATTGGCAGGCTTAGGAGACAAGTGCTTTTCCCCACTGAGCATCTCATCAGCTTTCTTTATTTAAAAGTGAAGGTGAGTATAGCGTCTGCTTCATACACACAGAATGCAGATCCAAACAGATGGGGGCAATGTTGCTACATTATTAGGTAGTATTTAGTCAGTTAAACTTTTGTTTATTTATTACTGCGATTGTGTGTGTACACGTGTGCTCTTGAGTGGGCACACCCTTCTCTCCTTCCACCTTAAGTTCCAGGGATTGAACTTAAGTTGTCAAACTTGCAGAGCAACTACTTTTACCCACTGAGCCTATCACCAGCCCCATGTGGTTTTTATTAACAGAGAGAGAGCATCCAGGTAGGGCCAAAGGGGCAGCAGCACCTGGCCTCTTCATTTTTTCTAGCAATTTCATTCCGAGTTCGGGTCTGAAATACCCCCCAAACCCAAGCACAAGGACAAATCCTGCAGGGACTCTGCATCCCCTCTCTCTCCCCTGAAGGTTCCAGTTTCTATCGCCCCACCCCAACCTGGAACTTATCAGGTAATTCTTGGCTCATCTGCTAGGAGGTCTATGTTCAAAAAATTTGCTCCATCTCAGCACTTTTCTGGGACATTCCCTGACCCCTGGGAGCTGCCCAGCTAAGGATTGTTTTGCTCCTTAATCCATCTCTGGGAACCGGGTTTAAATTTTAACTGTACTGCAGATTTCACACTTTGAAAAGTTTCTCAACCTCGTGAACCCCATTTCTTCATCTGCCAAACAGAGAGAGTGAATTCTGCCTCCTGGCTGCTGGGGAAAGAAAATAGTCAGGTATGAAAACTGCAGAGTAACCACAAGATCCAGCAGTTCCACTCTTAGGCATATACCCAAAAGAGCACATTCATACAACAAGGACATCTGTTCAACTATGTTCATAGCAGCACTATTTGTAATAGCCAGAAACTGGAAGCAGCCTAGATGCCCCTCAACTGAAGAATGGATAGAGAAAATGTGGTACATTTACACAATGGAGTACTACTCAGCGGAAAAAAACAAAACAAAACAAAAACAAAACACACACACAAAAAAACAATGGGATCTTAAAATTTGCAGGAAAATGGATGGAACTTGAAGAAACCATTCCGATCGAGGTAACACAATCACAAAAAGACAAACATGGTATGTACTCACTCATATGTGGATTTTAGACATGGAGTAAAGGATTATCAGCCTACAATCCACACTGCCAGAGAAGCTAGGAAACTAGGAGGACCCTAAGAGAGACATACATGTTCCCCTGGAGAAGGGGAAAGGGTCACGATCCCCTGAGCAAATTTAGAGCACGGGAAGAGGCGGGAGGGAGCTACAAGAATGAGAAGGGAAGAAGAGGAAGGATGCAGAGGTCATGAGGGAGCAGAAAGGTTGAGTCAGGGGAAGAATAGAAGAAAGGGTATGTGATAGGTAGGGTTTTAGTTGGGGAGGGGAGGGGAGGACGGGAGGGAGAAGGGAACTGGGACTGTCATGTAAAACAATCTTGTTTCTAATTCAAATTAAAAAAAATCTGAAAAAAAAAGAAAAGAAAAGAAAAAGAAAACTGCAGAGTAAGATAAACTGGAAGCCCCCTGCAGCTGTCAGGTACAGCCCCGCCCAGCATCTTCTCCTCACAGTGGGAGTAGCTTAACACTCAGGCTCTGCCATGCTTTGTGATACAGACCAGCTTTGTCTCTTTGACCATGGGACTTTCAATTTCTTTATTAGGCTTTCAGCAGAACGTGCAAACTTATTCCAGTACTTTCCTTCAGCAGCTAAGCCAGGTTAAGAAGAAGGGCTTGCTGTTGTTCTGTTTTATTTTTGTTTTTCGAGACAGGCTGTAGCTTTGGAGCCTGTCCTTGAACTCGCTCTGTAGACCAGGCTGGCCTCGAACTCACAGAGATTCACCTACCTCCCGAGTGAGGGGCTTAAACGTGTGTGCCAACACTGCCCACTTTGTTTTGTTTTTTAATGGGCTAACATTTGATAGCCCAGGCAGACCTTAAACTCATGATCTTCCAGGCTCAGACTTCCAAGTACAGGCATTACAATTGAAAATAAATGATTATTATTAGTGTTTGTATGTATGGTGCTTGGAATCAAACTAAAGGTTCCAGGTATGCTAGACAGACATTCTACTACTTGACTATACTTTTTTGTTTGTTTTTTGAAACAGGGTTTCTCTGTGTAACAGCTCTTGTTATCCTGGCACTCTGTAGACCAGGCAGACCTCAAACCCACAAAGATCCTCTTGCTCTGCCTTCCAAATGCTGGGATTAAAGGCCTGCACCACCACCACCTTCTGGCTTTTTTTTTTTTTAATGGTTTGTAGAGATCTTAATTCAGCTACTCACATTTGTAAGGCAAGTGCCCTACCAACTCCCAGCTCCCAAATAAATTACTTATAAGTGGAATCTTATTAGATATTATTAGTTCCTAAGTTTGGCTGCATGTTGGAATAGCCTAAGGGTTTAATGTACATACCTCCAAAGATCCTGATTTAGTTGTCTATCGAGGATTCGGCCTGGACATCAAAAGCATTTTAAAACCTTGTTCCCCTGAAGTTAAAGGGACTGGATTATCTAGCCATCTGAAAACAAGAATGGGATTAAATGAAACAATTCAAATAGGGATCAAGTAGTGAAGGAAAGTGACCCCTGGGATGGAAACA
This sequence comes from Cricetulus griseus, assembly GCF_003668045.3. Classification (NCBI taxonomy): domain Eukaryota; kingdom Metazoa; phylum Chordata; class Mammalia; order Rodentia; family Cricetidae; genus Cricetulus; species Cricetulus griseus. The sequence continues at coordinate 24,507,640 of NC_048599.1, read as the reverse complement.
AATGAAAAAAGACCATGGTGATGGATTTTTCTTTGGGCCATCAGTACACACACACACACACACACACACACACACACACACACACACACACACACACACACGACATAGAGACTTATATTAGTTATGAAAGCTCAGCCTTAGCTTAGGCTTGTTTCTAACTAGCTCTTATAACTTAAACTAACCCATTTCTATTAATTTACTTTCTGCCTCATGGCTTTCTTACTTCATCTCCATACCGCCCACCCTGCTTTCTCTGCATCTCCTGGAAATCCTGCCTCGCTATTGGACATTCAGCTTTTTCTTAAACCAATCAGAGTGACACATCTTCACAGTGTACAAAGAGAGTATGCCACAAGATTTCCACAAGTTACCATCAAGACAGTTTTCAGAATTCCCACAAACTACCGTCAAGACAGTTTTCAGAATTCCCACAAACTACTGTCAAGACAGTTTTCAGGTCATAGAATAGGGAAAGGAAATCTTGTGGAGTTCCGCAGACTCTGGGGGGAAGGAACTAAATCTGAGGAGACTCCGGAGCAGGGTTCTCAGGAGGACTGCTTCGTGGATAGTGCTATTCAAGCATTCAGCCAAGCACTCAAGGGTATGTGCATGCAAGGAAACTACCTTAAGATAAGGGGGAAATACCCCAAGAGCTGGCAGTAACAGTGTTCGGGGCTCACACAGGCCCAGGAACACATCCGGGCCCTCCAAGATGACTAAGAAGCCTCGTGATTCCCCAGGAATTTGGTAGAGTACACAGAAGTGTAATTTTCCTCAGTACTGGAGGAAAATAAGCCCAAAATTAAGAAGTGCCTTGATCACACTTAATGTTAAAATCAAGACCCCCCCCCCAAAGATCGTTTGATCTTTCCAAATAAATTACCTTACCCAGAAGAAGGTAATACCTAAAGGATTACAAAATTATCTAGAAGCTGGATGTTAGTGGTGCACACCTTTGATCCCAGCACTCAAGAGACAGAGGCAGGTGGATCTCTATGAGTTTGAGGCCAGCCTGGTCTACAGAGCTAGTTTGGAGACAGCCAAGGCTACACAGAGAAACCCTGTCTCTGAAAACCAAAAACCAACCAACCAAACAAACAAACAAACAAAAAATATCTAGCACTTAACTAATGGAACTCACATGTCCAATATCCAATTTTAAAAAAATAAATCAGGGGCCAGGAAAGATGGTTTAGTGGGTAAAGACGATCACCTTTAAGCCTGATAACCTGAGTTCAATCCCTGGGACCCACATGACGGGAGGAAAGTGACTCCTGCAAGCTGTCCTCTGACCTCCATCTGTGTGCTATGGTATGGTAACATGCACACACACAAACCCAGCTTTTACAGGATGTCTAAATTGTTAAAATATGCTTTATGTTTCTTTTTTGTTTTTGTTTTTTTCAAAACAAGGTTTCCCTGTGTAGCTTGGCTGTCCTGGAACTACCTCTGTAGACCAGGCTGGCCTTGAACTCACAGAGATCTGCTTGCCTCTGCCTCCAAATGCTGGGATTAAAGACCTGTATGTTACCACTGTTCAATTTAAAATATGCTTTTTCTTAAATGGTGTTTTATTTAGAGACAGGGCCTCATGTAGCCCAAGTTGGCCACAAACTCACTAACTCAGGAGTGCTGAGATAACAGGCGTGGCCTCCATACCTGATTTATGTAGTGCTGGAGTCCAAGCTAGGTTTTGTGCATGAGAGGCAAGTGCACTATTTACTGAACAACATCCTTTGTCCTTAAAATGCAACTTTATCTAAAGGATTTCCTAAGGTCAAAACTTAGTGCAACAATGTAAAACTTGAACAAATTCTTTGTGTCTAAAGAAACAAGGCTTTCTCAAAAGTATTGTCCTTGTTTCAGTGATATTTACAAAGAGGAATTAGCTTAGAGGACAAGATTTTATGTTTTAAGTCAATTGCTTGTGTTTTCTGCTGATTTCATCAGGTTTTTGACTATGGAGGAAACAATATTAACAAAACCAAGGTTCATTCAAATATCTACTTCTGTTAAGGTCTTTTAAATAACCATTTGAACAAACAACTGACTCCAAGCAATTTTATTTATATATTTTATGTGTATGGGTGTTTTGCCTGATGTATGTCTGTGTATCACATGTATGCCTGGTACTGAGGAAGCCAGAAGAGGGCACATGTGGGTGCTGGGAATTGAACCTGGGTCTTCTGTCAGAGTAATTGGTGCACTTAACCGCTGAGCCATGTCTCCAGCCTTTGTTTTAGTCTTTATTACATTTAGTAAGTGCACACTACAGGCGTTTGTGTGCGCGCGCACACACACACACACTCAGTGCATAATCGGGGGCAGAGAACAACTTGTGGGAGTTGACTTTCTCCTTGCACCATATGGGTGGCAAGGATCAAAGTCAGAGCATTAGATAAAGGAATTAATCCGAAGAGCCATATTTCTGGCCCCTTAGGTGATTTTAGTACATTTAAGACCCTGTGTATCTGTAATGTCTAAAGCAATATGTCTAAAACCTATTCTGAAAAACTTTGGGAAGTTAAAGGCACATGTTTAATACATGTTTAATACCAAACAGTGCAGGGCTCACTGTTATTGAGTGTTTATGTTATATATCTAGACTGTTGACACATGAAATGGCCTTGAAATTAAAAAAAAAAAAAACAATTCTGCTATTTACAATCAGGAGCATTAAGATAAAAACTTGCCTTTTATGCTGAGAATGGTGACTCAGGCCTGTACTCCCAGCACTTGGGAGTTGGAAGCAGGAAAGTGATGAGTTCAAGGTCATCCTTGACTACATAGTGAGTTTGAGGCCAGCTGGGCTACAGTGAAACCCTGTCTCAGAAAACAATAACAGCTCACCACCGGGCAGTCTTCCTATTTCAACCCCAGCCTACTTCTGTTTGGCTTGCCTAGTAGGCATGTTATTATTGAGTATGTAAAGTGTGTGTCTGTGTTTGTTGTATGTCAGATAATGAGCCCGATATCACAGGCACTGCTTCCTAAATCTGTAAAAGGTCCAAAGTTCTTATTTTTGTCTGCATTGGAGACCTATTATCTTACCCAGCCAAAGATTCCAAATTTTGTTTCAGAAGTAGGTAACACATTAAGAACTCACGACAGTAGCTGATCATGGTGCCACTTGCCTTTAGTCCCAGAACTTAGGAGGCAGGAGCAGGAGGAGCTCTATTAGTTCAAGGTCAACCTGATCTACAAAGCAAGTTTCAGGACAACCAGAGATACAAAAAATGAAAACCTATCTCAAACAAACGAAAAAGAAAAACCCACGATGCTACTTGTGGCTGGCTTCTTTATATGGCAACTGCCTTTATGCTCCCCTTGTATTATTGGGGTCTTCAAACACGTGGCCCCTCAAAGCATCCTTTACCAAACTGATGCCTTCTAAACTAGAATCGTTAAGGGTGATAACCTTGCCTAGCTATCTTAGGGTTACTATTGCTATGATGAAATGCCATGGCCAAAAGCAAACTGGGGAGGAAAGGGGTTATTTGGCTTACAATTCCACATTACTGTTCATCATAGGAAAAAGTTAGGATAATTTAAGGAGGGCAGGAACCAGGAGGCTGGGACTGATACAAAAGCCATGGAGGGTTACTTCTTACTAGCTTGTTCCTTCTAGTTTGCTCAGCCTGATTTATTATAGAGCCCAGGACCACCAGCCCAGGAATGGCTGGGCTGGGTCCTCCACCCATCAATCACTAATTAGGAACATGATCTACAAGATTGCCTACAGAACAATCTTATAGAGATACTTCCTCTCAGATGACTCTAGCTTGTGTCAAGTTGACATAAAACACACTAACCTTGCTTCTAACCAACTATGCCTATCATCTTTTTGTATGTATGTATGTATGTATGTATGTATGTATGTATGTATGTATGTATTAACAGGCAAGGTCTCCTTCTTCAGCCATTTTGGACTAGGCTGGAACTCCATGTGTAGCCTAAATTGGCTTCAGACTTATGGAGACCTTCTTCCCACATCAGCAAGTACTACAGGCTTCGGCTGTGTGCTCAGCATGACTGTGCTCTTTAAGCAAAGATAACTAGACATGTCCTAACACAGTGTACTCTAAGAAGTGCCCCAGTGACTTTTGTTTGTTTGTTTGCTTGCTTGTTCATTTACACTACTAAGAACTGAACCCAGGGCCTCAAATATGCCAGATGAGACCTCTCTCACTGACTGTATCCCAGACCCCTCCCTTTAACCTCAGCTCAAGGTTCAGGTCCTGAGACGGGAAGGGGAGTCCATGCAAGGAAAACTTCTGACCACCAAGTGGATTGCACTCAAGTGTCCCCAAATATCTCAGGCCATCTTTGTTTACACTTAAACAAAGTTTTTCTTACCAGGATTACATGAACAGTTTTATTATTGGCTTCTATTTTTGATTTTAAGAAATACAACATAATTTAAGGAATACATCATGATCGTTATGAAAGCTCCCATTGTTCCCATTATGCTTCCTCAAATACACCTTCCCACCCCCTACATAACCTTATTCTAGACCTAGAGTTCAGAATTTTTACAGGCTTAACTAAGTATCAAGCCAGACACATCCTACTCTTGCAGTGCGCTTATGTCAGCTGGTAGCTACTTGTGGTTACAAAGTTAAAAAGTAATAGACATAGCCACAATGCTTTAAGGACAACAATATTCAAACCCAGACAATTTCTCCATGTCTGCAATATATGCTTTCATGCAGTTCCCTTTTCTACAAGAGGGTCCCGTGTCTCAATCTCTGTAGAAGGCAGACCTTGACAGGGCACTCTGTTCCTGTCCCTCTATGCCATAATTCTTCCACCAGTGTAAACTCCTGTGTATGGTAAAGATAGATCTACCCATCCACACTTTGCATTGTATTGTTTCCCCTTCCAGCATACCAGATCCCACCAATGATTCTATGTGTGGTGTCCAGGGAACATACTCTCAACGGTTGGCACTATGTGTATTCCTGAGACTTTTTCCCTATTCAGTGTATGCCTGCCCTACTCTCCAGAACTGTGAAACATGGCTAATGTTCCAAGTGTTGTTTTCTCATATGTACCTAACTTCTCCATTAAGTAAGAAAAGTTCCCAGGGTTAGGAGTTGTAGTTAGTAATTTCAGATAAGAGATTTGAGAAAGAATAGCCCCCTGTTGAATCTCAGGAGAAAATATTCGAGAAACAGCAGAATTTCCAGGGAAAATTACAGCTATTGCATGGAGGACTGACAAAGTAAAACTAAAAACCACCCAAAGAGGGATGGAGAGATAGCTCAGAGGTTAAGAGACCTGGCTGCTCTTCCAGAGATCCTGAGTTCAGTTCCCAGCACCCACATGGTGGCTCACAGTCATCCGTAATGCTGCCCTCTTCTGGCCTGCAGATACACATGGAGGCATCTGGGCAGAATGTTGTATATATAATAAATAAAACCTTTTAAAAAATACCCGAGAAGGATTAAATTGTTAAAAAAAAAAAAAACAAAGAATCAGCAAGAGCTTGCAAGCTGCACAGATTTTGCAAATTCCTATGCCAAGTGAGAATCTGTTTCCATAGGTGCCTTGCCCCAAGGAAACTCGTTGGACAGGTAGTCCCATGCTTATCCAAGACTAGGCTGCACAGCTCCTGACACCTCCTCCTGATGGAAAGACACTGGCATGTCATACATCCTAAATCTTGACTACATCTGTAAGCAAATGCATTCTGCTTTATTTGGAAAACATGCTTATTCTCAAAGACAAAAATAACTAGGGGCTTGTGGGCTAAATGTCACCTAGTATTGAAAACTCTTGTCATTCTTTAGACTGAAAAAAAATTGAGTGTATTTCTGAAAGAGAGAAAAAGTTATGATGGTCCTAACTAATGCTGTCAATCATAATTATTTTCCTGAAATTCTATTCACAATGAAAGTAACTGCACAGCATGGTTGATAGCCAAACTTTCTGCAAAATTCTGAAATGGCTGTTCTGAGTCTTGTCAACCATAGATGAGATCCCATTGGAACTTATTTATTTATTAATATTATTGTGTATGTGTGTATCTGTGTATCTGTGTATCTGTGTGTGTGTCTCTGTGTGTGTATCTGTGTGAGTGTGTATGTATGTGTGTGTGAGTGTGTGTGTGTGGTGTATCTGTGTGTGTGTGTGTGGTGTATCTGTGTGTGTGTGAGAGAGTGTGTGTGTGTATGTGAGTGTGTGTGTGTGGTGTATCTGTGTGTGTGTGTGTGTGTAAGGACAAATTCCTCCAGTTGGTTCTCTCCTCCCACCTCTCTGCAGGTTCCAGACATCCAGTGCAAGTTGCTCACTGGGCCAACTTACTAGCCCCTTCATCCATTTCTAAAGAATTTATGGCAGGGGAGCCAGTTGCTGGTATCACACACCTTTAATCCCAGTACTCAGGAGGCAGAAGCAGGCAGAGCCCTGTGAGTTTGAGGCCATCCTGGTCTCAAATTGAGTTCCAGGACAGCCAGGACTATTACACAGAGAAACCCTGTCCTAAAAAACCAAAAAAGAAAAAAAAAATTATGTCCACGTTTGGTGGTGCTCACCTTTAATCCCAACATGTAGCAGGCAGGGGATGGCAGATTTCTGTGAGTTTGAATCTAGTTTAGTCTATATAATAAGATCCAGGCCAGCCAAAACTACACAGTGAGACCCTGTGTCCAAAAAAGAATTTATGATCAAACTCATAAAAATTACTATAACAAGTACTTATTTTTAAATCTAGTATTTTTGTTGTCTTGCTTTGTTTTGAGGCATTTCTTGCTGTATAACTCTGGGTGGCCTGGAATTTGCTATGTAACATATCTGGCCTTGAACACTTGATGACTCTGCTCTGACTCCTTCCTGACTATTGGAGTTAACAGGAGTGTACTGCTGTGCCTGGTACAAAGCTGCATTCTTAAAAAATGTTAGGGCTGGTGATATGGCTCAGTGGGTGAAGATGCTTGTTGTCAAGTCTGACAGCCTGTGTTCAATCCCCAGGTCCCACGTGGTGTAAAAGAACAGTCTTGGAAGTTGTCCTCTGACCTCTACACATCTGCCATTGTACACAAGCCGTGTACTCGAATCATGAGCACGAGTATGTGCACACACACTCACATGCACACACACACATCCCTTAATAGTAAATAAAATACATATTTCTAAAAAATGTATTTATTTTTATGTGCATCGGTGTTTTGTCTGCAGGTATCTCTGTGTGAGAGTTTCAGGTCTCCTGGAACTGGAATTACAGATAGTTGTGAGCTACCATGTGGATGCTGGGAATCGAACCTGGAGCCTCTGGAAGAGTAGTCAGTGCTCTTAACCCCTGAGCCATCTATCTCCAGCCCCAAAATATATACTTTCTTGAAACAGAGTTTCACTATGTAGCCCTGATTGGCCTACAAGTTGCTATATGATGTATAATTTTGGATGTTCATGTAATATTGGGAATTGAATGCAGGTCCTTGTGCATTCTAGACCCGTCTACCACTCAGCTGTGTCCCATTGGAGATTTTAGTAAGCTTTCACAAATCACCATATGCGTATTTCCTGGCTTTTGCCTCGCCTTCCCTATGAACTTGCCCCTTTTCCATAATATTGTGCTGGTACTCCATGCTTGTTGCAGAATTATTTGTTTACATTGTAAAGATGTGTCTCTGCCTAAGATGCCTTCTGATTGGTGTAATAAAGAGCTGAATGGCCAATAGCTAGGCAGGAGAGACTAGGTGGGACCTCTGGAGAAGGAGAGAAAGAGGAGGAGGAATTTAGGCATGCAGATTTTGCCAGCAGACTCAGAGCAAGTCAGACATGCCATACTGACGAGAGGTAATTGAACCATGTGGCAGAATGTAGATTAAAAATATGGATTAATTAAGTTATAAGAGCTAGTTAGAAACAAGCCTAAGCTAAAGGCCAAGCTTTCATAATTATTAATAAATCTCCATGTTGTTATTTGGGGGCTGGCGATCCAAAGATAATCTAACAAAAAACAAACAAACAAACAAAAAACTTGGTATACATGATGGAATGAAAGTAGGACTCTCTCTCTCCATTTTGGGTAAGCTATAAATAAATCCATTTTCTTTATTAGTTTGCTTTTTTCATTTCTTTTAAGGTACACTGGGTATTTATACCTACAATAATACGAAGCAGGAAATAACAATGAAAATTAATTAAAACCAATCCAGAAATGGAAGTTTGAATCAGCAAACAAGGATGTTAAAGCAATGGTCATAACTATAGTATATATTACCCAAAGTTAAGCAAACACATAGAAGATATAAAAGAAGTCAAAACTCTAGAGATGAGTGAGAGTAAAAACAGACTGGAGACAGGAGAGATGACTTGGAGGTTAAGAACGCTGATTGCTCTTGCAGAGGACCTGGGTTCAATTCCCAAGCACCCACTTGGCAGTTTATAGCTGCCTGTCACTCCAGTCCCAGGAAATCCAATGTCATCTTTTAGCATCCATGGGCACTAGGCATGAACAAGGATCACAGATGTACATTCAAACAAGCACTCATACATAAATTAAATTAAAATGAATAAACTCTCAAAATAAAATCACGGATGGTACTGCCCACATTTAAGATGGGTCACCTCAGAAATCCTTAGAGACACATCAGAGGTTGGTCTTCTCTATTATTCTAAGTCCTGTCAGTCTGAAAATCTATATATACCATCACACCACTGGAGGGTTCACAATTGGCATAATAGCTGCTGAGACAGGGTTTCTCTGTGTAGCCCTAACCAGGCTGGCCTCAAACTTACAGAGATACACTTTGCTCTGCTGGGGTTAAAGGCATGTATTCCCCCCCCCCATTTTCTTTTCTTAAATTTAAAGTGTATGAGTGTTTTGCTTGTGTGCATGTCTGTGCATCATGGGCATGCATAGTACAAACAGAGGCCATAAGAAAATTTCAGAGCTCCTAAGACTGAAGTTACAGGGAGAGATGAACCATCAAGTAGGTGCTGAGAATTGAACCCCAGTAGGTTGGAAAAACAGACAGAGCTATTTAACTACTGAGCCATTTTTCCAGCTCCATTTATCATTTTCTTAATGGTGACAGATTCTCTATCCACCTGTTATCTATCATCTATCTGTCCGTCTGTCTGTCTGACTGCCTGTCTGCCTGTGTGTATGAGAAAGCGAGTGCTTGATGCCTGTGGGTGTGCACATACATATGTGTGTGAATGTGGAGAAAAGAAATCAGTCTCAGGAATGCTACCCACCCTCCTATTGTGGAGTGTGGTGTATGTGTCTGTATGTGTGGGTATGCACATCTTTGACTTGCAGAGGTCAGAAGAGGACATTGGTCAACAGGCATTATCAGTCTCTATTCCTTTTTAAGACAGAATGAATTGCTCACTGAACCCAAAGGGAGGCCGATGGCCCTCAGGCCCCAGCTATCCTCCTGTCTCCACCCCTCACAGCAGTGGGGTTACAGGGGAGCCTGAGGCCAAGTCTGACTTTATGTGTTTGTTCTGGGATATGAACTCAGGTCCCCTGCTTGGAGGGCAATCACTTTACTGAGCCATCTCCCCCTCCTTATGGGTCTGATTGAACCCGGGTCATTGTCTACCTTAGTCTGGTGTTCTAACACAAACCACAGTTCCAGCTCTTTTTTGTTTGTTTGTTTGTTTGTTTGTTTTTGTTTTTTGAGACAGGGTTTCTCTATGTAGCTTTGGAGCCTATCCTGGCACTTGCTCTGGAGACCAGGCTGGCCTCGAACTCACAGAGATCCGCCTGCCTCCGCCTCCCGAGTGCTGGGATTAAAGGCATGTGCCACCAACGCCCGGCCAGTTCCAGCTCTTAATGATGTCTTCTATTTAATCAAACTGAAACCCATATAATGTAAAATTGAGCATTTAAGTGAACAATTCACTGTCTTTTTAAAACTAAAAGATTTAATTTAATTTAATTTTATTTTATTCATGTTTTGCCCACATTCATGTCTTTGTGAGGGTGTTGGATCCCCTGAAGCTAGAGTTACAGACAGTTGTGAGTTGCCATGTGGGTGCTGGGAATTGAACCCAGGTCCTCTGGAAGAGTAGCCAATGCTCTTAACCACTAAACCATCTCTCCATTTCATTGTCTTTTCTTTTTTTTAGGTAAGGTCTCATATAGCTCAGGCTGGCTTCTGAACTCACTAAATGTAGCCGAGATTGACCACAAGCTTTTTTCTTTTTGAGACAGGGTTTCTCAATGTAACAGTCTTGGCTGTCCTGGAACTTGTTCTGTAGACCAGGATGTCCTCAAACTCACAGAGATCTGCTTGCCTCTACCTCTCAAGTGCTGGGCTGACCACCAACTTGTGATCTGTCTACTTCTGCCTCCTGAGTGGTGGGATTACAGACATGCACTATCACATGTGGTTTATATGGAGCTGGGTACTAAGGCTTCATGAATGTTAGGCAAGCACTCTGTTAACTGAGCTAAATGTCTAGCCCAAAGGTTTGTATTTTTGAGGTATGGTTTCACATAGTTGAGGCTTGTCTTGAGCTGACCCTCCCTTTCCACCTCTCAAGAGCTGATATTATAGGCATGTGCCACCATCACAGGTTTTATCATGGAAAATGTTATAGGAAGTTTTGTATTTTTCTTTTTTCATCGTGGGGAATTAGATCCAGGATCTCATTAATGCTAAGGACATGCTCTTCCAATGAGCTTACATCCGCAGCAGTAAAGATTTTATATGTTCATTCATGGCTTGATGTAAAATCATCTTGTGCATATCCACCTTTGCACAACTCCTTAAAAGACACTGGCTTAACCTGGTGGAGTGAGAGGACTCTAGAATTGGGAGGGCCAGCCCTACTACTGATAGTCATCAGCTGATCTCGAGTTAGCTGGCTGACTGTTCTGGGACGCAGCCTTTTTATTGCACCCTTGGACCTACCCTGTGCTTTGCCTTCTGGTTTCATCTTTCCCATGAGCCTAAGAGGTATGCAAGATACCACCACTAGTCCTCCTTCACAGATGAAGAAACAGTCTGAATGCAGCTGACTAGACCAGTTGACCTTGTGGGACCTGTCTCCTCTCCACCCAAGCCTAGAGACTCCCCTGGGATTTAGCAGAAAGCTTTCTCATTGCACCCTGTACCACCTGCAGAGACGTCTGCGTGTACCAGGGTGAGCTCTAAGATTCCGGGGAGTCTTTCTGTCTGACACCTTCCCAGCTTATGTAAAGTGACCTGGATGCTTGCTGCTTGATTCTATCTTTGCCTGAAGAATTTTTAGGTGTGACTTTAGTCTGCATTTTTGTTGTTGTTGCTGTTGCTACTGCCTCTTCTTTGGATTGCAGATTCTGGTTTAGGACAGACATCTCCAGTGAGCATTCTAGGGAAAGAAAATATTCTGGTTTGCAATGTATAGAGGTTGGTCACTGGAGGTTTCACAGGCTAAAGCTAACATTAAGTTTGAAAGCAAAAAAGGAGAAAACTTGTGGGGGCTGTACCAGGATTCCCACCCCCAACACTTCACTATGAAAGCATTTAAACAGGTAGAACTGTATACAATGGAAAGACTGAATAACAAATACACTTAGATTCTATATTTATCAACTGATTGCTGTTTGCTCTGTCACACATTCGTTTATTGACCCCTCATTGTCTCTGCCCATTCATCTCAATTTTTTGACAACTTCAATGAAGCTGTAGAGTTCACTCCACCTCTAAGCACTGTAGCATGACTATCATTAACTAGCATTCAATGTTTGGCTTTGCTTATGTTAAATAATATACAAAGCAGACATTGTTTTAGATTGAGCTCCTAAACTAGGCCCAACAGATCAAACCAAAACTAACTCATCCTAAATTGTAAGTCTCTTTTTTGATGTTTTTGTTTTTGGAGACATGGTTTCTCTGTATAGCCCTGGCTGTCCTGGAACTACCTTTGTAAACCAGGCTGGTTTCCAACACACAGAAACCCGCTTGCCTCTGCAAGAGATTAAAGGCATGTGCCACCACTACCTGGCTAAATCTCCGATTATTAATTGTTATGGTAAAAGCTTCACCCTAGAGCCTGCCACCCATATACCCAAAGAGTCTGGAATGTTATGTTGGGAGCTCCACCCAAGCCCCTCCTCTATCTCTCTCCAAACCCTGCTACATCTCAGAAAGCCGGACAAATGATGACCCTTCCCCCAGATATACTCAAAACCACTCCCACAGGGTATTTAAACTACCACCCAGAAAACAGATTGCTGGTTTTTCTGGTCTCCCTTTCCTGTCTCCTCTTTCGAGGACTGGAAGGCTATCCAGGACCATAGTATCCATTAAACTTGGGCTTTTTCTTTCTTTCTTTCTTTCTTTCTTTCTTTCTTTTTAAGATTTATTTATTTATTTATTTATCATGTATACAGTGTGTGCCAGAAGAGGACACCAGATCACATTACAGATGGTTGTGAGTCACCATGTGGTTGCTGGGAATTGAACTCAGAACCTCTGGAAGAACAGTCAGTGCTCTTAACCCCTGAGCCATCTCTCCAGCCCCTCTTTCTTTTTTAATAATTTTTTTCATTTAGAAACAATGTTATTTTACATATCAATCCCTCCTTCCCTCTCCCTCCCATCCTTCCAAGCCCTTCACCGACCCCCCCAACCTACCCCCACCCACTCCCTAAGGATAGTGAGACATTCCATGGGGGATCATAAAAGTCTGTCACATCATTTTGGAGAGGCCCTCCTTTGTGTATCTGGGCTGAAACAGTATCCCTCCATAAGGAATGGGCTCCCAAAATCCATTGGTGCACAAGGGATAAATACTGGTTCATGTGGGCTTTTTCTAATTCGGTTTGATTTGGTCTGATTTGGATTGCTGCATCGGCGGAGAGGCTTGTGGGGTATAGAAACTTTTCATTAATGTTTACAAGAAAAGTAATTTTGAAGTGATTAGCTCACCTTCCAATCACTGTTTCTGCTTTCTCTAGCCACTTGCCTTGGGCCATTGACATGGCTAGCAGGTAAAATCACTTGTTTTGCAAGCCTGATGATCTGAGTTTGAGCCTGGAAAACCACCTAAGACATTGGATATGATGGTATACATCTGTAATCCCGGCTCTCCTTTGGTGAGATGGGAGGCAGAGGTTGGAGAACCCGGAACCTCTCAGGCCAGTAGCTTCAGGTATGTAGCATAGAAAGTCTCAGACTTCTAAACTTGCTTTAGTTTTTCCAGTGATAACCCCATCCCAGAGCTACCTAGGGGCCGCCAGCCATCAGTTGACTCAACATACATGAAGACACTTCTTACTTGGGAGGATTTGAGAATTTTTAGAAACTGCATGTCAGAAATCAGGACATATCAATATCTGTCATCTATCTACCTACCTACCTACCTACCTGTTATTTATGTACCCTCTACCTATTTTCCATTTATCTGTCTTTGTATGTATGTACGTATGTTTTATGTATCTATCACCTGTCTGTCTGTCTGACTGTTCTTCCTGTTGGCCTACCTACCTACAGACCCACCTATCATCTTTGTATGTATGTATGTATGTTTGTATGTATCTATCACCTGTCTGTCTGTCCTACCTACAGACCCACCTATCATCTTTCACACCATCCTACTTTGTACTGTCACAATTCATTCTTTCTTTTTGCTTACTTGTATTCCATTGTCTGGATGAATATTTGACAGTTCATTAATTCTCCTGTATAAAACATCACCTTGGATTGGTTTCCAGTATTTTCTTTTTAATTTTTTTTTGTGTTTTGGTTTTATTTATTTTTATTTTTTGTTTGTTTTAGTTTTAGGGGACTTGGTTTTTCAAGACAGGGTGTCTCTGTGTAACCCTGACTGTCCTGGGACTCACTTTGTAGACCAGGCTGAACTCAAACACAGAGATGCACCTGTCTCTGCCTTCTGAGTGCTGGGATTAAAGGCATGTGCCACCATTGCCTGGCTTCTTTTTAATTTGTAAAGATTGGTTGTCATTTATTTATGTGTGCGTGTATCTGTGTGTTAATATTCCCACAAGCATTCAGTGCCCAAGGAGGCCTGAAGAAGGCATTGGGTCCCTTGGTACCAGAGTTATAGACACTTGCAAATATTTGATGTTGGTGATGTAACTGAATTGAGATCCTCTGAAAGAGCAGGAAATGCTTTTAACTGCTATGATGTCTCTCCAGCTCCTATTTTAAAATTTTTTATTGGAGACAGGGTCTCACTGTGTAACCCAGACTGGCCTCAAATTCACTTTTGCCGTGTGTGTGTGTGTGTGTGTGTGTGTGTGTGTGTGTGTGTGTGTGTGTGTGTGTGTGGTGTAGGCCAGATGACAACTACGAATATAAGTCCTTGCCTTTCACTTTGTTTGAGACAGGGTTTCTCCTTTGCTATTGTGTAGGCCAGGCTGACCTTTGAGATTCTGGGCATTCTCCTGTGTCTGCCTCTCATTTTGGCATTGGAATGTTGCACTATCTTGCTCTAAAGACCAGGCTGTCCTCGAATTCACAGAGATGGGCCTGCCTCTGCCTTCTGAGTGCTGGAATTAAAGGTGTGAGCCACTGCCTCCTGGCTCCACCTCTGCCTGGCTTACCCTGTCTATCTTTATGTGAATTCTTAGAAGCTGAACTTATGCCTTGGAGCAAGTGCTTTCCTCATTGAGTATCTCCCCACTGACCATGAGCTTCTGCCTCCTGACTCCATCTCCTTGGTGTTGGGATTAAAGGTGTATGTCTCCCTGTTGTTTTGTTGTTTGCTTTTTGTTTTGAGACAGGTATTTCTCTATATCCCTGTCTGGCCTGGTACTCATAATGCAGTTTAGGCTGGCCATCAGCTTGCAAGAATCCTCCTGCCTCAGCCTTCCAAGTGCTAGCAAGGCCTGACAGTTTTTGTATTTTACTTGTGTTAGCTAATTTAATCCCCAATAATACTAAATGCAGATGCATTACTATTCCCATCTTATAGCTGAGGAAACCGACCACCTACTGAGGTTGGAATACAAGTTTAATGACATAGTACATGTGAAATTCTTAGGGCAAGATTTAGTGATTACAATGTAAGAAGTGTATGTTAGTGATTACAGTGCAGAGTAACCATTAGGAAATTTTTATTTTACTTACTTGGTCTTTATATTTACTACCCTTGATTATTAGTAGGAAGCAAAGTTGCCAAATACCATATAGGATGCCCAGTTAAATTTGAATTTTTGGAATTAAGGAGCAAGAGGGAGGGCAGTAGAGAAGTGAATAAAAACAAAATATTGTGATATATATATATATATATATATCTGCATGCCGCAATAAAATACTGTACTTTGTATGCTACCTACAAGTTAATTATGGCCAGAGAGCTGACTCATCTGGTAAAGGCACTTGTCACCAAGCCTGACTGAAGTTCAGTCCCTGGGAACCATGTGATGGGAAGAGAAAAGCAACTCCTGCAAAGCTGTCCTCTGACCTCCACACACAGCATGGCTTGACATACACAATAAATTACTAAATGTAATTACAATTTTAAAATAAAATAAAAATATTTTAAATTTTTAAAAGTTTTGAATATTAGCCAGGTGTGGTAGCACACGCCTTTAATTTCAGCACTTGGGAGGCAGGGACAGGTAAATCTCTATGAGTTCAAGGCCCATTTGGTCTACACAGTGAGTTCTAGGCCAGCCAGGGCTGCACAGTAAAACCCTATCTCAAACATTTTTTTTTTTGTATCCTAGATAATGAAAAACAAATAGCGTAAGTCAGTCACATGCAATTTTGACTGTAAAAATATGAGTGTGGTGACGGTAGCATACACCTTTAATTCCAGCCTTTCTCTGTGTAGCCTGTCCCGGAACTCCCTCTGGAGACCAGGCTGACCTCAAACTCACAGAGATGCCCCTGCCTCTGCCTCCCAAGTGCTGGGATTAAGGGGGTTTGAGTGGTTTCAATGCAGGTTTTAAACAGGAGGGTTCTGAGGAGGAAGGAGCTTGTGAAAGAAATAGGATACTTGGGGAGAACATGGGCTTGGGCTGCTCAATAACTGTGTATACAGCATTCTGGAGGCCTTTGAAGCTATTGTCTTTAAAGTGTTGCTAAAGAATGAGATGCTAATGAGATGACAGTGTGGTTCCTGGGCCCATCTGACAGGGGGACAATTGATAAGGAAAAAAATCTAGATCACAGGAATGCAGGTTAGAAGATATTTATTGTAAGCAAGGTGAACAGCCTTGCTTGTGGGTTTCCCAGAAAGTGTCTGGGAGAAGAACGAGAGACCCTTCCAAGGTCATATGCTTTCAGGCCTGGAGCTTGGTTCATCTTTATTTTAACATAAAATATCTATAAACAAAAGAAATATCTTTGTATTTGCAACCTTCTCAGTAAACACTGTTAATTGTGCTTGACTTCTCAGCTGTCGAGAGACTTCAACCTCATTCTGTGGAAGGTCTTAGTTTTCTTCTCTGGTCCTCAGGATTTCCCTTGTCTTTTATCTGACTCAGGAGCAAAGATAGAACCTGTATAATTCATTCTGCAGATGTGGAAACAGCCTCAAAGAAAGGAAATGATGTAGCTATAGCCTTAGGTGTCCCCCTTCACACACTCCAGGGTCCCAGGTAGCTGAGGCTCACCTGGAGCTCAGCATGTGGCTGAGGATGGCCATAAACTCCTGGTTCTGGTATCATCTTTACCCTCTCTGGTGCTGGGATTACAGGGATATGCCAACATGCCCAGCAAAAGGCTGAGTTTCAGTGTTTTAGTGTGTGTGTGTGTGTGTGTGTGTGTGTGTGTGTGTGTGTGTGTGTGTGTGTGTAGATGCTTGTGTATCAAGATGCACCATATGTGGAAATCAGGACACTTTGTAGGAGTTTGTTCTCTTTTCTCCTAGGCATTTAATTTAGGTGATTAGAAATTTGTAGGCAGAAGTTTCTGTCCTTCACGCTGATCTCAAATAACCACACAGAGGCTTAATACTATAAATGCTTAGCCAATAGCTCAGGCTTATTACTAGCTAACACTTACATTTTCAATGAACCCATATTTTTATCTATGCTTTGCCTTGTAGCTTGGTACCTTTTCTCATTTCAGCATGTCCATCTTGCTTCTCTCTGTTTCTGCTTGCTACTCCTCTGACTCCACCCTTTTTTCCAACATTCTCAGATTGGCTTTCCCACCTAACTTTATCCTGTTCAGCTATTGGCCAGTCAGCTTCTTTATTAAACCAACTACAGTGACATGTATTCACACAGTGAAAGGAACATCCTACATTTCCCCCTATTTGCCTAATTAAAAAAGAAGGCTTTAACTTTAACATATTAAGATTATATACAACAAAACATTTATTAAGTAAGAATTATAGTTACAATATAGTTCATTTGTATTTGGCAAAATTAGAGAAAATATTCTATTATCTATTTTATCTTTGTGATATACCTAATTATACCTAATTTATCATCTCATGGCCCCGCCTCCACTCTTTTATTTTCACAGATGAGGTCTAATGTACCTCAGGCTGTCCTCAAATTCCCTATGTAGTAGCCAAGGATGGCTTTTTTTTGTTTGTTTGTTTGTTTGTTTTTTTTTGTTTTTTGTTTTTTTGAGACAGGGTTTCTCTGTGTAGCTTTGAAGCCTATCCTGGCACTCACTCTGGAGACCAGTCTGGCCTTGAACTCACAGAGATCCACCTGCCTCTGACTCCCGAGTGCTGGGATTAAAGGTGTGTGCCACCAACGCCGGGCTCAAGGATGGTTTTGAAGAGATCATCCTCACTGCTGGGATTACAGGCATCTACTGTTACTCATGGTTTATGTGGTACAAAGAATGAAAGAAGCCCAGGGCTGCATGCATGCAAGGCATGCACTCTACCAACTGAACTACAACCGAAGGTCCCCAGCCCATCTCAGCTCTCTGAAGCCCTATCAAGCATCTGTCTCCATTAACACAGCTATTCAAGCCTTCCCTGTCTGTGGCAATTAAAAGTGGAGCAAATCCATGACAGAGAGGGACAGCAGCATGACTAAGTGTTCTGTTGGGAGAGCCAGTAAGGGACAGGTGGCATGTGGGCCAGTGGGGTGTCTTTTTCAACTCCTTTCTGAAATGGGTTTCTGTCTCTCCCCTCTTCCTTCTCCCCTCTTTTCCTTTCTCCACTTCTCTCCCCTTTGTCCTCTTTTTACTCTTCCTCCTCACTCTCCTCTGTCTTCTCCCCCTTCTATTATTTGAGGCAGGGTCTTATGTTCCTCAAGCTGTCCTCAAGCTCACTATGTAGCCAAGGAAGACCATAAGCTCTTGATCCTCTTGCCTCCATCTTCCAAGTGCAGGTATACTGACATGTAGCCCCACGTGCATCTGGGTACCACCTTCCCTTGCTTATAGCCAGCTCTTTCAGACTTCAAGGTTTTGCTGCACAAGGGCTTTTGTTCCTGGCTAACCTGGTGTCCTAGACAGAAGGAAAATGAAAGTGGTTTGAGGTTTTATTAGCCACTGTTTCTGCATTTTAATTTTTTCAGTCAGGCCAAGACTGAGGTAGTTCTGACTCAAGAAAACTGAGAGCCAGAACCACACAGTGTGAAAGAATGAGGAAATGACCTAGCTGTGATTTGCTGCCTTGGCCAACACAGCTTCTTGGAGAACCACCAAGTACCTATTTTATATCTGCCTGAATCTTCACAATATCCTGGGAGGTGGGCTTGTAACCATTCTGGCAGGAATGAAGACATCAAAAGAGATACGTGTGCCTGTTCCTACAGCTATTGTTGTTTGCTATTGGGACAAGGACCCCAAGAAATTAGAATCTTCCCACGAGTCTCATTCTGGTGAAGGGAAAGGCCTTGGAGCCAGGCAGAAGAGAACTTTCTCCCAAAAAAGATGCCACAAAGTTCTGATAATTTAAATTTCAAGAGAGACTGGAGCCCAAACAATGACCTCACCTTATCCACGACCACTTAGCTATGCATACCCCTTGCTCTCTATGTAACCCTAAGCCTTGTGTCAGGACCCTAAATTTGGACTTGAGGGGTTCACTGGACCTCTTTGTTGCTCTTCTCAATGTGTTCATAGTGCATCAAATCTCTTTATTCTGCGTGTCAATATTACTTTGTCTCTTTTGTTGGCTTTTTGGGGGATAGATGGGCAAGTCCAGCTTGTCAGCACTGTCGGGCCCTGGCTCTGACACTCACATCTCTGTTGCAGGATCTAATATTTTCGTATGGTGATTTGGTTATGGGGGCTCAGATGACCGTGTCTGTGACTTAGAAAGCAAAGTGACATTGGCTGCTCACTTGAGTGTCTCCCTTGGCTCAGTTACTTTTTGTTCCCCTCCCTTTGCTGGCTATTTGAAATTCTCATTCTAAATCCCCAGTTTTACTTGGATTAAGACGATAACTGTTAAGTAATCTTACTGTAGATTTACAGAACCTTGACCTGCATATAACATAAGAATGTGTACTTCCTCCCATTCCATATTCTTTGATTCTGGGCATCAGATAACATAAAACATATAAGTTGCTATGATGTTTAACTTGTAGAAAGTAGTTTTTGTTCTAGGAGGCCTGCCCATTGCCACTTCCCCTCTTTCCCTTTCTTATAAAAGCCGTCTGTTGGGCTGGGGAGATAGCTTAGTAGGTAGAATGCTTACTGCACGAGTGTGAGGTTATGATTCCCAGCACCCATGTGAAAAACTGGCCTTGGTGGCACACACCTGTAATCCCAGCACTGGGGAGGCCGATAGGGGAGAATCCTGGGGTTTGTTGGCCAGACAGACTAGCTGAGTCAGTGAGAGCTTGGTTTAGTAAGTGACCCTATCTCAGAAAGTAGTGATTGAGGAGGACACTTGGCACCAACCTCTGCCCACTGTGCCCCCTCCTCAAAGACACACAGACAAACAGACAGACAGACACATATGCATACACACACACACACACACACACACACACACACACACACACACACCCCACAATTTGTGCCCTCAAGTTTCCTGAGATGAGGTTCTGAGGCAATAGGCCCCATCTCCTCAGGACACCAGTCTCTGAATAAAGCTGACTCCCTGTTTACCCAGTCTCCCACCTCTAGAGGAGGGCTGGCATTCAGTGGCAAGCAGTTGGACATGGGTTCAGTAACAGCAAGTTATTGGTAGAAGGATTGGATTTTTATGTTTCTCTGAAGTCCTCATTACTAATTCTTGGCATTCCTGCCTCATAAATCAGGGATAGTTTGCCCTGTTGACACTGGCAAGAAGCTTAAGGCAGCACAGTTCAATGGTCACAAAATATGACTTCTGGGGGTCAGCATCACCTGGAAATGTGTTAGAAATGCCCATTCCTGGCCTCATTCTAGAACTTTTAAGAACCTCTAGGGGTTGGGTACAGCTGAAGGACACAGCATACACCTAGCATGTGCATCTCCTACATAAAATTCCCAGAACAATAATTTTTAAAAAAGACATTCTTGGGGAAGGTTTAGAGTATAGTTTTTGATTTCCAACACCTTAGTTTTACCTACTATGATAGAATCTTAAAATTATGGGTCTGGCCAAGTAACCTACAAATCTGACTTCTTGAGTTCCATTCTTGCTTGATACCTGGATCCCACAATGGGAGGAGAGAGCTAGTTCCTGAAAGTTGTCTTCTTACCTCCACACTAATAATAATCAATAAAACAGAATTGAAAATAAACATGCAGACACATTGAGTGTGGTAATACATGCTTGTAATCAGTCCCAGTACTGGGAAGTTTGGGGGTGAAGAAGCCTGGGTTTGAGGCCAGCTTCAGCTACATAGTGAAAATTTGTCCCCCAAATAAAGAAAAGTTGTAGATAAAGACTGTCTGGAAGGAGATGGTTTGGCTCTTTTCTTAGTGTTCTTGGGCCAGTTGGCAATTTCCTTTATACTCGGTTTTTTTCTCTCTCTCTGTATAAAGTAATAAAACACTTAATATTTTATAGTATGCCTGGTGACTAGAATCATCTAGGATGCTAGTTAGAAAGCCCAGATTCCCCTAGAGCACACCACTCTCTCAATACTGGGAATAGAATCTTGGGCCTCATCAATGCTAGGCAAGTGCTCTACCAGTGAACAACATCCCTACCTTACAACATAATTCCCAACAGGGCAAACATTGGTTGGAAGAGCAGAAGACTTTTAAATACTTCAAAACCAAACCAAACACCCTAAAACCCAGGGTTTTACCATGTAACCCCTAGAACTCTCTTTTTAGACCTGGCTAACTGTGCACTTCCAGAGATCCAGCTGTCTTTGTCTTCTCACTGAACCTGAAAGCTTGCTGTGTGGTCTTGGCTGGTTAACTAGGGAGCTCCTATCTCTGCCCCCAGGGCTGGGGTTGGGGGAGTCTATGTCTGCTTTTACATGGACCCTGGGGATTCAATTCAAGTCCTTGTGCTTGCGGGCAAATGCTCTTACCTACTGAGCCATCTTCCCAACCCAGAATTTTTTTTAATAAACTCTCCTAGCACATAATGGAGAATATGATAGTTTCAAAGGTGCTCAAAAAAGTGTAAGTGACTGGATAGATGGTTTCCTTGCGAGACCAAACAATAGTGGCAAAGATGGGTAATTACCAAGTGCTTGAGTAGTGCCTCTGTTTGCACAGCCTATTAATCCTCACAAACACTTCCAAGGGAGGTTGAGGATAGGCTTCGATGGATTTGCCTGGGTTTCTTATCCTACATACAGCTTAATTTAAGCATCTGAAAAAGGTAACAAATGGCGTTTTTCTCATAGTTTTGTGGTAAGGATCCAGAAGTATGCTTTTCATTTTTTTTTTTTTAGAACTCCTGCCACTGTCAAGCTGTCACCCTCCCAAGAACACCCTGTCAAAAAGGTGGAGAAAAGAGAATTTGAACCCAATCAGTGTAATCCCAGAAAGATAGAACTGGCTCAGTGATTGCGGAATTGTGATCCCTGCTGTCAGTAGTATCGCTAGGGAACTTGTTAAAAATGCAAATTATAAAACACTCCCCACCCCATCCCAGATCCACTGAGTCAGAAACTGGCGGTGGGGGCTCAAAAGTCTGTTTTTCAAAGCTGTTCGAGGAATTCTAAGGCACGCTAGAGTTTGGGAACAGTCTTTAGAGGTTTTGGCGGGGGTGGGGAGTGGGAGTGGGGTAGGGTGGGGTAGAGGGTGGTGAGGAGAAGTGTTAAAAAAAGGAAGAAAGGAATGAAAAAAGGAAGAAGGGAAGAAAAAGAAGGAAGAAAATTAAAAACAAAACAAAACAAAAACAAAAACTCTGGAGATGTGGAGACTGGGTCCACTTCACCTGAAGGTGAGGAAAATGCTGTAGCAGGCTGGCGCGCAAGGGCTGCTGGGGTCTGTAGTCCCGACTGCGCCTTAGGGGACGCGCCTGCGCACTGGTTGCGAGCTCGCTCTAGTCGCTGTAGTCGGGGCTCGGGACCGGCTGCCATCTTAGTGGAGGGACTGAGGAGTCGTCGCCGCCCCGAGTCCCGGTAAACACCCGCGGGCCGACTGGGGGGCAGTTCTGTGGTTAGGAGGGAGCTTGGCATGGGGGAAGGCACGGAGAGTGCGAAGGGTAGAAGAGTGCGGCGCGCGAGTCGGAACCCAGAGCCGAGGCTGCTCTTCGCGCAGCCGGTGTCCGTGGGGGGCGCCCGGAGCTCCGGCTGGTGGCCCGAGCCGGGCGGAGGGTGGGTCAGCGGGACGAGCCGGGCTGCTAGTGCCTGGCGCAGGCGCCCGGAGCCCGTGGCCCCGCGAACCCCAAGTTGGAAGAGAGCCGAGCCGAGGCGGACGTGGGCAGGGTCCAGCCCCGAGCCCCGCTGTCGCGCCGGGGGGCTCCTCTCCCGCGGCTCGGCCTACGCGCGGGGCCCGGTGGCAGCGGCCCGCCCGAGCGACGTGGCCCTTTGAGGGGCGGCGGCCGGGCCCACCTGCCACCTGGCAAGCTCTCCCGAGACTTTTCCAGGCTCCCACTCGCGGAGGACCTTCTCCCGTAGCCTGCCTCCCCTTCTAGTCTTTCACTCCCCTCCTCCTCCCATTGTCCCCACTCATGGTGGTCTCGGCCCAGGCCGGCGCCGCCGACTTTTGCGGACGTGGAGCTGTCACTGTCTTTCCTTTCAAGAGCGTACTTTTCTTTAGCAAAGAAAAAAGTAGAGGTGAGCGTATGTGAAGGGTCGAAGCCTCGAAGACATGGCTTTAAAGTAGAAGACTCGAGTTTTCAGACATGGTTCTCTGGGCTGCAACTTCAAAAGAGGAAAATAAGGGTCAGTGCACCCGAGGTAGGCATTGGGCCTAAAGTTAGGTCTGTGACCAGGTGAACTTTCGCAGTACCCGAAGCTGACGGTTCCCCAGTCACTTGTTTTTCTTGGTTGTGTTAGAATCCTCCTAATCTTGAATTTTCTGCTTCGCTCTAGCTGTTGTAGTGAACTTGGCTGAAGGGAGGAGTGTGGAGAAAAGAGTGAAGAGTTTTGGTTTTTTTCCCTTCAAAGTTACAGAACACAACCTAGCCACCCATCATTGTGCTCTTAAGTGTGCTGCTTCTCCTGGATCGGTGAGATCTTATGAAAATAGGTAAAGGCCATGTGTGTTCACTCTCAGGGTTGGCAACTGGTTTGGTTCTCATCTGAAATAAAGTTTTTTTCTGGGGGGCGGTGGCAAATTTGATGAGATTCAGCCTTGCATATCACAGGTTTACTTAAGGCTTAATTTTTCCGGGTTTTAGAAAAGATGCAATTCTCCTTGAATAGTTAGTGTACTTTGTGTGTGAGCTCATGAATTCAGACTTTAGAATAGACCTCAACAAGGATATAATGTGAAACCAAAAGCATGTATTCTAGAGTTGTTTTTATTTTATTTTGAGACAAGATCTTGCTGTATAGCTCTGGAATACACTGTGTAAACTTAGACTGGCATCCCACTTAATTGTATCTTCCTGTCTCTGCCTCCTGAGTGCTTCAGTTACAGGTACATGCCAACACGATAGGCACAGGAGAAATTTTAGATTTGTTGATTTGTGTGTGTGAGCGCCATGACTCGAGTTGGAGGTCAGAAGGTAACCCTCAAGAGTGTTTCCTCCTTTTACCCTGTGGCTTCCAGGGATCAAACTCAGATCAACAGGCTTGCATAGCAAATGCCTTTACTTAATGATCTATTCTGCTGAACCAGAATTTTTTTTGGGGGGCGGGGGTGGACAGAGTTTCTCTGTATAGCCCTGGCTGTCCTGGAACTCACTCTGTATGGAGACAGAGATCCCTCCCAGGTGCTGGGATTAAAGGCCTTCACTACCACTGCACAGTTCAGGAGAGATTTTTTTGTTTTGTTTTGTTTTTTGTTTTTTGTTTTGTTTTGTTTTTGGAGACAAGGTTTCTCTGTGTAGCTTTGGAGCCTTTCCTGGCACTCGCTCTGGAGACCAGGCTGGCCTCGAACTCAGAGATCTGCCTGCTTCTGCCTCCCAAGTGCTGGGATTAAAGGCAAGCACCACCAATGCCTGGCCCAGGAGAGATTTTTAAAAGTAGAGTGTGCAGCTCAGTTGTTAGAGTGCTTGCTTACCATATACAAACCACAGAATTTAAGTCTCAGTAATTGGGAGGTGAGGCCAATGCTACTTGAGACCCTTTTGGAAAAAAAGGGAGATGTTCTCAGGTTTCATTTTTGAGATTGATTTGTAGTTCAGAATTGGTTTCTACCAGTTTATTTGAAAATCTGTCTCAGGTAGTTGGGTAGTCTTGGGAGCTACTGAGGTAAACAATAGTATGGCTATACCAAGGACAGCTCAAAAAGCTTTGAGATAGAAAAGGAAGTGGAAGTGACTAGTGTGGGAATTATTGAAGGAAGTGGCAGGACTGGTCTCTGAAGGCTAGGCTTAGTGGCGTACCAACTCAAGGTCAGCCTGGTCAACATAGTGAGTTCCAGGCCCGCCAGAGCTACATAGTGAGACCCAGTCTTAAACAAAAAAAAAAAATTGCCTATCGTCTGAGTTCTGCCTAGAGCATTGGTTTTCAACCCCTTTGACAAACGTCTATCTTCACAAAACTTTACAGTAGCAAAGTTACAGTTATGAAGTAGCAAAAACAGTTTTATGGTGTGTGTGTGGGGGTCAGCACGACATGAGGAACTGTGTTAAAGGATTGCAGCATTATGAAGGTTAAGAACCACTGCTCTAAAGGATAAGTAGCAATGTGGCAGAGGCGAGGAAAGGGAAGGCAGTGCAGAAAGGAAATACTCAAGGCTGTGTGTCAATGAGACCGAATGTGGGAGAAAAAGAGTTCAGTGAGCAGGAAGCAGAGAGGAGGACAGCATTGTGGGACTCAAGGCCAGAAAGGTAAAAGGAGCTGATTCTAGAAAACTTCTGTGTATAGTTTTGAATTTTATGTTGTTAGAGATAAAGGTTTTTGGGAAAGGCAGTGATGTGAGTTGGTGCTTGTTTTAAAAAGATGGCTCTGGGATAAAAGTGAAAGGGTGAAAGTGACTGTTGCAGAAGTCTCCCTTATAAGTGACAGAGGCTGGCCTTGGAGGTGGGACTAAGGGGTTGCCATGTTTTTTGATAGGATTGTTTTAGGGCTGGTCTGGTTAAAGGGTTCCTTTTCTCTAAGGATATAGTCATTAGCATCTTTGAGAAATAAGAGCTAGATCAGATGCAATCTGGAAGTGAGCTTGAGTTTTGGACTATGTGACTGTCAACACATCAATCCATGTTTGCTCAATGTGTTTTCCTTCTAGTCACAGAAACTTGGTACTTGAGTTTTACAGTTGGAAGAGATTGTCTACTGTATAGTGGCAAATATGTTTTAGGTTGCAGGCCAACTTTGGTTGGAAATAGCTTCTGGAAGTACTTACTGTTAAGGAGGATCCGGGCAATCTATGCTTCAGTGTGAGGTCCTCACCCTCCACCCCACCCCCACCAAAAAGAGTGGATTCTGGTTGTATTAGTTCCCTGGGGAAGTATGCTATGATTTAGGACTGATATCTCTAGTGAATAGTTATCTAGTAGGTAGTCTGTGTGTGTGTGCTTGCACACACATGCACACACCACGTACATACTATTACACTGGCCCAGTCTCTTAGCTTTCTGTTTCTGTTTTTGATGACAGGGTCTCAGTTTGCAGACTAGGCTGGTCTTGAGCTCGCAGAGATCCATCTGTGTGGCCTACATAGCTAGTTCCAGGTGAGCTAGATGTATGTAGTGAGAGCTTGTCTCAAAAGAAGAAAAAGATGTTTTGCCTAAAACTAGTTTTAGTCAGAACTAGAACCAAATGCTGTAACTCTGGTACTCTCCAGTTTACCGAAGTGAGTGTATTGCCACTGTACAAATGTTGTCATAGTAGGAAAAAAAATACTTCTACCTATGCCTATTTACTGTATAGACAAGATATTAATGAATTTTCACCTAGAAAGGAGTTTAGTTTACTCCTTTTGACTCAGGAAGTTGAGTTAGTACTAACAGGAAACTGCCAGTCTCAAGGCTCCCTTCCTTTCTTGTGCCTTACCTCTCTTAGTTTGGGGATTGGTTATAAGAACTAAGGTAAAAGTATTTAAGTTTGTTTTTTCTTTCTGTATTTATAGTGCTTAGCAAATTATGGTTCATAAAAAGCATTCAGTAAAGACATGCTAACTTTTGTGCTGTAAATGATACTGATGTTGAGTCAGTATAGATCAGTAAAGGGCCTTCCCTGATGTGGTGCCCTCATCTGAAAATATTAAGTTGCAGCTTTTTTTTGGGGGGGGGGGGTTTCGAGACAGGGTTTCTCTGTGTAGCTTTGGAGCCTATCCTGGCACTCGCTCTGGAGAACAGGCTGGCCTTGAACTCACAGAGATCCACCTGCCTCTGCCTCCCAAGTGCTGGGATTAAAGGCATGCGCCACCAATGCCTGGCATGAGTAGTAGTTCTAATGAGAAGCTGCCCCTGGCCCTGCCCTCCTCCTCCTCCAGTCTAGTAGTGACCATTGTTGGAGAGCTGCTGCCAGGTTGACTCTATTGCTGCTTTTTAACTCAGAGTCTCAGTGCTTCCCCCAGCCTGTGTCTCTAGGAGCTTCTGACTTGTAGGAATCCACTTTACAGTGACCCTTATGGAGAGAATATGTGTATGTATGTTATCCTTAGTTTGCAAATGTCCATCATATCCAAGTGGATTTTATCCCATACTGTGCAGGAGTCATTTCCTCAGAAGTTTTATCTTCTCTGTTCTGTATAAAATGTCTTTCTTGTAGATTCTTCTTTTTGGGGGGGTGGGAGGCTTTATGCTGGGCAAATAAAGACACTTTTTTTCTTTTTGGAGTTTCCCAAGGTTATCACAGATCTGTTTAACCAGAGTACTTTGTTAATGGACCCTTCTTCTCTTTCAGGTAACATGCATTTCACAGTGGCCTTCTGGAAACAACGCCTTAACCCAAAGAAGTGACTCAACCAGTGAGAATTTCAGGTGTGGTGACATTCCTGTGAGAGACATTTGGGGGCAGTATGGAGCAGAGGGCAAGTCCTGGTCACATAACTGCTGTGAAGAGCTGTGTGGGAGAGGATGTTAGTTACTGGTTACATCAATTGGCTTTTCCCACTTGTGCTGTGTTATAAATATTTATCTTCTTAAACATGTTCAAACATATACATGTGATGGTTAAGAAGTGGAGAAATTGCTGGGTGGTGGTGGCACACACCTTTAATCCCAGCGCTCAGAAGGCAAAGGCAGGTGGATCTCTAAGTTCAAGACCAGCGTGGTCTACAGAATGAGTTCCAAGACAGCCAGGGATATACAGAGAAACCCTGTCTATAGGGAGGGAAAAAAGTAGAAGAATTCGTAAGAATGCAGCATAGTATAGTGTAGAAAACAGAAAGATCTGGGCTCTGATTTTGCACTGACAGTCTGTGTTACTTTTGGTAATTTTCTTAATTCTGCTGGCCTCAGGTTATCTATCTTCTATATAGATATATTGATTCTTTTCTACCTCCCTGGGGTTATTGTGAGGACCAAATAAAACAATACATATTAAATCTTCAGAATCGAAAATAAGGGGCTGGAGATTTAGTTCACTTGCTTGCCTAACATGCATGAAGCCCTAAATTCAATCCCTAGTGATGAATTAATTGGGTGTAGTGGCACAAGCCTCTTATCTCAGGACCATCAGCAGTTCAAGGTTGTCTTTGGCTACATAATGAATTTGAGGCCATCCTGGGTTACATGAGACCTTGTCTGAAAAAAAGGAAAGTAAGAAAATGAATTCATAGTTTAAGACATCTAGATCTATAAGATAGGATCAGTTGATACTATTATTATAAGGAAAACATTACAAGATAGACTCATTTTAAGAGGCCAAGAAAGGGGCTGGAGAGATGGCTCAGAGGTTAAGAACACTGGCTGTTCTTCTAGAAGTCCTGAGTTCAATTCCCAGCAACCACATGGTGACTCACAACCATCTATAATGAGATCTGGTGCCCTCATGGCATGCAGACATATCTGCAAGAAGAACACTGTATACCTTATAAAGAAATAAATCTTTAAAAAAAAATTGAAAAAAAAAAAGAGGTCAAGAAAGAGTAGAGCTGTGTGGATAGTTGCACAAGCCTTTAATTCCAGAGGTAGAGGCAGTTAGATCTCTGTGAATTTGAAAATAGACTGGTTACATGGCAAGCTCCAGATCAACCAGTATGACATAGATAGACCCTGTCTCTTTAAAAACAAAACAGCAGAGAAAGATTAGTGGGCCGGGGGAGATGGAAACACACACACACACACACTGAAGTATTGCATGTGAAACTGAACTATTAGGTGAGGAAACTGAAAGGAATTATAGTCACTACCTCTGAGAAATACCTTCATTGCTATAGGTTTATTGCAGTATTATTATTTACCATAGCCAAGATAATAGAAACATAAACATGTCTGTTGATAGGTAAATGGGTAAATGTGAACTATATTTATATTTTACACACACACACAGTGATGTATATGTGTAATAGGAAGTACTACTTGGCCTTGAAATAGAAGGAAATCTGTCCATTTGGGATAGCATAGATGAATCTGAAGGACATTATGTCAGGTAAATTAGTGCACAGACAGATGTACCATCTCACTTATATATAGACTAAAGTCACTTTTAGAAATGGAGAGAAGGGTGCTACCAAGAATTAGATACAGAAAATGGGGAGATGTTAGTCAAAGGATACAAACTTAGAAAATGAATAAAATTTGAAAACCTGTTGGGCATAGTGGCTAATAACTAATCCCAGCTCTTGTAAGACTAAATTAGGAAGCTTGTGAATTTGAGGTTAGCCTGGGCTATTTGGCAGTGCTTTCTTTCCCCTTATCCTCTTCAAAACCCAGTAATAATAAGAGACTTGAAATTCACTGTAAGAGTAAAATTTGAGCTGTGGAAGTGGCTTGTGTGGTATAGTGTCTGCTTACAAGCATGAGGACCTGAGTTTGGGTCACCAGAACCCACCTAGAAGCTATGAACAGTGGCATGTGCCTATAACCACCTCCCTCCCCCCAAACTGGGGAGTGTGGACCAGGGAGACAAATTTCTAAACTCATTCGATAGTCTGCCTAGAAGAATCAGTGAGAGACAGACCCTGTCTCAAAAACTAAAGATGTAAAACTGAGGAGAGAGCTGGGCAGTTGCTTATGGAGCTAAAGCCATGTAGCTGTGTTAAATGTGCCCTCTTCTCTGAGTCCTTCCTTTTTGTCTTATCTCCTTCTAAAGCATGCTTTTCCTTCCTTCCTTCCTTCCTTCCTTCCTTCCTTCCTTCCTTCCTTCCTTCCTTTTTTTTTTAAGTTACAATTCCCTCCTCGATTTTATCCATGCTGTTGATTGTCCACCACATGTCTAACCTCCATTGCTGAACATGTTGGTTTAAATGGCATGGCTTTTCTCTTCCTCTTTGTCATTTCCCTTTTGACAGATGCTGAAGTTTGCAGCTTGTTCTGGGATTTTTCTTTTTAAATTCTAATAAAATTACCCTTAGGCTTAAAGATAGAAAGCAAGCAAGCTGACATCTGTCTACCTCTAGCCGCTATACTCATGTACACAAAGTACATATATCATATACCACATGCGCGCGCGCGCGCGCACACACACACACACACACACACACACACACACACACACACACACACACACACACACACACACACACACACACACACACACACACGGGGTGGGGGGGAGCGCTACCAGTGAGATGGGGCAGCAAGTAATAAGCACTTGTTGAACAACCTGATGACCTGAGTTAGATTCCTAGAACCCATGGTGGAAGGAGAGAACTGACTCCGAGAAATTGTCCTCTGACCATCTTATGCACACCCACACTCACACATATTCATGCACAATGATAATACTTTTTTTAAATAGAAAAGCTGGGTGTTGTAACATACTCCTTCCTTTAATCCCAGCACATGGAAGGCAGACGCTGGCAGATTTTTGTGAGTTCAAGGTCTACATAGTGTTCTAGGACAGCCAAAGCAGGAGGATCTAGAGTGTAAGGTTATCCTTGTATCATAGCAATTTGAGGTAGTCTGGACTACCCAAGACCTTGTCTCAAAAAGACACACATACACACCCAAAAAGAAAAAAAAAAAAGGAAAGAAAGGAAGAAGGAAAGAGAGAAAGAAGAGAATGGAAAAGAAAATCGTTTCCTGAGGATCAGTGCCCGACCATAAACTTGAGGCTATTAGTTGCCAGTCACCATCATCACCATGTCTTTGCAAACTCATTCATCCTTTGTCTCCACTGTGAGCATTAATGTTTATCATTCTCTCACCTTTTGATTTAGTTTGTGTTTGTGTTAACTAGTTGCCCTATAAATGCTTAAGACAGAACAAGGCTTTGATTGGCTTATGTAAAGGAGTCTCATTTGCTATAATCAGATGCTTGCTTAACTGTGCTTTTTTTGATAGTCATGGAGAGAAAGGAAGGAGATGGTGATGTGATTTGTGAAAGATAATAGAAAGGAAATGAGTACAAGGGAGAGCAGTTAAGTGAGATTGCAAAGAAGTTGTTTCAGATTGTTAGAAGGCATGAAAATGAAATATGTACACTTCATAAGAAGCTGTTATCTGCAATAAAGAAGCAAATCAGCTTCCATTCCTTCAATGATGGCCTATCTTACCAGAAATAAAGAAATTTCCTCAAAAAGAAATGTATTGGAAAAGATTGTTTCTGTTTCCAAATATTTTCAAAATGTTCCTCAGAGTAGCCATTTCACCCCAGTTCCCAAAGCAGTTCTTTTTGGAGAGATACCTGCGAGACTTGTGTTGTAGTTTTTATATTCTGTAATCTTGGGCAGCTGATTTAAATCTCTCAGAGTTTTATATCCCCCCCACCCCTCAAAAAAAAAAAAAAAGATAGGGTAGCTGAAGCTGGCCTTAAACTCACTGTAGCTAAGGACTATCTTGAAATTTGATTCTCCCAAGTGCTGGGATTCCAAGGGTGCCCCCCTCCATCCCTGTCTACTGAAAGTTTGCCTGTGTCCTCTCAGATGCCTTCTTTTCCAGTCTCTGATTATACTTTGTGTTTCATGTGCTGAGTCACTACTTTTGGTGTTTTGAAGACAGGGTTTCTCAGTGTAGCTTTGTAGACCAGGCTGGCCTTGAACTCATAGAGATTTGCCTGCCTCTGCCTCCTGAGTGCTGGGATTAAAGGCATGCGCCACCACCGCTTGGCTGAGTTACTTACTACCTTTTTAGTGCTTTGTTTTCCTCATGGTATAGGACTAATATCAGTAACATAAGATTTTCTAGTATTTACTGTTTTACAAATGAGAAGCCAGAGCCAGCTGTAATCCTAGCACTTGGAGGTAGAGGCAGGTGGATATCTCTGAGTTTGAGGCTAGCCTAGTCTGCCTGGCTTACATAGAAAGACCCTGTTGTAGCACAAAAATAAAAGACCCATAGACAAATCTTCAAGCTTCAAGCTGAAGATCAGAGAAGCAAGGCAGCCAAGCCAGTAGATCTTACCTCTACCCAGCTGAAATGGCAATCCTGTCTCCACAAAGCCTCAGACTCAAAAGGCTCTCAGATCCTGTCTCCTCCTGCCTTTTATTCCTTTCTCCCCCAGCCACATAACTCCTTATTCCACCTGCCTATTGCTGGCATTAAAGGCATGTGATGCCAGATGCTGAGATCACCTTTGGGTGAGCTATTTCTTTTAGGACTGCATCAATTTCCTGTATTCTTTGGCCTTAAACTAACAGAGATCAGTCTACCTCTTAATCCTGAGTCCTGGGATTAAAGGTGTGTACCACCACCTTCTAGCTCTATGGCTGCTGGGATTAAAGGTGTGTATCACCACTGCCTGACATCTATAGCTTGTGGCTAACTTTTGCTTTCTGAATCCTCAGTCAAGCTTTAATAAATCATAAATAATATATCACCAACCTTGCCTAAAAAAAAAAAAAAAGGCCACGTTGTCTTCTGCTTTAAACTTTGGCACAAAGACTGGAAGGAAACAAAGCATAAAAATGTTAGTGGGTTTTGTTATTGTTTTTGAAAGAGGGTCT